>NC_051415.1:28823613-28824418 GCF_015228065.2 Penaeus monodon
GGCCTAATATCTAACCCAAAACCCTTCTGATAACCTAAATCTATCTGACGAACATTAGCTCCTCCAATCGGCTTAACCGCAGAGAATCCACACAGGTGTCGCCTCAAGAGTACTACACAATAGTACACAGGTGCCAGGTGTGTTAGCTTAACGCTGGATCCCTAGAACACTAATCTAAGAAAAGATGCCGACGTTACGTGAGTCCCAGACGGTTGCTGTTGACAATAATCCCGGAAGAAGAACAGGGTACGAAGGAGGATGGTTATACGATGCGAGACTGAGTACCTAAAACACGGGGAAACTTACGTACCATTCCGATTTCGCAAGCGTTTATTCTCGTTGGAGTAACATTTCGAAGCAGCGTTGATGAATCAGCATAGGTTCGGATCGTCGGTTCGACACAGTTCCTAAATGTAGATTTTTAGTACTATTCAATTTTAGTAAGACTGTCCTTCGAAATCGTGTTTTTCACGCACCCATTCCTTACTATTATCCGAAGAAACTGTTTCGATAGAACGAATCCTGTTCCATTCGCACTGAAGACGTAAGCACCCTGTAAATAGCTTTGATCCATTAACGAGAATCGAGACAAGGTTCGACCCAGTTAGAAATTTAGTGTTACGCCCATCGACGCTCCCTAAAGTAACGGGGTGACAGATTTTCAAACTATAAAACGTCTTTGGATTATGATGGTCTCTAGTTTACCACTTTTATATGTCTTTAGATGCACCATTACTTTTATAAGTCAGCTCTATGTCAGATAAGGATGATTTACCTGATTTTCTTGGTAATGGACAATGTCGAT
>NC_051415.1:28825014-28825545 GCF_015228065.2 Penaeus monodon
CTGAACTAGTAGTCACTTTCGCAATCAAGTGATGTTATTATGATTTTCTTGCATTGCTCCTACTGCATATAACTAATAAATATCGTATAGGGAGAAGGTATGGGATTTATATTTTTATCAGATATAGGGGAAAGTATGTATAATACCTAATATCAGTATCCATTACTTAAAAAGGAATGTCATGGGTTCATATTGTGCTCCAGCCATACCTCGTAATTTAAATAATTAAATAGAACTTTTGTATTTGACACATTAATTTACAACATATTGTCTTCCAAGTATTGAATTATCCTTGTTTCTATTCACCCTTTTATTACGTTTTCAGCAATCACGTTTGACATTCTGTACTGTGAAACAATTACAGTTAGCATTGCTGGTTCTATCTTAAGTAGGCTAATTCTCATATATCTCATTTTCCTCGTACACTCGTTAGGTTTTCATGTTTTATCTGGCCCGGAGAAACGAATGACGTAAGACGCAAGCAGTTGGATAATATGAGCTTGCAACTCACGTCCCTATATACTGTGCAAT
>NC_051415.1:28825830-28826024 GCF_015228065.2 Penaeus monodon
GAGATCCTTTTATCGCAGCAGACTAGACCGTTTGAACTCTGTCTCCAGCGAGTTGTGCAATTTTGGACAAGTGCCACATTGCACAGTCATCGGCAAACAATGGGCCTTGAGATCTGCAAGAGATGTCGGGAATATGTCGTTTATCATTGGTAAGAAGAATATGCTGGCCTAAAGAGCTCTTTGTAAATATCATA
>NC_051415.1:28826198-28826595 GCF_015228065.2 Penaeus monodon
TTTTGTTTTTTATAATAAAACAAGAATTACTTATCACAACATACATACACACTTGCATTGTGTGTGTGTGATTTTTTTTTCACGAGTTAAATATACTAATGTTTAACTCGTATTGGTAAGGTGGTTGTAAAAGAAAATACATGTCATTATTTTTCATCTTTATTAAGAATTTTACACATTTATTGCAATTTTCATCAGTTAGAAGCTTAGCTAACCTTAGATAATATACGCATTGACTATGTACAATAAATTACTAGATCTTTTAGAAATACAGTCTGCATATACAATGATCGTTTACCTAACACATAAATAATTTTGTGACTATGCACACATTGCTGTATAAAATGCATCTCTGATAGACAAAAAAGTCGATATAGTTTGTAATATCAATATATAA
>NC_051415.1:28826671-28827272 GCF_015228065.2 Penaeus monodon
AAATAACATCCAAAAAGTTTCATAAATATAAAAATTTTGATACCATTCAACTGCATGGAAGCAGCTGATTCCAACATCATACACAGTTTCTCTCTCAACATTAACAGGCACACAGTGTGATCATGGAATATGATTTAACATACGGATCTTTGAATAATGTAGAACAACACTCTGTATTTTCTATATATACTCTTCTACCTTCTTTTAATTTAGAGAAAAAAAAGAAAATAAAAAAGCATTCATGATTCCATATAAACTATTCCGCCCTTTTCCGTTCCCAAAGATCACAATATATATAAAATGGATGTTCTTTTTTCTTAGCATTTAAAAGTACATTAATATCTGAAGACAAACAGCAGTTCTCTTCTCCATTATCTTTGATTACATTATTATAATTTGTCTATTCCTGTGTTAACGTATAAGTGTGTATTAAGTGACGTTTAAACCATCGAATATTCACAAAGCACTTAAGCTAAATTGGACTTTATGTACAATATACACGAAGAAGAAAATCATACTCGTTCGGAGGAAGAAAGAACGAAGCATGGAAGAAAATTACAGACCGAGATTCGAGTCTTGGTGGGCTACTGGGCTACAAGAA
>NC_051415.1:28827296-28827767 GCF_015228065.2 Penaeus monodon
TTGAGTTAACTTTTGGAGGAAGAAGGAAGTGGAGAGAAGATTCAGCCTATAAGCTTAGTGGAAACCGTTTGAAATGTCCTTGCTGAAGGAAATTACATAGAAAACCCTATATGCGGAACAATAAGTGTCTGATCGTTACTCATTGCCCAGTTGCATAAAATAGTGGCAACCATTTTTTTATTTTTCAACAAAGCTACCGATTCAAATTCAGATGAAAAAAAAATCAAATTTGTTCTATTTTTCTCTCAGAATTCAGCTGACACTAACGATTCTACACACAGGGGGACAGAAGGGGACATGTGACTGCAGGCATCGTTAGGACTTCTAAAACGTATTGGCTGCAGCACTCTCGGTGGTTTCAATGCAGGGGCTATATACAAGCGAAATACGGGTCTCTGTGAGATGGCAAGAAATCGTTTTAAGTTGCCTAAATTTCTGCAAAGGTTAAACTTGTATACATGTGCTTATATA
>NC_051415.1:28827893-28828772 GCF_015228065.2 Penaeus monodon
TTAGAGAAATATTGGCAAACAACCTAGTTATCAAATGTCAGAACAATGTAAATCAAATTCAAAAAGAAATTGTCGAATGCTCGTTATCCGCATGGCGATAAGAGTTCTTTTGATTTTGATAACGAAATCCCTTGAAAAAAAAAAATAGATTTAAACAAAAAACCATTACAATTAGAGATCACAATTAAATAGTGCCTTTACAGAGTCAGTTGTTTCTCCCCCAGAAATTCCTCTTTCATCAGAAGGATCAACGCGTGAAAGTCTAGGGTTTTTGCACATCCACTTCCACAGTGTACCGGAAGTGCATGTTTTCTAAATAATCCGCTACGTAGGATTATTATCACCAGTGTAGGTATCGATATTACATATTCATTGGCGGTTATAACTGACATATATCTACTACCAGCCTTCTATATAAGATTTAGCATTACTATTAAAAAATGCTATTTATTAACAATGTCATTAAAAATATCTACAGTTTCCTGATAGTATTAACATCATACTGTTTTTTTTTTTTTTGTCGTTAAACCAATATCTGCTCGTATAAATGAAACAGATATGTGCATACCTATTAACAGCTGTGACAACGAATTTAAAAAAGGTTATTTGCAGGGAAAGTTCTATTTGGCACTTCCTGATACAATTTCCCAAACATTTTAACGGCACTCTATTAAAATCACTGGTAAGCCGATATAACACACTATGCTTTTACTCATTTCCAAAAACCCTTTCGCTTGTTAATCAAACTTAAATATGCAAAATAAAGTTGTTGTTTTCTCACTTACTAACAATTACATGGACGTGTAGGTTTGAATGCGCACTAATTTGCTATTATTATCATATGATTAACATAGAATATAATACAGGCAGTCAGTCAAC
>NC_051415.1:28828856-28829964 GCF_015228065.2 Penaeus monodon
TTCCTCTTCTCCTTAGTATCTCTGTCCATCTCCTTGCTCCTACTCATTTATCTCTCTCGATCCCTTGTTTTCCAAATCGTAGTCTACCAGTTGAAGTATCTGTGGTCGCAATCCCTTGAGGACCAAACTTGGTTCTAGAGGTTGGGGAAGGTCGGCCTCCGGTCTCGAGTGCTCAGGACAGTTCGGTGCGATCCTGTGGCGAGTAAGTTGTTGGTATATAATTGTGTGATTGAGGGCTGATACCAGGTAGGTAATTGTAATAGATTTTACTCATGTCCTTACTGAATAAGCTCATGTGTGTCCGTCTCTTCTTCTTTTGCCTTCTTCCTTCTCCCCTTCTCTACATGTTTTTTTTTTTTTCCTCTTCTTCCCACCCCTCTTTCATCCCTTCCTTTCCTCTTCCCTTCCTCCCCTCTTCCCCTCTCCCTTCCTCCTTCTCTTCCCTCCTTCCTTCTCTCTCTCCTCCATCCCCTCTTCATCCCTTCCTTCTCCTCTCCCTTCCTCCCCCTCTCCCTCTCCCTTCCCCCTTCTCCCTCTCCCTTCCTTCCCCCTCTCCCTCTCTCTTCCCACTCACCTGGTCGCCGATGCCACAGGTCTTGCTGCAGGAGGACCACTCGGACCACTCGCTCACACGGCAATCACGAGGCCCGCGTACACGTCTTCGGCCTGGAGAAATGTTGGTGTTATTTTCTTTTATTAATTTCAAAACACTGTTGAACGCTCGGCTCTGTTGCATTGCTTCACAGAACGGATAACTGCTTTTTTAAAAAAAAACAATATGTACTTTTTTTTTAATGAGGTATTTAGGCATGGCAGATATCCCAACCAGCAAGCATTTATTATCTTTATTATTTTGTGTCTTTTTCAGAGTCGAAATAGGTCTAAAACCCTTGTTTATTGACGACTATTTATATCACTGTGATCTTAATATGGCCAGTGACTTGCTGGTTTTGATATCGTTTATTTATGATACAATTTAATAGAATTTAAAAGATGCAAATGGGAATTCTAGTTTAATCATTCCTTAACTGATAGTATTTATAAGACTTATATGATAATCATGACACGAAAGAGCAGCATATCAATATCGAAATCAATATCAGTACCA
>NC_051415.1:28830110-28830735 GCF_015228065.2 Penaeus monodon
ATCTATTCGCACCCATACACCATAAAAAATAAGACATGCCGGTTAATTTACTCAGTAAATATTGTTCTTGAGAATCAAAATTCGTCTGGAATGATTTCTCTCGTAATACCTTTACATTTCAACTCGCTTTGATGAGTTTTAGACAGATGAAGAATTAGCGATGATGGATGGTCAATAAAATCCATCACCGGAGAAACAGAGTTACATCAACTAATTCGATTTTTTACAGAAAGTTTGGGGTTCGGTGAGTCACTATTCTCTATCATGCAAACTGTGTTAGTGGCGAAACTGTACAACATAACACGGCAGGGCGATTTCGTGAGGATATCCACACATCACTAAGTGTGGATACGTTTGATAAACATTTAAAAAATAATACAATCCTTTTTTTTTGTCCATTAAATGATACATCTCCTCAAGAAAATCCGACGTTACGAGAGACTTGGAAAGTGCCAAGCCAAGTCTCCCAAGGAAGCCAAAGACCTAACAAGCAAACAAAGCATTGGATGGCTATCACTTGTCGTCACACTTACGAGTTGCCATTTTTCTGCCATTCCTGTTCTTTCTAAACTTCTTCCTGTATTTGTCAACAATGGTGTTGATGAGTGCATGCTTGGGGACCTCC
>NC_051415.1:28830762-28831010 GCF_015228065.2 Penaeus monodon
AGGCCGGTAGCTGGGAAGATCTCGTTACTCACTTCTTGATCTCGGTTCTCCTCGAGCTCTGGGGTCGTGGGAATGCTCCCTGTGCGGTAGCGGCGCTCGGGGGATCGGGCGAGGGAAGGGTTGTACACACGCGCCAGCTCGTACTCCTTGATCTGTTGGAGAAAGGATAGAAAGGGAGGTTATGAGGTGGCGGTTTGAGGGCGATTTCTGCGGTTGCATTTGGCATTATTCTTGATTATGCTTTATCG
>NC_051415.1:28831164-28832193 GCF_015228065.2 Penaeus monodon
TTCATTTCTTTTTTGCTACGTCTACGTCTACTTCATTCTTTCATGGGTGCCTAAGTTACTTACGTGTGGCCTGTAGTTTTTTTTTTTTTTCAACTGGGACTCATAAAATATAGACTCTTAGACTCTATATCATGATGTGTTTATTTTAAAGCAAACAATATAAAAATTATCATAAGTATTAGTAAAACAAAACTGACACACAATGAACATAAAATAGGATACAAAATTAGTTAGTTAGGATTACTTAAACCTTACACGGGAAACATGAGCGCAAATCCTATCTATCTACCTATCGAAATGCACAGCCTCCCAATCTCCATAATGCACACTCTCACAACTAAAGCGACGACACTCAGAAAGTGTCTTTGGTGCAACCCACCCCTTCCCCCCAAAAAAAAAAATCCTTTCAACAAGCAGCTGATTTTATGAACAGCTGATTCGTCAACAGCTGATGTGCCAACAGCTGATTCGTCAACAGCTGATACGCCAACAGATGTTTGGCCAACAGCTGATTCCTCAACGGCTGATTCGTCACTACAGCGGTAGTCCCGGATGTGACAAGTAGAGGAGCAGAAGCAGGGTGCTGGTAGCTGCCAGCAGACGCCAGGAGGAGGAGAATTGTTCCATCAGAGTCATGGTCCCAGCAGTTGCGGACGTCTGCATCTGCGGTGATGTCGTTCTCAAAACCATCACTAGAGGGACATAAAAAACCTTTTCCTTACACTATTGTTTTGGTTTGACTGAACCTCGTGTTTTCTGGCGTTTGAACATTCTAAATGAAACTAATCGTGCATAGACCATAAGCTAAACGAATGAAGAAATGAAAAGAATAATAAATATATGTTTTTTAACTACTCATAGATAGATCAAAAGCTGAATTCATGAAGTAATGAATTAAATAAATTGATAATTTTTTTTAATCCCTATCTTCGACGGTTGTCCAAACATCAACTTGGGAATCACTAATCTCAGTGTTTTCCTTACAGACGCAAACTTGACTATACCAAAACCAGATTATGTGAACAAGCA
>NC_051415.1:28832406-28833042 GCF_015228065.2 Penaeus monodon
CATCAACCCATTTTTTAACTAAAGTACACAGGACAACGACTGCATGACTGAACTCCACGGCACTTATCTATATTCCCATAGTTTAGCTAACAAGACTAAACCTCTGAATTAAGTCATTTATGGTCATTAAACTCAAACACAACCCTCATTAGTGTGAGACAACGACCCGCCTACTTTCTGAATGTAGACCATTACCTCCTGCAATTTCTGCAACTGAACGTCTGCATTTGTTAACTTCCTGATGACCGGTTAGTTGGTGGCTGTTAACAAGACAATGAGCAGTGTAAGTAGCTGTTACTTGAATGCTATTCCCGAATCACCCGTTAGTTGCTTTATCTTTGCTACATTTAGTGCTCGGTCCTTGTTTCGCTTTATCTCGTATCTCCAGCTTCAAGTGTTTCTTTTCTCCGGCCTTTTACACTTTCTTTCTCTTTTGTGTTTTCTTTTTTTATTTACTCTCCCATTACTTTGCCTGTTTTATTAATTTACATAAATCTTTTAACGTAATTCAATCTCACGTCGTTCTACATGTCACCTCTCTTACAAACACCTCTGCAAGCTGACACGTTCTCTATACTCACTTGCACGTGCCCCTTCCCACTTCCACACCCTGGCGCCCTTCCTTGCTTGCTTTGC
>NC_051415.1:28833102-28833813 GCF_015228065.2 Penaeus monodon
GGCGCCCTTCCGCTGCCCAAAATTCCGTCTCTCCGCCCATAACCCTACACACCCACAACCTCATACCCCTAACACCCTCACAACCCACAAACCTTACCTTGAAGATGCGAACAGTAGCGATGGGCGGGTGCCCCGTGCGGTCGGGATAGTAGAAGGAGTTGGCAGGGTGGTCGGGCGTCTGGGCAGTAATGCGGCTCACGGGCTTCTGCGGGATGGTCGGCCAGTTCGGCGACGTGAAAGTAAAGCCGTTTTCCGTGCCGGCGTCGAGGGGATCCAGCTGGGAGAGAGGGAGGAGAAGGTGGTGGATGAGTAAACGGGAACCTCACATAAAAAGAAAAAAAAATACACAGAATGAATAAACATCACATTAAAGGAAAGAAGTATACGGATGTCACGTTTAAAGAAAAAGAAATACACAGAAGACGGGAACTTTGCAATCAAAGAAAACGGCCCTTACATCAAGCACGACTGACTCCACCCACTTCCCTTCCACGCAGAGGTCGAAGGAATCCACGCCGATGAACCAGTCAGGAGAAGGCACCACGCGGGAGATCAGAGACACCTTTGAAGAGATGAAAAAGGCAAGATTAATTTTACTTTGGGATTGGATTGAAAGGTGTTTCATCATCAACGTTTTCGTGTGAAAATGGTAATAAACATGACTTGCGTTCTATTTATTCATTACTATTTTGCATCTTTTTTCTTCCACGG
>NC_051415.1:28833953-28834210 GCF_015228065.2 Penaeus monodon
TCCCAAATTTCTGACGTACCTTTGAGTGATTCCCATCAACGAGGAAGTCAGATGACGTCTCCCCAACGCCCTGCGGGATCGGAGGAGCGTTGAATTCATCCAGGACGCCCCCAGATCCTTGGCTATGGGCGTCGAGATGTTCGAATCTCCCTTTTCGGCGAACTTCTTGAGGCCTTCCGACGCGTCCTCTCCCAGGGTGAACAGCGAGAAGGTGGAGTCGTGGGAACGTCCTGCGCGGGGAAGGAAATGCGAAAAGT
>NC_051415.1:28834516-28834838 GCF_015228065.2 Penaeus monodon
TGTAAATATGAATCATTCATAAGATTACCGATATTAGACACACACATGACTTCCTTGTTTAGAAGTAATCAGCAAAAATAGTTATATCATATTCTCAACCCACTCGCCTCGGTACTAAACATCTACAAGCATGTTTACGATGTGGACACAAGATCCCATGCGTTAGGATGGGCGTTTGTTGCTGTTGAATATCTAGCCCAGAGTCTTCGTCTGAGTGTGCATTATGCGGGGTATTAAACTCTAAATCTCGGTCACAAAGCCAACGCCACAAACCACACACGCGCAGATAAAACAGCAAAATGGCGATGATAAACGAGTGAGT
>NC_051415.1:28834991-28835297 GCF_015228065.2 Penaeus monodon
CATAAACTAACAGCAATGCGATCGCGTGTTCCTGAATGAACGAGTCTATTAACATTAGCTAACTTGAAGGTTGTTCTTAGTTTAGCAAGTTGATGTCTTCTGGTTCATATAAAATGAGCAATAAGATGTTTTGCAATAAGAGGCGTGTCAGGCAACGACGCGTACATTGCACAAACACGAATAAACAATGAAATAAATGTCCTCACATACCATATTTTGGCTTTGTGTGTTGTTGCATCATTTGCTTGGAATATGATTTGGGAACTTTGCGGGGAAGCGTGTGCGTATTTTCTTTCTTTCTGCGAA
>NC_051415.1:28835459-28835905 GCF_015228065.2 Penaeus monodon
TATGTATATATATATAATTTCCAAGTACTCGTTTACTCCCCATTCACCCCACCTCCGTCCTCCCTCGCAACTATAATTCTCAAATTTTAACCCCCAAATACCGTCTGTAGATTAACCGCATCTCATATTCCGGACGTTGACCTCCCCCCCCCATACTCACCCACCCCCCGTACACAACACGCCCCACCCCCTTGCGAAGCACTCTCGCGGATTCGCAGAAAATTTGGCACTTTTTCTGCAGGTCAGCCTTGTTTACAGACACGCTTCTCGTCCGTCCTCCTGCAATCTCCATCATCGCCGGCAGCTGAGCAGGCACGGGAAGGCACAATTGCAGCTGCAGTTTCCGCCGTGTGTTGTTCTTGCGGATAAGGTGAACGTCGGGAGAGCACGGCCGGAGAGGCGTTCCCACACTCTCTGCTTTTCTCGCGACGTGGGTGTTGGCGGTT
>NC_051415.1:28836187-28836408 GCF_015228065.2 Penaeus monodon
AATGGCGCTTGGTGAAGCCATCAGCCGCGGAGAATTTCTTTCCCTTGACCGCAAGAACAATCCAATTTCCGACTCCCCTTGGCCACGATTAATGACTCGGATTTCTGCTAAGGCTAATCAGAGGTCAGAGGTCAGCAGAAGACGATGGAAGGACACGTTCTGGAGTATCTGAAATCGACTCAAGGAATTTGATCCTCCGAACAGTCTTCCCTCACAACCCT
>NC_051415.1:28836512-28836621 GCF_015228065.2 Penaeus monodon
GCGAACTGCACGATCAAACATCCGTCAGCTGATACAACTGATCCTGATCCAGCGACGGTATCTCATTCATTTTCATTCATAATATTGTCCCTAGCTTTCTTTTTTTTCC
>NC_051415.1:28836850-28837053 GCF_015228065.2 Penaeus monodon
AATTTATCTGCAGGCTACATTTGTCTAGTCTCAACGCACGAGCGAAGAGCCGGAGAATAAGGAGAAGTAGGCAAAGGCTAGATTAAAAGACAAATAAATAATCAAAATAAAATCGTCTCCGTGAACATTGTTTTCTTCCCAAACACTGAAAAAATCGCACTTGCTGAGCGGTTTGTCCTCAGCTTTCTAATTCAACACCGATG
>NC_051415.1:28837492-28837582 GCF_015228065.2 Penaeus monodon
TTCCTCTCCCCTCCCTCGGCAGGGCCATGAGAAGGCGACGTAGGAAGGTGGCCGTTCTAGCTCAGAGCCGCCTACAGGAGCTGTTGATGA
>NC_051415.1:28837958-28838175 GCF_015228065.2 Penaeus monodon
TGGCGTTTATCTTCCCTTTGCCCCCCCTCCCCCTACCTGCCCCCCCCCATAAAAAAAAAAAGGAAAACGGAAGGCCCAGCTCCTGATGACGGAGACGCCGACGAGGCAGCCGCCTTGGGCCACCCCCGGCGAGTGTCTCCTGAGGTGACGAAAGGAATAGGGTCACCGCTCGCCTCCTGTCCTTGGCTTCGGGTATCTCGGCGAAGAGAACTCGCGG
>NC_051415.1:28838218-28838282 GCF_015228065.2 Penaeus monodon
TTACTGTAGCAGTTTTCATTTTTTTTTGGGTGTGGGAGAGCTAAGGCTCTTCGTGTTGGTAGAT
>NC_051415.1:28838406-28838658 GCF_015228065.2 Penaeus monodon
GTCATTTAGGATCCGTTGACAGGTGTGTTGAAATTATTAGTGTTGAAACATTTTTATTAGCTTCTTTAGTTAAGAAGCTAATAAAAATACCGAATTATTTGATCCGTGTAGCTGCAGCAATTACTCGGTGAAATCTAAATTTTCGACACTATTAATAAAGTAAATATGAGCCACAAAATACTATCTGAAGAAAATATATATATAAAGTTTCCGAAATTACAGAGATTTCAGGCTTTCCTTAAAAGCCTCACA
>NC_051415.1:28838710-28839410 GCF_015228065.2 Penaeus monodon
AAAATCATCGATTTTTGTTCATGTCCATCCTCATTCCAAGCCCAAGTAGGGAGCAGACGCATCATCAATTTCCCGTGACTTTCACATACACAACTTACTTACTCACTCTCTCATCCTCCTTATGTCCGTTCTATTCCTCCTCTTCTACCCCTACCCCATCCCATCTCCCCGGTGGTATACCATCCTACTGCCCCCCCCCCTCCCGTTAGCATACCCTCCTCTTACCCTCCTCCTACCTCACCCAACTCCTACCCTGTCGGCCTACCCTCCTATCCCCCTTCCTCCCTCGTCGGCCTACCCTCCTATCCCCCTCCCTCCCCCGTCGGCCTACCCTCCTATCCCCCTCCCTCCCCCGTCGGCCTACCCTCCTTCCCCTCCCTACCCCTGTCGGCATTCCTCCTATCCCCCTCCCTCCCCCTCGGCTTACCTTCTATCCCCTCTCCTCCCACCGTCGGCCTACCTCCTATCCCCTCCTCCCGTCGGCTTACCTCCATCCCGCTCCCTCTCGTCGCATACCTCCTATCCCCCTCCCTCCCCCGTCGGCATACCCTCCTATCCCCTCCCTCCCCCGTCGACATGCCCTCCTCCTATCCCCACCCTCCCCTCTTCCCCCCAACCCCCCACTTGCGGAAGGCGGCGGCAAGTCAAAGGGTTAAGCTGTCTCTCGGCCGTCCCTCGCTCTCTGATGTGACTACCATCT
>NC_051415.1:28839676-28839763 GCF_015228065.2 Penaeus monodon
TGATTTGATCGTTTTCATTGCTGATAGATGCTCAGCCACGACCATCGGTTGTGTTGATTCAAGGACTGACTTTATTAATTGATTTGG
>NC_051415.1:28839946-28840636 GCF_015228065.2 Penaeus monodon
ATTATTCATTCTGAAGCTAAACCTTATGTTAGCATTGCTGATATATAAATATCAATAGAGATGTTACCATGACAATACTAACATTGCTGAAGATATTCATGTTAGTGCAAATATCAGCAGTAACATAAGCAAAATGCTAATACTGATAACCTTATTCCAATTATGTAACTTGGACCTAAGATCTTTCAAATACGCTTCCCTGTCAATTAGCAGACACGTCATTTTATCAAGTTGTCATGTTACTATCCTAATGATATAGTGATTTGTGGTTACGATATAGTTTCTATTTAAAGGACAACTTTTTCATCTGCACAATTAAAATAAATAATTATTTTCAATTGTCCCTGGAACAGAGCTATCAATAATTCAGGCAACGTATCTATTTTATTGCAATTAAACTCCATTATCTGATATGGAATGGCGAAATTGTTCCTTTTGTTCTAGTGCCTCGTGTCTCGCTGCGACAAACTTCATTAAAATGCCTAATGAGCGAGAAGGAGAGGCGGGCGGGATAGTCTAATCAATTATATAGCACTTTGGACGCTGCTTTTTATCAGTCAACACGAGTGAGTTTTGTGTCAAGTCACTTCACAAGACTACTCTTTACTTCTACATGTTAGAAAGACGAGCGTAGTGAAAGTACTTCGTTCTACATTTCGTATTGTTACTATGCAACCCTCTTGCCTGCTC
>NC_051415.1:28840659-28841670 GCF_015228065.2 Penaeus monodon
CTTTTATATTTTTCTTCGTCTATTCTTGTCTATATTACTTTGTGATTGTTGTGATTTTGCCCTCGAAAACCTAGAAAGCAATCCATTTACTATTATAACCACTAACACTGCTACGTAAATCATCATCAACTATCACTTTCTGTTTTATGAATTGCTGGGATATCATCGTGTCCCTGTGTTTGTTTGACCATAATAAACACTGCACTGGCTTTTCCATTATATCTCAGGTTGCCACACACACTCCGCTGATTAACACGGAGACAAACAAATTAAAAAGATTGTCTCTGCTCACTTTGTTTAATTGCATTCTAACAAGACACACACTTTAACCAACATTAATCACCTTGATATCACCAGCGTTAAGTCGGTCAGTCTCGTTGCTGTGAGGTCAGGGAGATGCTAGGTTATGAGGCTGTGTGGGTCGAAAGCATGTGAAACTTCGAGGTTTGTGAGCTAGGAAGCCTTTCGAAAAGTGAGTTAGAAAGGTATTGCGATTGAGAATTAGGAGGGTTCGGAATGAGTTCAAATGCCTTTCGAAAAGTGAGTTAGCAAGGTTTTGTGAATTAGGAGAGTTCGTTGTGAGTTAGGAAGCCTTTCGAAAAGTGAGTTAGAAACGGTACAAAATTGGGATTTAAGAAGTTTCTTGGTTAGGAGGGATTTCGAATAGTCTAAATTAGAAAAGTATTGGGACGTTGAGTTAGAGGTAAACTCTCATTGCGAGTTGAAAAGGGAAGTTTGGGTGGAATGGATTTTGCTCAGAGGGAATGAAAAGCATTCATTAAGTATGGGTAGTAAACGTGCCAAACTATAAATATTTAATGTTTGTGTTCCTTGCGAGAATTGCGTTTTCATCAGAAATGGATATTGAGAGACTATCATTAAAACGTGAGATTGCAAGATAGAAAACCCATCGTAGTGTTTTCTCTGACTCTGGTATCGTTGTTTACCATATCGACACAGAACTACAAAAAGAAACTACACATTCATACTTGTCTCATACATACACACATT
>NC_051415.1:28841785-28841910 GCF_015228065.2 Penaeus monodon
AAGACAGCTGAAATAATCTATGCATATATCCTACTAACTCAAAAAAATTATAAAAAAGAAGACTACAATACAACCAACAGGCGAGAATGAGTTTAATAGCCACCAAAGAAAAAAACGAGAACGAA
>NC_051415.1:28842077-28842352 GCF_015228065.2 Penaeus monodon
AATCTTCAATCCAGAAGATAGACCGGAAGATAACAGGACCTAAGCAAGAAGTGTTGCCAAGAAAGGGTGCTAGGGAGTCACCGAGGCCCAGCTGTCCTAAATGAGGATTGCATGCAGGACTCCTTCTCCTAAAAGACATGATATGTTGTAATACTTGGAGGATGAGGTTCCTTCACTTACGGATTATAAGATAGCCTGGATACGTCCGTCGTGTCTGGGGCTATATTACGTTAAATCAGGACTGATGGCGGTGGGTGATAGTATTCACATGAATG
>NC_051415.1:28842649-28843303 GCF_015228065.2 Penaeus monodon
TAGAGCTTCACCTAGACAAGTCTACCATAGAGAGAAAAAAAAAGTGAGAGAGAAGAAAAAGATACACGACGAAAAGAAAATCGAATGTAGTGCAAGATCCTTATCTCTTCCACAGTCGGTGACCGCATAATGGGAATGGTGACGAGCCCAACCCACGCTCCCGCCCACACCAGCCCATCACACGGCCGCCCACAGCCCACCTCCCCTCCCCCCCAACCACCATGGACGTCTGGTCAAGCGCAATCTCGAGACAAGTCATGAACACCAAGTCACTTCGTCCTTCTCCTTCGCCGAGATTTCATCGACGAGGTGACGACGAAGGGGGCGAGAGGGAAAGTCGCAGGCGGGGGAGACTGGCCATAAAAGCGATACAACAGAAGAGGAAAAGTTCACAAGAAAGCCTATGTACTGGGTAGCCTAGATTACTGGGTGAGTGGGTGGATATTGTGGGCAGCTTTAATGGCGTTTGTTTGTCTGTTTTTGTGCGTTAATGGTGATGCTAATAAATAGGGGATGATGGCAATTACGGCAGTTGATATTGTTATTAGAAAGCTGATTACTTATCAATGTGTTTATCTATCACTTGTTTACTTATTTTGCATGATATAATGACATGCAAGTTTACTGTGTTTAATTTTTTTATATCGAACCTGA
>NC_051415.1:28843548-28843852 GCF_015228065.2 Penaeus monodon
AAGTGCGTAAGTGCATGCATACGTAGGTGTGTGAGTGTGCGCATGCGTGAGGAATACACGCATCCGAAAATCACCAAAATAAGGAACATCTTGATCTACAAGGCATTAGCCATACGACGGAAGGATAGAAGCGACGGGAGACAGATTGAACACTTAGATATCGCTCAGGAAGGGAGGGAAATAGCCGTCCGAATATCGCAGGAGATAAGGACGAGCTTCAATGACACGAGACGATGTGTTGTGAAATAGCCACGTGGTGTCTGTTAGTCGTTCCACCATTCATTCCTCCCAGGACTAAGACAGA
>NC_051415.1:28844155-28844391 GCF_015228065.2 Penaeus monodon
TTTAAGCATAAAAGTTGAATTCTCCAGCTGGAGTGTGCTGCAATTAGATTATTTTCCCTGCAAACCTTGCCTAAACTTTTGTGTAAATAATCCATGCGTTTGTTGACTTTAAGAGTTGAATGACCCCCTCGCTCTATACAGGTATTAAAACATAACCGTAACAAATGATAAAAAATACATGGGCTAACAGAATCTTTTTAAAACAGCATAAAAGCAATCCATTTTCCATTTACTAT
>NC_051415.1:28844430-28844874 GCF_015228065.2 Penaeus monodon
TGGTCAGCATGAAATTCATTAGGATGATGAAATTCAGTAAGATAGTAAACTTTTTTTTCTTTGTGCGTATCAACATGATTTAAAAACGAAAAACAAAACAAGAAAATAAAACATTCCTTACTTCTATACCAACGGG
Source organism: Penaeus monodon (assembly GCF_015228065.2). Lineage (NCBI taxonomy): Eukaryota > Metazoa > Arthropoda > Malacostraca > Decapoda > Penaeidae > Penaeus > Penaeus monodon. The sequence continues at coordinate 28,844,567 of NC_051415.1, forward strand.
TAACCATATCGCTTCCTCAAACCCGAGACCAAGTGTGATTAAACCCGCACTCATTAAGGCAGTGTATTATGACCCACAGCACCCTCCGCTTTAAACAACATGTCTTGTTTACCTGAATATGATAATAGAGCTTAACACAGGCGCCCGAGAGCTGTGACTCAACGCTTGCAGGTGGCTCGATAGATGCACGTGTCGAGGGGGAGGGGTGGGGGCGGGGGTGTTTACTACGCTGCGTCGTGTGTGGCTTTTACACTACGACGTTTTGCCTGGGTTCGTTATAGCGTGCTCGGTGTGCTGGCGCTGGTTGA
>NC_051415.1:28845045-28845193 GCF_015228065.2 Penaeus monodon
AGAAGAAAGGATTGAATAAAAGAGGAGACAGGGAGTGCGCAGTGAGTGTAAAAGAACAACGAAATAGTTGGATGAAAGCGAAAGCAAAAATTTACAAATAAAAACAAACAAGTGAGAAAATGACGAACAATTCTTAAACACATCTACG
>NC_051415.1:28845279-28845452 GCF_015228065.2 Penaeus monodon
GTAGTCCACATCGTCTCACGTTTCATCTAATTATACATAGGCCAGCCTGCCAAGCGATTGCAGCGACCACGGCCCGGGCATGCGAGCGAGGACGGGGCGCTGGGTAGTGGTCAGTGGTCACCTTCATTGCTGTATCGTTCATTCTGATAATCCGATCACAATTAGGGGGGAAG
>NC_051415.1:28845525-28846029 GCF_015228065.2 Penaeus monodon
GCAAAAAAAGGGGGGGGAGGCTATGCTAAATCTACAGTTGCGATTGTTTGTGAATTCTATTTCGCTTATTTTATTCATGCATTCTTTTTTTTCTACTCTTTAACTTATATCTGGTCTTATATTTACTTCCTTTTTTTTCTTTAAATAGCTGTCCGCATTTCGAACCTCACAGAAACATTGCTTTGCCTCGAGTATAATAGAAAATCACTGCTTCCATTTAGAATAACATAAAACACATGGTGGCTTACGGTTATTAGGCACAGACAAGCACTCGCTTAAAGCCACACCTGCAGCATCTGGTATCTGTTCACATAGCGAGACCATCAGGCGCTCACGGTGCCAGACAATTAACAAGCATGGCTAATATAAACATCCAGCCACTTAATTTGACAATAGACGATTCATGTAATCTCCCTGATTATCGTTCAGATCTGAAAGAATTAAGAGACGATTTAATCCTATTTAAATTCATTCTGCGCTTGCGCCAAGTATGTATTTGTTTCT
>NC_051415.1:28846103-28847426 GCF_015228065.2 Penaeus monodon
CACATCTGTTTTTTTTTCTGTATTGTGTATTTTTTCCCAAATAATTATATTTGTGTGTCTCGGTTCACCGTTTTCTTTATTCGTAATAGCTACTAAACACTATAGTTGTTTTAACATAAAGAACATATTTTCTCAAAATCCATTCACACACATAAGCAAACCGCAGCGTGCTCACATTTCCTAAATACATTTTAACCCTTTCTTTTCATGAGAAAATCTTATTTTTAGCACCGACTTCTGCCGAGGCATGCCAGGATCGCCGCTGCCTCTGTCATCTCAACTTTTAAAACTTGGCTTGTTGTTGTCCGCGGCCTGAGCCTCCTGTTTACGCCCGCCGCTTTTATTTTTATCCCATTTTCCCACCGGATCCAAGAATGCTTCTTTTCGTACGTAATCGAGGCGATATCTCACTCTGAGGGTTCGTCCGTCCTCGAGGAGAGTGAGGAGAGGAATGTACTCAAAGACAGTAAAAGTCACCTGGTACGAATCAGCCAATAAAACAATGCACGCGCGCAATGCGTAATGGCTTCGGCGAGGGGAAAAAATGGCGGTTTTGGCGGAGAAGAAGGCAGTTCAAATGCAATATTTCTTCACCTGTCAGGAAAAAATCCCGGGCACGCGGCTTATGATAATGTGGCTGGTGCTGGGCTGAGATATTTCTTTTGTTATATAACGATCTGCGCTATTAAGTTTATGGTCATTAATAACTTTTTTTTTAAAGCCTGTTTTTATCGAGTTCATCCATGAGAAATATTGATAATACCGTTTTCGTAACCGATCGAAAGTAAACAAAATTCAGCAAATAATAGCAAACAGTACCGATTAATCTACACCACTTATCTATAAAAATTAATTTCGTTAACTAAATTCGTAAGTACACGCAAGCAGGCAACCTCGTACAGTGACTCACGACCCTGCTTAGAAACTCGCTCGTTGCCCGAAAGGTAATCATTCTCCACTAATCGGCTCGGGCGATTTGCATACTATGCGATCGGCAGGCAGATCCTCGATAAAGAATGGCAATTAAAATTCGGTTTGCCTGGGGGTTTAAATAGGCGAGGCAGGTAATGAAGTTAGAGGAAAGCAATGAAAAGCATGACTAGAGGTATTTCGCCACAAGGCTCCATATATGCACGAAAAGCCGCTGATTTTTTGGGGGCCTGATATTTGATAATTAATATGTTGAACAATGTGACGTTTCATTAATAATCACATAATAATGATCACACAATAACGGAATTTGCCGTAGAGTACACGTGAAGAAATAAAACAAATCAGGAGTTTTACCTCTATGATAAAATTAGAAACACGTTAACCAATTCT
>NC_051415.1:28847489-28847689 GCF_015228065.2 Penaeus monodon
AACAAACCACAGTGCGAATTCCTTAATCCCGCTCCACCTAATCTCGGCGAACCGAATCCTTCCTTCTAATCCTTATCGTGACGTCACAGTCTCACTCCGCGCATGACATCACATGACATGCGCGCCACACCTAATGAAACAGGTATGCAGGTGAAGTCACTGCTGGTGTCTGGTAAGAATGGGGCCGGGAGTGTGTGTGT
>NC_051415.1:28847750-28847817 GCF_015228065.2 Penaeus monodon
AATTGGGGTATGCAATTGCAGGAAGGATTGGGGAAGGGAAGGGGGGGAGTACAAAATCTGGATAAGG
>NC_051415.1:28847997-28848654 GCF_015228065.2 Penaeus monodon
GGGAATTTATCAGCTGTTTGGTTAACGTTATAGTACGAGTGTTTTAAACTCTTATGGAAAGAAACACCACTATGATAAAAATAAATATTGTGGATTTGCGGGTAATAAAGATAACTAATAAGAAAAATAAATATTTTGTCTAAAAGGAACAGTAAAGTTGGATACAATATGGTTTTGTGATCTTAATAAAACAAACTTTTAACAGAGCAATATCAGTGTTTAATTTTGCATCACATGTCAAATGGGCGTTGTTCTGATACATTATCTATAACTATCGTGTTTAAACATGTCTTATTAAATTAGATTATCTGTAAACCCCCTTTGAAGATAACCTTCTCTCTGATTTTATCGCTGCGCTACACGTGGTATTTGAATATATTAAAATCTAAACTGTTTCTTGCACATATTTACCAATGAAGTTACAGAGACTAGATTATTTTCGTTACTCTTCTTACGAGGGTGGTTTCACATACTTTTCCATGCTGTTGAATTTTCTCCTATCAATTTACTCTCTTCTTTTAACCTTTTCAACCTTGTCAGTATTTACACAAATGCTGGACTTGGTTTTGCGACGTTTGGGTCGAATACAAATTGTAGAGCCAAGTTGTCTAATACTTTCCACATATCTTATTTCAGTTGAGAGATATTCTCTTGCGG
>NC_051415.1:28848676-28849223 GCF_015228065.2 Penaeus monodon
GCCCAGATATAACCAAACATCTTCACTACAATAAACGCCATTATTCGCACAGACACACACAATTCCTCACTTATCCTTCTTATTCGCACAACCTTCAAAGACCAAAACCCTTTGATCGCACAACCCTTCAAGAACAAACCCGAACGACCCCCTCCACCTCTCGCCCATCCACGTCTCAAAAAGAGCCACTCTCAAGGCGAGTTTTACAACCAAAACAAAACAGGATTCTTGTGCATCGCTGAGCACACACACACATCGCCATCCCCGCCCTTCGTTACGCAGAAGGGGCGGGTCCGTTGCCTCCCCCCCTCCTAGTCCCCCTGCTCGGTGGTCAGTCATGCGTGTCTCACTGCCTGTAACTCACACCTACGAAGATGCTTGTTTATCTTATTTGTTTATTTCTTCCCCCTCCTCCCTTCCCGTCACCCCGCCCCCCAACTTTTGGCATTCCGTTGCCTGGCACAACCGCATGCACTGCCGCCTTTGTTTATTTGCTGATTGGATGGCCTTCATTTTACTCTTCCTCCCTCTTTCTTAGTTCGTTTGT
>NC_051415.1:28849400-28850796 GCF_015228065.2 Penaeus monodon
GAACTCTTAAGATAGTGAATTGGCACTGTTCTGGACATCTAATATGCTTGGTGATTCTTTTTTCTTTTTTCCTTCTGCCTTTGGCTTTGGAGAGTAAATATCTCTTAAATTCGATTTCTAATGTTAACATTGCATTGGAAACTCAAAAACAAATTGTATCTTCGTAACTCTATAATGACTCACACCCAATTTTTTTCTCTTTTAATGTTTTGGTTCAGTCGCCCATGTGAAGCATCTATTCTTGAACCTAACACTCCCCCAAGCCAAGCAAAAACAAACAAATAAAAATATAGAATTGAAAAAAATCTAACGTTTTTTTTTTCTCCCCTGCTTCTTCCATCAACAGTGACTCAACCCTGATCCCACGTGCAAAGACTTGAAGGACGTCTTAAGGACTTCCTCGATCCCTACGCCAAAAGAAGGGTTGTCTGGGCGTCCGTGAAACGTCCTTTGAAAAAAAAATGGTGGCAGCACCCTTTTGTTCGTCTGCCTAACGGTGTTCGAAGCAGGTTGCTTTTTGGATTATGGCTTCTGTAGGAGGGTATATATTCTCTTGTTCGGTTTTCTGTCTTTTCCTTTTTTATTTCTTTTTATTGCGTATAATTTACATGGTTTTAGTATACATATGTATTTTTGTTGTTGCTGGTGTTTCTTCTCTTCTTTATTTTTTTCTGATGTGTTTACAACCACTCGATTGATTCGACACTTTCCCTCTATTGTTTCAGTAAAGTAACATATTTATCACTCTATAAACCCGTCGCATTCTTTTCCCTTGTCCCTCATTTATCTCTTAGGGTAAGAAAAAGAGAAAGGTATATTTAAAAGGAAACAGCTGAACCAACCATTGAAGGCTCCCCTCGTCCCTTTGTTCTGACACCCGTGAAAAGCTCTCGAACGTGATTACTGTTTCCCGTTTTCTATCACTGTTGATTTTGGTCCCTTCTACCTCCTTCCTTACCCCAGGCCCTCCCCCCCTTTTCCCCCTTTCCCCTCTCCCTTCCCTGCCCTCCTCCTTTTCCCCAGGCCATTTCTTATCCTCTCCCTCTTCCCTCACTCCCTCTCCTTTCCTCTTTTCCCCACTCCCACCCCTTCCCCTTTTTTCCCACCCCCACCCCCTCTCCCTTTTCCCCACTCCGTCCCCTATCAAGGCCCCGCCCCCGGCGTGCAATTCCTCGAGTGATTTTAAGATAAGAGATCAGTTTTCGATTCTTGTTTGTTTATTCGGCGTCTGTGGTCTTTCCCTTCACGTCACTGGGTCTCGTGCACGCTGACGTTTTACTGAGCTTATACACTTCCTAGCTTTCTTTTTCCTGAGAATTTTGGCTCATGAGAAATTTAGCTCAAGAACAGCTTTGGCAAAATATGTATGGAGTAATCCTATTGAGCCAGATGCTAG
>NC_051415.1:28850896-28851107 GCF_015228065.2 Penaeus monodon
GACCGTAACATCAAGGATTATACGAAACTAGATCCTGCCATGTCCTTCACAAGGATGCAATGCAAAGAACTCCAGCAAACGTTATATGACACGAAAGTCTGACCAGCCAAGACGTGAGCTGTTAATACCCATGAAGACTGTGAGAGATTATGCTCATTCCCTACTCACTTTTTTCTGTAAAATTGTTGGCGATTTTTAGCTACAAGAGATG
>NC_051415.1:28851196-28851400 GCF_015228065.2 Penaeus monodon
GCACGACTTCTCAAATAGTGGATGTCTCCGAGTGAGTACAATCACGGTGGCATCTGGAAGCACATGTCGTGGTCCCCTTTTGTAAACGCGAGATCGAGTCGACGAGCGAAGCAGCGAGGTCTTACTATGCTTGGTGTATAAATATGGTGTAGAAGTGGAAGATGAAGACAAGTTGCTGGTCCTGTCGCTTCGTTTGTGCGAAGA
>NC_051415.1:28851559-28853767 GCF_015228065.2 Penaeus monodon
ACGAAAGGTAAAAGGAATAAAACGTTTCAACACTAAAACACAAAACCTTAAACAAAATCGAAAAAGATTCAGCAAAGACAAAAAAGGGGCATTAGAACCTGGTATCAGTGCCTTACCGTGCTTACCTCGTCGGGATCACATCAGAATAACATTATCTCTCCTTTTCTAGAACTTTCTTTTTTTCCCCTAAAAACCCGTCCGATTATATGATACGGAGGCTACCCCCTTCCCTGCTATCGTTAGTTGGGGACACATTCTCGCTGACTCATGTGATTATATGTGCTCAGCGAAACACTCTTGTCTTCAAAACTTCTCAAGTTTCAGTGCGTGTAAAATATTGTGCTATATGTAGCTGTTCATTATTTTCTAGTTCTAGAAACTACGAGATTTAGTAGAAAAAAGTTTGTTTTTTCTGAATATTCTCTATATCTTATACATATATTTCTATGCTGCTGAAAGTGAGAATGAAAACATATGAAGAATCAATTTACGTTTAAGAAAAATATAACTCTCTTGAGCTTCGTTCTCTTCATTATTTCAGCAACGATGCTCAAGTATGAATTAATTCGAAGTCATAAACTTAAAGGCATCGTCTATTATACCGCCAACTCCTAGTTTAATTACCAATGAGAACTGTTATAAAACACTTTTAGTGCCATCGCCTACTCCCTAAGTACCAATAAGCCTAACTATTAAACATTACTGGTTATGCCACTATTTATCATCATAGTAAGTCACCCTTTAAGTGAATTTCTTCATGAAGTCAAACACGTCTACATTCGAACAGCTGTGTAGCTGTTCGATCGTAGATATAAAGTCTCTTATTAACTGCTAATTGGATGCATTTTCTGCCGCCCCTACACACACGATCAGCTGCTCGCCTTCATTTCCCCAATTAGCAAGGCACGCCAAAATCGCCCGGTCACAAAGACATCACCATCCAGTCACTTGAGAAAGGTCTAGACGAGGGGGGACCTATAAAGGACGCCCATAAAGGTACCCGGATCCTTGGCCCCGCCCACCGTGGGAGGCAAGACTGGTCCCTCCCCCCCTCGGCCCTATTTCCACGTCCTCCTCCTCCCCCTTGCCCTCCATCTAACCTGCCGCGCCCATATCACCACCTCCGTGACCCGCAGTGCTCTATTGTTTCAAGATTACCCTTATCTCTCAGCTCGTACCGATCCTCCGTGTTATGTAGACTTGGAATTCGGACAAATGACGATACCTTGGGAATTTCGCTTTGAAAAAAAAGCACTAGCAAAGAAAACAAGAATTCTGTCAAAGACCCCGGTAGAAGCGGTCATTTTAGTTCCATCCAGCTTCGTACCACGCCCACGCTCGGCTTTTTATGGGCTGTCGCGACTGCGAGAGAATGCTGTAAAGTCGTTACTAAAACCATCCGCGAATACACCTTCCTGGGGAGATTTTTGCTCGAGAACCGCCCCTCTGGAGGAGACACAGACAACCTGGCAATTTGATACTGCAGTAATTGATGGCCGGGCCGGGCTAGTGACAGCTGCGTGATCTCTATCGGCGCGGACAAATGGCAATGGAACACCTGCAAGAAAGGCTCCTGATAGGTGTCCGAGTCCTGCGTCGCACGGCAATCACAAACGTCTTGACTACACCTCGACTACACACAAACACAGACAGCGAAGGCTATTGAGCGAGGCAAGCAAAAGAGAGCCTGTGAAATATGATGACGGGAGAGAAAATCAAAAGATACATTCGCAGAAAATATGAAACGTGCTTGATGGGGAGGGGGGTGGGGTGAGTTAAGACATCTGGCAAATAAAGGTGACGTCAGGACGGGCCGGGGCTGCAAAGCATCTTAATTGATCACTTATGGTAATGAGCAGAACGAAGAGCTCCTCACTCGCATATGTAAACACGAGGTGATCACGTACAAGAAAAAGAGGCATCGTCGGCGACTGCAGCAAAAACAGCAATAAATTATAAACACCGAATCAAAAAAGTCATAAAGAGAAGAAAAGCGATAAGAGCGAGTGCCCCGCGGAGGGAATCTGAAGGAAGCTTCATGTTCAAGACATCAGAAAGGCAAGAAAGCTGAAGATGAGGAATCCTCCTGGGGCTCACTCCTATAGGATGTGTAATCACCCACGGCGAGTTTTCTCTAGTGTAAATGACCTTAAAAGGAGATTACTGTCACCAGGGGATATGTGTAAAAATACGCCCACATATGCGTGA
>NC_051415.1:28853806-28853920 GCF_015228065.2 Penaeus monodon
TGGGGGGGAGGAAAATAACAGATAAACAGAAAAATACTAACATCACTAATTATTTTTAATGTGTGAGCCAGATACACTAAAGGGAAGAGCGAGACACAAAAAAACAGGAATTAC
>NC_051415.1:28854061-28854387 GCF_015228065.2 Penaeus monodon
AATCTCAGGGCGCCCCGCCGTAAATTTACTCGAATGAGGCAGTGAAAAATACCCCAAGGTCCCTGCCTCCCTCTCTCACAGGTGTGGCGGCCTCATATACACATAAATTGAGCAGAGGGCCTACGCGACCTACCCAGCCCGACCTACCCACGCTGACCTGCTGGGGCCCTTAGAAGCAGGCCGCAAGGAAGCATTCGGGAGAGATTAGGACCCAGAGAAGGGCGGTTGAGGAAATAAAAACGGACGAGAAAGATTGAACGGGGAGGATTTTCAGAGGATGGCCGTCAAAGAAGGGTGAGAAAGGCTGTGAAAAAAGTGGGATTTTA
>NC_051415.1:28854421-28854518 GCF_015228065.2 Penaeus monodon
TATAGAGATACAAAAGAGTGGAAAAGGAGGGACGAAAGAATATAAAGAAAGATAGTGATAGCACAAACAGACGGGAAAGGTGAAGAGTTCAGTGCAC
>NC_051415.1:28854571-28854887 GCF_015228065.2 Penaeus monodon
ATACAATCACGACATGAAGAAGCGTGGGCAGCCCTGAGCAGGGGGTGTGTCCGAGAAGCGAGGAAAATGACCCGGCCATTAAAAATACTAGTATGGAGAAACACGAAAATCTGACCTTCTGAAGTACTGTCTTCTCTCTGGAACAACCCTTAGCTCGGTCCTTCGTGTCGAGGAACGGCAACTGACGTCTTTTCCACGCGACTAAACCTTGGAGATAAGGTTCTTACAATACCTAATGTGGGCTATAGAGGCGCGTAGATACTTGATCCTTTGAACCGATGGATAGGCTCGTGTTCCCTAAATAGGTTTACACCAA
>NC_051415.1:28855154-28855475 GCF_015228065.2 Penaeus monodon
GAGCAAAAACCAAGCGATATTCATTTGCATACAATAGAATCAACGAAATCATGCTTATTCATTGTTGCAATATGCGTAAACCTACCCCCATACTTTACACACTTATCTCTCACATGTACAGTCTTATTCGCCCATAACTAACGTATCTAACATCTCCATTTCTCCCTGTCGTTGGCTGTCTTGCATACTTTCTATATATACGATAGAAATAGACAAATGTAAATACATAGGCTTAAAATGAGAGTAATCTGACTATAGTGTAGCTTACGGTGTACAATAAAGGTTAATAATGGAAGTGTAATAATAACTTGGAATAGCGGG
>NC_051415.1:28855541-28855751 GCF_015228065.2 Penaeus monodon
TACAACGTCAAAATAAGCTCTAAATCATGATAGAAAATGAAGAGAATATGAAAAACTTGTTTAGAAAAATGTTCTATTGCATCGCCAAAATAGCTCAAAATCACACTTCAACTCTAACACATGCAAAGATCAACGCGGATGCAATTGGACCCCATGATGTTGCCTCTCGAAGTCACGTCTCCAGCTCGGCAAGACGTGGGTGTGGAAGCT
>NC_051415.1:28856375-28858168 GCF_015228065.2 Penaeus monodon
CTGAAGCATAAACAAAACACCAGAAACGACATTGAGGCCAAACAACACAACAATCTGCGCCGTTGCATGCAAATTGCAAAACAATATCTTCACTTGTCATACTTGCAAATCATTGCACGATGCATCTTTCACCAAGAGGCCGCACAAGAAAGTCCAAAGCCATCAATGATTGTTTTCCTTGGGTCGAGCGTGGGGGGTGGGGTGGGGGGGGTCTCTAACTACGTTCTCCGATGAAAGTTATATTTATTCTTCACTTGCCATTGACATGCTCAGATTAGCACTGACCGTGAGGATATATTGCGCTAAGAGAATCGCCATCATACCTTTAGAAGTTCCAGCGACGTGAGGAAAGAGCGAGGAAAATGGAAGTCGATGTATCTGTAGAGTGAGATTTATGCGAAGGATAGCGATTCTTTTGTTGACATTATTCAAATCTATTTATTTAATCATATTTATCGCTTCATTGTATTTCTTCGGGTAAGATTTATCACATTTTCTTCTCCTTTATAGCGTTGCCATAGACGGCGTTGCCATAAATCAGCAACCGAATGAAGTATGACGTCATTCGTATCCTCGTCCCCACGACTCATTAACTACTGAACTATCCAACACATGTGCCGAACGGAGACTTAACAGCATCATCTACCACACCCACGTAGATCGGTATTTCCTGTGAAAATGGAATTAACGCGTATCTTTGAGGTGATATATCCTTATCAGAATAGATAGGTAATGTAAGCAAGAGTCGAAACGAATGGAAAGTAATATTTAGTTTACGGATGCGGCCAAGGAACAAAGGTAGCGACACACGTGTTTGCAGTGTAAACACGCGCGTTAGATCGCCGGCCGTAGCCCACCAAGGAGACCAACCGCCATTGCGCCTTACCTAAGCCCGAACGGTATATACAGAGCCTTCCCAGCTCTCGCTTAGCGTTCGGCCTGTCTCGGTCTCTTTGAGTGCGAAGCCTCTGTCGAAGAAATATGTCTTGGAACATCTCATATTTATTATTCTAAAAGGCGATAAGATGGCACGTCGTCGGCCGGAGTTGTCATCCTGTGGATCATCGCTCGGTTTGTTGTCTCAGAGGCGCGCGACCTTCGGGGTAATGACGACCTAAGCATTCTCACACGTAGCGTCAGTCAGCTGCATTCATTACTCATTAGCTCTCTTCTTTAGATTTGCATTCGTTAAAATCCTTCGCAGAAAGAGATAAGAACGTGTTGGATTACAAAGGGTTTGAAAGACAGAGGAAGAGGAACACGGCGTTGAGTTTTGGATCCACTTTTAGACGGACGTGTGATTCGGTTATGTAAGCGATCTGTCACAATGCAACCGGCCTGGGATCGAGTGGGTGGACACGCAGCGCCCTCGAGATGTGCGGTGTCGCTGGATACCTTACACCGTGAGGACGAGAACAGCTGTGCTTGTTCTTAAATTGCTATGTTATGTGTTTGTTTCCTATTGCGTGGTACTTAAAAACTATTTTGGTTCGTGTGCGTCTTTTAATGGTATAAACTTCCCTTACGAAGTTTGAGTTCTGATCACGAGCAATGTGAGTTTAGGTCTGGATAATTTTGAGAATTAAGCATAGCTCGTGCTTAAGCAAATTGATATGTATGATGAACGAAATTACAGAGAAGTATATTTATGACAACATTCACGTCTCGTAAATGCTTAAGTGGGGGTTGCAGGCAAAATACACATGCTCTCTGCTAACGTTATTACAACAATATGAAGATGAAGAAAATAAAACATCTTGACCTTGAATTACAGAAAATAATGATAAATAAAT
>NC_051415.1:28858353-28858702 GCF_015228065.2 Penaeus monodon
GGAAGTGAACAAGAGGGAAAGAGATACTTACAAAACGAAGAAAAGTGAGAAGGAAAATATATAAGAAACGAAACGACGCAATTCAATTTATCTTCAGAGGCAAAAACCCGCAACGGCGAAACACGAAGATGGCAAGGCCGTGCCAGGGAGACGTGGCACTGACCCGCTGTAATGACACGGCGTGGTCGAAGCTGGCACTCTCACAGCCCCTCATCTGTAGCTGTAACGCGAACCCCCTGTAACTCAACATCTATCCCACAAACACATAAATAATACAGAGGGAAAGGCGATATACATCATCCAATTATGACAAACGAAGCCAACATCTGCAAGACAGGAACTGAAGGAA
>NC_051415.1:28858786-28859006 GCF_015228065.2 Penaeus monodon
ATGAAGGCCTTAGGACCTCCCTCCGTGTGGGGCTTAAGGGGGGGGGGGGTTCTAATTATGATTGTGTGGGTGAGACGATGAGGGAGGCGATGCAACAAGCACAGTGATGCTTGCTTTGCATTTGTCTTGCGATTATAACGTGTAGGAGGTGGGTGTGCTCATGTGTGTTTTGTTGATTGCAGCGAACAGAAACTTTTATGGTTGTGTGTACTGAGGAACA
>NC_051415.1:28859197-28859460 GCF_015228065.2 Penaeus monodon
CTTTGCCTATGTATATCGGACATGACATTATGTACACGCATGCAAAGAAAAATATGCTGTTGCCTATATCTTTACGCACAGCTTCTTTGCTTGCGTATGGGTGTCCGCGTCCGCAGAACCACATGGCAGGGATGGGTAGACAAGTTGCGTTTGTTGTTATCCTTGAAAGCAAGTGTGGGAGTGTTATCCTGGTTGGGTCACACGGAGAGTGCGGGGTTGGCCCTGCGTCGTTCCAAGATTGAAAATGTCGTTAGTGTTGCCGC
>NC_051415.1:28859743-28860366 GCF_015228065.2 Penaeus monodon
TAATCCTTCGCCACACGCGCTTGGTGATCTCAGGTTCATGAAGTCATACTCGTATAATCCGCATTTATGTTATTGTTACACAGCTGTCCCGGAGTGGAAGGTCACGTGTCTCGGGATCCACATCAACGCGAGGACGGCTGATGGACGGGACGCGGCCCTCTGGCGTGGCCACGGAGGAATGTGGACGATTCTGATCGCAAACACACATGCACACACGAATGAACGCACATGGGCCTCGCGGTACGAGACATGCGTGGACATAATGTAAAACAGATTCGAGGCAAATCGCACGACTGTGTACGCGCTTAAGGGACGCAGACACATTTTTGCACACAAACGCAAACCGCATGTTTCCACACACCAAAAGGCGCACTCGCACACGCCCCCCACTTGTACCAAACGCACGACAGGAGTCGCTCGGTCTCCTTGTGCGGACAATTTACTCGATCGGGCTATGAGCGGGAGCAACTTTTACTCTCGTTACACCCGTGCAAGAGCGTGTGTTCAACGTCGCCTGCAACAAATGGCGAGTTGCAGTACCTTGTTGATCGATTTTGAGGTCAGTTCATTTGCATCCCAAAGATTTATGCCTCGAAGTTGCTGTTATCTACTCTCCTGGGTGG
>NC_051415.1:28860390-28860759 GCF_015228065.2 Penaeus monodon
TCCATTCTCTTGGTTTCTATTGGTAGCAGTAAAAATAAATAAATAAATCAGGGAGGTTGGGCTGGAGTGAAATAAAAAGAGATGAGGGGAAATAAAGGCAAAGGCAATTCGAGTCCACAAACATATTTCAAGCTTGAAGACCGCTCGTCCATCTTCTCCCGTGATAAGTACCGGTGTCGTGTGCAATAGAATTTGCAAGTGTCGCTTAATATGGCGAAGCTGAAATGTATAATTCATGGGTGTGTTTAAGGGGACAGCGAGAAGGAGGAGCAGCCATTACCGACGGCACGAGAAGGGGCTGTGGACGAGGAATTCATTACTCGTGTCAAAGCTGCAACAGGGGTCTCCGTGTGGGCATTTTAGCAGTCT
>NC_051415.1:28861111-28862130 GCF_015228065.2 Penaeus monodon
TTTGGAGAAATTATGCCGGCACGCGAAAAATGGCTGGACGGATTGTAAAAGTCAGACAAAGGCACCTCTAAAGAATCTATGGATAAAGTGAGCGTGTAAATGAAAACTATTTAACATGTAAGTTATAGGGAGGCAAAAAAGGCTTGTATTATTTATACGAATTCCTAGAAGTACATACATGCATTCGGTACCCAAAAAAAGCTCATAAAAACTCTCTCTTTGAATCTACAAACCAGACGGATTCACCTACATATGCCATAGTGGGTTATCATCTCTTAATCACTCCTGCCTTGTCATGTCTCATTATGGCAGCTTTATCGTGCATGACTACCCCTAATTAAAGTATCATTAGTATTTGCATTAATTTGAACACTGCGCCGAGTTCATTAATGTATGAAGTAAATCGAAATTCTTTATTACAAAAAGAAGAAAATAATTATTTTGAAGTATCGTATGTATAAATGCATAATGAAGTGTTTTTTTTATATGTAACCCCTTAACGTTAGATGTTCCATTAAAAGTTTTCTCTTGAATTTACCGATTTTCCTTATCAAAACAATCTGTTCTTTTGATGGCCTCGAAGCCCCTGTGTAAACAAAGACACGCGGCGAAATGTTTTCCTCAATACGTTTCCAGATTTCTTCTCATTTGCAAGCCAGCAAGGATAATGCAGCTCACATGATTTTGCAATTTTTATATAAAATAATATTGGATTCTTAATGAGAAATAAGAAATTAGAAAAGCTGGCGACTTTCTTTGATTTGGAATTATAATCAAATCATTGGGAAATAACTCGCACGAAATAAGTGCAAACAAGCAAAGTTCCTTGGACAAATGAAGAAAATCCATATTAGAAAGTCGGGGAAGAATCTTCATGAATATTTTTACGTCTTACTGGTACTTATCTGATAACACAAAAGAGGAGTTACATATTCATACGCGCCTACACTGGCTGCCTGTCTGTCCCTTAGTCTAATAAGAGTAGACTACAGATATTTCTTCATACTCGTTTTCAAAAG
>NC_051415.1:28862346-28862435 GCF_015228065.2 Penaeus monodon
CCCTCCTTAATAACATCATATCTTTCCCAGTTCAAAATCCAGATGGCAGACAGAGATCACAATCTGATCTCGTTTCTCCTAGCGAACAT
>NC_051415.1:28862543-28862649 GCF_015228065.2 Penaeus monodon
ACCTTTATCATATTCACCGATGACATACCTTTAGGGAAGCGGGTCGTCCGGCGGCTGACTCTAAGGTTAGTGGGGCGTGAGGATAGTCCTAGTAAAGAGGAGGAGG
>NC_051415.1:28862821-28863573 GCF_015228065.2 Penaeus monodon
GGCGGTGAATGAATGGCGGAATAAGAGGAGCTGTAGATGGGCGCGCTCGGTAGGGTGTATCACCTTAAAGATATGTTCCTGTCATGCTAACTCATCCACTTGACACAACCCTGTTTTCGGACATCCATTTCTCTTCATATCTAGGACAGATGACGGATTATTTATTCATTTACTCTTCCTCTTGCGAACGATGTCCCTTTCGATTTAGCAGAAAATGCATATCCCAACATGTTTCGTCGGTGTCATGTCGCGTTTATACAAAACAAATGCGCATCACCCACCGGGAAGAAGGAGGATCCTACGCGTATACACAATAGGATTCGTTTGACGCTGGTCTTTGAGTTCCAGATTGTATCGTGAGAGATGGCAGCACCAGTGCGCCACGTCGAATAATTCTCAATATACAAAGGCTAAAAAGTCCGAGCCGAACAAGGCCTAAAGATTTAACAGTATTGGATTCTTTGTGTAACAGAAGCCAGAATCCCAAGTGTGTGGCGTATGACAACAAACAACGTCGCTGTGCTGGACATACAGAGGAAAGCCTTTATGTATTTTTGTAGTCATATGTACAGGGGGAACACGTGCGGTCACGCCATGTCCCGCTAAGGCAAAGCTCGTAAGGGATCAGAAGGAGAGACGAGATGTGTTGATCTACAGGTGGCGAACCTATTTTGTGGTCTGTACTGTAGCATTCGATTCTAATTGTTTCAGAATCATCAGTATTATTACGATTAGTTTTTTCGTTCAATCAA
>NC_051415.1:28863703-28864157 GCF_015228065.2 Penaeus monodon
AAAGCACCACAGAGAAAATCTTTCGAAATATAATTGTGTCAAGAAGGGAGAGTTGACTGAAGTGATTTTATCCACCTTGTTTCTTCAAGGTAATACTGTATAAAACATTTGGCCATACTGTCTTCTACTTGTTCCTGAGGCTGGTGGTGACTGTGCAAGTCTGGCCATCATATAACTTTCATTAATATATAAATAAGTAAAAGGACTAATATCTGAGGTCAATTTAAAGTAATCTGTAAATCGAGACTTTGTAATAAAGTAAATGAAATACAAATCTTTGCCTCAGGAGTAAGAAAACGGATTATATTTACTATTTCGATTACCGAAATCTTTTTCGCCGGCTCTTGCTTTATCGTTACTACCGTATTTTCACCTGTTTGAAACTAACGCCAACCAAACATGAATATGCAGATATAAAGTCACAATATTAAACAAACAGATCAACCACACTACA
>NC_051415.1:28864234-28864944 GCF_015228065.2 Penaeus monodon
ACACCCCTCCCTCCGCCCTTTTAATTCACAACATCACCAAGGTAATAAGGACAACCCCCCTTGTCTGCCCCGCCCCCCCGCCGCGCCTGGACCCCTACACGGCTCCGCTCTCTTACACTGATGGACACGCATCAATTTCCTCAAGACAAACGCTGGGTCCAAATGCGGGACGGTTTCTTTCGGGCAAGAGCGAGTGGTTGGCTAATTGATTTCCTATTATTGTTTTAGTTCTTCTTTCGTTTGTGTTTTTTTATTTTATTCTTTAGGTTTTCGACTTTTTGTTCTATTTTTTTCTGGCTTTGGGTGAGGTTACCGTGTGTTTTTTTCTGGTTTTGTTTTGATTTTTCGTTTATTTATTGATTGATTGATTTATTTGATATCTTTCATTTTTGTAATAAATAGAATTAGTTGTTTCTGTGCTGTATTTATTTCCTTGTCTGGTTTGTTTATTTGTAAATAATCATCCCTGAGCTATACTATTCCTCAGTCACCACAAGTTAATCCATTTGCCCCCAACACCCTTTCTCCCGATCAACTAACTTTTCGTCGTGTTAAATGCCCACAACACCCGAGTACAAATCAAGCCTTTAACACGGAGGGTACGTCACCTAAACGTCAAAGGGAGAGATATTGCGAGGCACATAAAGAGGGCCAAAGAAGCACCGTTGACAAACAGGTACACAGATCTATCAGCCTCGCACACCTTGAAC
>NC_051415.1:28865330-28865557 GCF_015228065.2 Penaeus monodon
AGCCCTCTCGCTCTCCCTATGCCTTGTCTACACACGGAGACTGTGGACATGTTCCTGAAGGTTAAGAAAACACGAGAGAAAGTGGCGGGGAGAGGAAGTAGCGAAAGACAGCAGCGCTCTTAAGCAGGGCGTGTGACCTGGTAAAGGGTGGCCAGCAGGAAGAGGTGAGCCCTCTCCTGACCTTGTTGAAGAGGCCCTGTGCTAGTACCTTGCTCTCTGTGGGGCCC
>NC_051415.1:28865895-28865977 GCF_015228065.2 Penaeus monodon
CAGTATTGCATAAGAGAAGGCATAAAGAGTAACATAAAGAGAGGTAAATATAAAACTCGTAATCAAAAAATAATATATGTAA
>NC_051415.1:28866009-28866167 GCF_015228065.2 Penaeus monodon
ACGCTTTTTCATCCTTAACGTCTTCTTTTATTCCGCTATAAGATCATTTCATTAAAATGATCAATTTCGTAAAATCCTTGCATACTCCTTTACAGCACAATCGTCTGCTAAAATTTCCCCGCCTCCCTCCCTTGACCCCCCTCCCCCCTTTTTTTACG
>NC_051415.1:28866211-28866530 GCF_015228065.2 Penaeus monodon
TCTCCCGACGTGCGACCTCCCGCCCTCACCCACCTTAACCTCAGTCTTGCCAAATAAGGCGACGACCCTGTAATGAAATATGACCGACACCAGCGACGCTTCGAAAAAAGATTTTCATTCAAGTTTTCATCTCAGGAGGCGGGATTGCGAATATGTACGAGATCCCAATGATGGTAAGTGTGTTGGGGTCAGTCTTACTCAGCTCTTGGTTAATGCCGGGTTGGTACCAATGTCAGACGCGGATAAAAACTGGGTCTTTGCCATAACATACGGCACGTAGACCTTCATTGGCAACACCGACTGGGCAGGATTTAACACC
>NC_051415.1:28866688-28866801 GCF_015228065.2 Penaeus monodon
CAACCAGTACTAATGCTCAACATGTGATCATCAAAGGCCAAGATTTCACACGAAAATAGTAAATGTCACATACCATTTCTGACGTGGTGAATCATCGCTACTGGAATCACCAG
>NC_051415.1:28867131-28867608 GCF_015228065.2 Penaeus monodon
TTGCACCCCTCCCCCAAAACAAAACAAACACTACCTTACATCATAAAGAATTAGAAACTTGTAAATCTTTAATCAAGTTAAAGTCACGTCTACCTGTTGACTAATAGTACCACCAACTCACTTGTTCTTTGTATCTTTACGTTTAATCTTCTTAACCCTTTCGCAACAGGGTTATCTTTATGTCTTCACTTAATTTCGCATATAATCTTTTTCTGAGGTTGTTTTAAGAATTCCAGATAAGCTGTATCTTGTTCGATGGACTCTGCTGCCGCCAGAAAGGTGTTGGAACCTAATGGCATATCGGGATCCTAATAATACTAATATATACAAGGCATCGAATCTTTTAAAGCTACGCATAAAGTTTCTCCTATTGCGAATTTTCTCTCTATCCCTTCGTTCGCTGATTTGCATAGATGTCGATCTATCTAACTGTTCATTTATCATTCTGATTCCTCCGGTTATTTTCCATAATCAACG
>NC_051415.1:28867645-28868145 GCF_015228065.2 Penaeus monodon
CTGTATTTACATGGCTATCTGATAAAGGCATAACCGTACAGAGAAAATGGAATGAATAATGAATGAGGGAGACATGATAACGATAAGCGAAGGATAGGTTGGTTAAAGCGTGGATGAAAGAATGAGAGACGGAATAAAGCGAGGAACTGAATGAAAAAAGGGACGGATTAATGAAGGAAGAAAGGATGGAAGGATGAATTGAAGGAACATAGGAATGAAAGAAGGGACATGAGGAGTGGTAAGAATGTAGAAAGAAGGGCAAAGAAGAAAAAAAAGGAACAGAGGAAATACAGGAATAAGAAGAAAATGAAAAAGAGGCCAAATGAGAAGAGGAAAGAGAAGAGAAAAGTAAATGAAAAGTGGATAAAGAAATAATGATAAAAGTTGGAAAACGAAAGAAAAGGGAATGAAGAACGAAAAGGATGAGAGAACAGAAACAAAGATGGAAAAGAAAGAAAACAGAAATAAAGCTAAAACGAAGAGGGGAAAGAAAAGAAAAA
>NC_051415.1:28868430-28868532 GCF_015228065.2 Penaeus monodon
AGGCCGTCTGGCAGGGGCATCACGCTCGCTGCCCACCTCTTGAATGACATCAGCTCGCCGCCATATTGGTCGTGCTTAGCAGTGACTTGCCGATCTCTATCT
>NC_051415.1:28868843-28869036 GCF_015228065.2 Penaeus monodon
CAGACCGGAAAAGCAAATGATGTATCACAAACAAACAGAAAATGGCAATCACAAAAAAAGAACTCTATTGAAAGATTATTAGAAGATAGAATCAAGAAAGAATATATGATAAGGGACAAAATAGAGAAAATAGTAAGCAGCCAAATGGAATGAATGCAGGAAATACACACATACAGAGCATCCATCCTGAAAC
>NC_051415.1:28869343-28869480 GCF_015228065.2 Penaeus monodon
CTGAATCATACTAAGCACACACAATGAATACCCCTCCCCCCTCCCCCCCCATACACACTACCTGATATTCGAACAAAGGTTTTAGCTGATAACCGGAGAGAGAATTTGAACCGGATCTCAGCCTTAGGAATACGCGA
>NC_051415.1:28869706-28869927 GCF_015228065.2 Penaeus monodon
GTGCTAGGAGTCGATGGGCATCGGGCTTCGAATGCCCAAGGAAAGAAGAGAAATACGACGAGTAGAGAATTTAGACGCTTTGTAGGCTGACGAAAGTTCCTCTACGCTCTTGGCATCGGGCTTCGACATTGCCCAGAAATGCATACTCGATTCAATTTTTGCTGCTTTGCTGTCGTTCCTCTCGCTCTTCTACCTTTCACTCACTCTACTTGTGCTGGAAG
>NC_051415.1:28870134-28870364 GCF_015228065.2 Penaeus monodon
AATACGTGTCTCCCTACAGTACACAAATCTGAAAATAAGTTTTTATTTTCATTTTAATTATTGTAATTCTTTGTATAAATTGGGAGTTCCGTCTGTTTTGAGGAGTGTAGGTTTTTGGGGTGACTCTCCCATTTTCAGAAAAGTCTTCCATCTTCGAAGGCATCATCCCTCGAGACTTTTATGGACTTTCCAACTTCTTAGCAAATACATAAATCATGAAAATGTTCATT
>NC_051415.1:28870495-28870662 GCF_015228065.2 Penaeus monodon
TGAAACGGGACTTTTTTCCTTATGCTCTTGTGTAAGAAGGTACATGACACCTGTCTAACCAACCTTTCTTTATGGACCTTTCTTGCGAGACGAGTTTACGATGTTATCTTTGTGACCTTATCAGAGTCCCAACAGGAACCTCGAAGGTGTAACTCAACCTATGAACA
>NC_051415.1:28870919-28871065 GCF_015228065.2 Penaeus monodon
GAGTATTTATGTTACTCAAAATACTAGTGATTCTCCGGTTGTTGTATATAATGTAACCTTTCTTTAATTAATGGTTTTACATCCTTTCTATAATCGCCTGGAGATAGTAGGGTCTAATATAGAATGGTAAAATAAAGGGTATATTA
>NC_051415.1:28871234-28871413 GCF_015228065.2 Penaeus monodon
TCCCCACTCCCATGCACATCTGGGAGAAGATGAATCTACCACACGTAACCCTTACTTCCTTACTCTTTGATGTCTGTTTATAGTCATAATGAGATGCTGTACTAATACCCTCTGCCGTGTATCCAGCGAAATGCGATATGTTGTCCATTTTTCATCTTCAGGACTGTATTTTTGTTTTG
>NC_051415.1:28871668-28871779 GCF_015228065.2 Penaeus monodon
TAAATGCGGTCACTAGGTGGGATGATACCCGCCTATTGGTAGTTTCTTTTTAAGATACACAATTTGTTATGCATATCAGTTGTAACAGAACCTTTCGCAACGCCAGCTCAT
>NC_051415.1:28872314-28872917 GCF_015228065.2 Penaeus monodon
GAACACTAATGCATTTTTTTACTCACCAGGCCGCCAGTCTAACACCATAAACCGACACGCCTGTACGTACCTGTCGGGAAAAGAGAGATACACTATGAGTGGTCGTTCTCAAAGGGAAATCCTTCTTGAGCATAATTCTTAAATCATTATTATTTCCTGTAGGATACGATACCAGCAACGGAGAAATGAAAATTTATGGTCATGATAAAACCGAATTAAGAATGAACAAATTTCTTATCACAAAGGTTTTTTTTCGTGTCTGGCATACTAATTGTCCACAGCCCGACTATCTTGCTCGAATATTAATTCTGTCATGAAAAAATATGTTATTTTTTATCTAGCCAAGCTGCCTTTTAATGCATATTTGATTTATAATGTGTATTTGAACCTCCAAAGCCCTTTTCGTTGTTGTATTGTGATTATATGCATTGTTTAAAACAACTTAAGATGATACACTGGAAGATGCATGTACTATATACAGTAGTTTAAATCCTTTATGCATTTATATTATTAATCAGCATTTGACCTTCCGCTGTTAATCTTCTTTCGTGCCTCTCGACAATAATTCAAGATTAGAGTGAACAGGTCCAAGTGATAAACATT
>NC_051415.1:28872956-28873161 GCF_015228065.2 Penaeus monodon
AAATCCCCTACCCGATCACTTCAATTCCTCTTACTGAATTATTTTCTAATCTATTTTCCAGCCGAAGTTAAGTGAAAAGTTTTTTGGTCATCTTGTCTTCATTACCTCCCTCTATTTTATCTCTCTCCTCTCTCCTTGATTTTATGCTTCTTTCTCGTAATTCAATCTCTTTCATCTTTTTTTTTTCTTATTGTTTAGCCTTAAT
>NC_051415.1:28873461-28873661 GCF_015228065.2 Penaeus monodon
CGACGGTTGTTCGACTTAAAGCTCCTGTTGAGAGGCCCCTCATCGGAACCCGTGGCCGGGATCCACTCACCCATCTTTATGGCCACGTGCGGGCGCTCCTGATAAGTCACAGGCGCGCCAGGGTCTTCTCGTGTCACTCAATCGCTGTTTATGCCCTCTCTGTGTCATTCACTTTCACTTACTGGTTTCGAGTATTTAAG
>NC_051415.1:28873687-28874150 GCF_015228065.2 Penaeus monodon
GAGGGGGGTAACGGGGATACTACTTGCTTTGACCCTTTGGCTATCTGGTGGTGTGCGTACTGTTTGAACTTCAAGGGTGAGGGATAAAAAAGGGGTCTTGGGAAGTTTGTACATGGTGATACGTTTATAGTAGTTTGTGGAAGTTTGCTGGTTGTTTTACTTCTTTGTCTATTTCTTTTATGATTCCGGTATGACATGTCTCTGACTCTCTCTTATTTTGCGTGATTGAGAATGAATACCTAATCCCAGTTCAGTTAACTAACGTCTGTATATCACGTCTTCATCAGAAGAGATGAAGATGTACTATCCGTCATAGGGAACAACTTGCTTCATCTCACTTTCCCATCTGCATCACTCCCCAATCGGCGGGCATCGTCGCCATCACTCAGCATCACCATCAAACTCGCATTTCCATGAGGTCCATCAGCAGATCGTTGCTGTAGCGTCATCAATCGTCACCGCT
>NC_051415.1:28874205-28875943 GCF_015228065.2 Penaeus monodon
CCTTTTTTCTTTCTTTTCTCTTCTGCCTCTTTTTCTCTTTTCATCTTCCTCTTCTCCTCTCCTTCCTCCATTTTCCTTCTCATTTCTTTCTTGCACTTCCCTTCTCCTCCCCCCTCTTTCTTTTCCACTTCTCCTCTCCTCTCCCTCCTCCATTTCCCTTACCTCCTCTTCTTCCTTCATGTCTATCCTCCCCTCCCCTTCTTCCCCCATTTCCCTCCTCTCCTCTCCTCCCTTCATTCCATCCTCCCCTCCTCCCCCTTCATCTCCGACCGCCTCGCCCTACGGCCACCACCGTAATCCTCAGCGTGATCTTAAGAACAACTCCCCGACGTCCTCGCCACCCGCGTCCTCCTTATCAGCCGTCTTAAGGTCCTGCTCTCCCCCATCACGAGTCCTTCGAGAGCTACCGGACTTACTAACCTTCACTATCGCTCAATTCTTCGACGGCCAATTTCACTCCGATCCTCACAAGGGGAGTATAATAACATGGGCTTCACGCAATGACTCTTCTATTTTTTTATTTTTGTTTTTTGGTCGATGAAAAAAAAATCTGATCACGAAGAACCCCGTCACAAGCCCCTCTGCACACGTACCTTCACCTCGTAGCGTCTGGAGGTCGTCTAGTCTAAACGCGCTTTTAAAAAACAAAGTTTGCTCTCCAAACAGCAGGCCGTTTCGTTGTAAAGAGAGGCCATTCTGCTTATAATAATGCCCCAGCTGATTCCCCTCTCCCTCCTCTTCCTCCTCTTCCCCTTCTCCTTCTCTTCTTCCTCCTCTCCCCCTTCTCCTCCTTCTCTTCTTCCTTCTCTTCCCACGGACGCTGGAGAAAAGTGTTCTTTTTGCAAACCGATCCCGCCCTCCCGCAGCGCCTTCAGCATGGCTGCCGAATCCCGACGCCCTCGTAAATTTACCCCGAGAAATCCTGGGACATCAATAAAGCTCGCCGTGAATGCCGCCATTTATGCGAGCGGCGGTGCTGTGCTAAAGTCTTTCGGGGGGTCAGTATATTAACACATCTTACGATCACCCCGGAGTCTTTATTGACACAAGCTGAAGTAATGCTGTTATTTGTAAGCAAATGAGCGTCGAGGAAAAAAAATCAGATTCGGATGAGGGCCACACAGACATTGTCCACAAGAATACCTGCTTACAAGCATTTCCAGTGGCTCAGATCAGACACACGTCCTCACTTTATACACACCGTCCTATAAATATATACACGCACGCATACACAAACGCTTCTACAAACGCTGTGAATATGACCAGAGAGAAAAAAAAGTAAAGAAGAATAAAAAAAGAGAGAAAATCGACCACAAAATACACACAGATGCAGTCAGCGCCGCGGGATTTATTTCCTGAACATGCCCCGAGCACAAAAAGTGGACATGGGCGGCAAGGGGTCAGTGAGATGCCCAGCAACAACAGGGACATACTGGACATGGCAGGCGGAGGCACATGCGGAGTGACCCCGCGTCGCTAAGTGGGTGGCTCGATAGTTTAAGTGGGTTTTTTCTTTCTTCTTTTTTCTTCGGGGATCTGATTTTTATTTTTTTATTTTTATTTTAAGGTGAGAGGAATGGGGTGAAGGGAAGAATCTTAGTTTTCTTCTCTTTTTTCTTTTTTTCTTGTTTATTCTTTTGTTTTTCTTATGGTTTCGTTCAGTGCTTTAGACCTAAGATTTTTCGTGGTCATATCCTCCTCTTTTTCTTTTTTGTTAACGTTTTATACAATGACTTAA
>NC_051415.1:28875979-28876261 GCF_015228065.2 Penaeus monodon
AAATATATATAACTTTTCTATCAATTTTTGCAAAATGCTTTACGCGGGAAGAAAAAGAATATACACTTGGAGAAAACAACTCAAATTATTTAATATAGAAAACTGTACGTATTTAAAACGTTTCAAATGACATTATCTGAGGACACTGAATAAATTACGTTTAACGTAGGAACCTTTAATAAATGATAACCGTTTTTAAACTTTCATTACAAGGTAAACTAAATAAATACACTCATGTCCAGCATTGCCCGAAATTATTATAGACGAAAAGCTAGATTAAAA
>NC_051415.1:28876752-28877107 GCF_015228065.2 Penaeus monodon
TGCACAGCCCTTGTTGACACAGCTGGACAATCGCGACACACCATGGTTTAGGGGATCAGGGCCACCTTAGCGCCACCTCAGTATCACCCCTGGTATCTCTCTCTCTGTCTAGCAGTGCCTTGCGGTGCCAATCAGTGCCGTGGGGTCAGTGGCCTGGCCTGTTCTGAGCTTAAATCGTCATTAGGTCCATTTGTTTGATTGAAAACAGCCGGGAGATGATTGGTCACTGGGAAGTGCTAAACGGCAAGGGCTGGTTTCCTTTCTCTCTTTATTTCTTTCAGTGTCTTTTATCTTGCTGTTTTCTCGGGCTCCTCTTCTCTTTTACTTTTTCTGTGGTTCTGTCATCTTTCATCTT
>NC_051415.1:28877201-28877683 GCF_015228065.2 Penaeus monodon
CTATTATCTGTCTCCCTCTGTTGCTCTTTATCGCTCTGTTATTTGTTCCGTATCTCTCAGTTTTTTTCTTCTCCCTATCATTCCCAACGAGCGATCAACGACGGTCGATTAATAAAAAAAAAAAAAAAGTGCTCCCCCCTCCCCTTGCATAACAAATGGTCCCTAGTCACCTAACAAGCGCAAACAATATTTAAACAGCGGCGTAACACAGCCCTCGACCATCCCGTGCAAACGTCCCTCGTCAAGGGTACAGCCGAAACACATGTACCCGCGACTTCAAACATGGTGCTTCGTCCTGTGCCTGTACCCGAGCACTAATATAAACGCTACAACTCACTCGTCCCTTTGACTAGTGTGAATGAGGGCGTAACGAGTCTACACCTTCCAGTAGCATCTGAATATCTTTTGAGGTATCGAATGCTCTTCGTATGGTAATCCGCATGAGTAACGGCGTCCAGTCGCATTTGCACTTGTCGCACCGA
>NC_051415.1:28877711-28878124 GCF_015228065.2 Penaeus monodon
ACTCGTGCATCGGGTACTTTATAAGAATTACGAAAAAGAGAAATGTGTTTTGCTCTTAGACGGTGATTTAGATTTAAGTAGGGCAAGAGAAAAGGAGAAATGATCAACCAGAAAACAAACGAGCATCAGGAATCGTTCAACGACACGCACTCCATGAAAATAAGAAGACAAAGGAATCGGGAATTAGGAAAAGGAGAATTTCCCCTTCGTGGCTCGACCTCACAGGATGCACGCGCCTGATTTCCCCAAACACAAATTTGACGCTTCATGATGCAGTACGTCACCCTCGAAGCTCCGACTGTGTTTTCTCTTCGGGGCATCATTCGTCCCCTAATTGTAACACAAACAAAGGTAACGGGCGTGGGAGCCGTTAGGTAGAGGCGCCAGGCCGTCTGGGAGGTTCCTTCCTAAAC
>NC_051415.1:28878236-28878851 GCF_015228065.2 Penaeus monodon
CTCCTCGTAGACCACAACTCCTTCCTCCCCTTTCCCCCTTTCCCTCCCTATTCTCCTACCCCCCCCCCCCTCCTCCCTTCAGCTCCTACCCCGGCCGCCCTTCATAATCCGCCAAATTTACTCCGCTCGTTGTGTGGGCGTGCGTGTCAAGGCTAAAAGGAGGGACAAGGTGGATGCTTAGACAAGGGGGGGGGGCATGCTTACGTCATAGCCATCTCGAGTGACGAATGAAGACTCAAGTGCGATGAGGGAAGAGGGAAGGTAATGATGAAGTTGGGAGAAATGGAGGGGAGAAGAGAGAGAAAGAGGGAGAATGGAAGCAAGATAGGGAGAGGGGGAACTACGCTAAGAGATAAAGAGAACCGGAGAAAATATATACAAAGACAAGAAAACTGTTAATCGAAACTACACCAAAGAGAAGAATGAGGGACAGAGAGAGAGAAAAAAAAGGGGGGGGGATAACCACACAAAATCGACCTACGTGTCTCAGTAAAGAACCAGAAACATGTCCTTTGACCTTCGCAGCACCCCCCCCCCCCTCGCTCTCCTTGAATCTACACCTACCTGTCCTATCCGTGCGTAGAAACCTCTGTTGTAATAATATTTCTTTAAAGA
>NC_051415.1:28878962-28879082 GCF_015228065.2 Penaeus monodon
CTCCCCATCTATCGCCACATCTACCTACGCCTCTCCTGCTCTTTGCCCCGCCTTACTCAACCCCCCCCCCCTACGATGCCACCTTCTTCCCCTCATCCACCATCCTTTTCCTCACCTTAT
>NC_051415.1:28879265-28879361 GCF_015228065.2 Penaeus monodon
GGCTGCCCCCCCCCCCCCTCAAAGTCCGGGTGGGCCAAGGAGTTCGCGTATCCTGCAGGAGGTAGAAAGTGATGACAGGACAACGCAACCTTTGTA
>NC_051415.1:28879469-28879746 GCF_015228065.2 Penaeus monodon
ATGCTCCCTCGTTCTGGGCCAAGGTCTGGCGGAAGGACGCGATGCCTAAACATAACCCCCCTACTCCCTACCCCCTCCATCCTCCCCATCCATCTAACCCTTCCCCCTCCCTCCCCCCTCCTCTCAATCCTTCTATTCCCCTCCCCCTCCCCCCTCCTCTCAATCCTTCTCTTCCCCCCTCCCCTTCCCCTCTCCCTATAGCCGCGACCCTGTCACCTTATCCTATGGGATGTATCTATTTTTATCTCATGTTTTCTGCCTCTTTACGTAATGTCGC
>NC_051415.1:28879774-28879951 GCF_015228065.2 Penaeus monodon
CCACGTTTCTGTGGATTAGTAGTCTCCCTTTCATTTTATTTTTTATCTATTTTTTTTCTGATAGGGAGCAGTTTTCTTGTTTGTCAGCATTTGTATTCTATTATCTATTGAATAGCATTTTGTAAGACTACTGTTGCACGTACTCGAATTTCAATTTATTTTCTAAGGCTAAAACAT
>NC_051415.1:28880221-28880342 GCF_015228065.2 Penaeus monodon
TCACATGTTCGTAACCGGACTAAGCACACACAGAGAAGGAAGTTAAAAGAATGACCCATGAAGAGGAGAATGAGAAGGCTGAGTCAGAGGGGGAGGCAGCATAAGCAATGAGATGGGGTAA
>NC_051415.1:28880398-28880530 GCF_015228065.2 Penaeus monodon
GGGGAAGAAAGGGGAGGACTCCGGCCGGTCTGACTCAAGGAGACATGTCGGCGCCGCGCACTATGACGTCATCATGACAGTACCAGCTACAGTAGACATGGGCTGCCCATGTGTGGGAGGGTTTCAGTTCAG
>NC_051415.1:28880805-28881406 GCF_015228065.2 Penaeus monodon
TTAATGATATATATTTTTGTATATAAAACACAGATATACAGAGGGCCATATTTCTTCCATATTCACATTCAGGATGGAATCAGCTAACCTAACGCTACAAAACCACGAACTCAACAGAGAAATGCACTGTATACTCTAACATTATACTAATATTTACCGTTATGCAAGTCCCAATATTGCACTAGGTTAATATTGTGGATATCCTTATTCAATACAAACCAAATGGACACGTTTCGAGCCGAAAATGCAGTGATACAAAGAAATACAAGAACATTAACTAATGGTTTGGTCCTGGGAACATACCGAGCATATTACAAAGTGGCAAACTTTTAACACTTTCCGAAAACGGGTTCAACGTCGATAATAAACACATTTTAACACATCGACACAGCATTTTATGCAGATGACGATCATAATAAACACGTCGTTTTTTTGTTTGTTTTTTACTTACAAAATCAAGCGATTCGATTCATGCGCATTTTATAAGTAGTCGGCATGGGGAACAGGTAAAAAATAATAGAATTCTAGATTTACTTTATATAACAACATTAAGGTAACTGCACTGAGATAACATGCAAATCACGAGATTGGGGTTGAACAC
>NC_051415.1:28881574-28881774 GCF_015228065.2 Penaeus monodon
AAGAGAAAAAAAGAGAATATGTATTAATGTATAAAAAAGGAAATTTGTCACAGGGATGGATATTACAATAACTGGTTTTCGATAAGAAGCTATGAATCCTACTCAGGTCTTTGCTTTCCGCTTTTTTTTTCTTTTGGCTATAATCATGACCTCATCTTAAGAGCTGGAAGAAGTATATTTACATATATATACAATAAACT
>NC_051415.1:28882142-28882623 GCF_015228065.2 Penaeus monodon
ATGTTTAATTAATGAGAAGATAATTAATCACAGAGTTTACAATGACCAAACACACTGATCGACTTGGCAACCTGAACAGCTATCGTAAAGTGAGTTTTTTTTTCTTTCTTTTTTGCCGTTTCGGGATAAAAAAAATGGCCACGGATATTTTTTGTACCGGACAGTCTGTCGCATATTTTAAGCTCAGACATAATGCGGTTCATTCATATTTGTTATAGAAAAAAATAGATTTACATATATATTTGATACTCCAAATTAGAATTTGTACTGTACTGCTATATGAGTATAAAGCTTTACATTTAAGCTATTTGTACGATTATTGTTTTATGATACACTTAGTACGTAAATAAAAACATCGCATCATATAATCATTGTGCGTTCTACTTTCACTGTAAATTTATTACTAATGATTTTGTAAGATTTGGAAGATCATTTTTCACTTCATCTATAAAAAAGTACATTTACGAACACCTCAACAACA
>NC_051415.1:28882991-28883347 GCF_015228065.2 Penaeus monodon
ATCACAGCTGGCCTATATCACCTGCCTACTTATGCCATCTTGCTCATTAAAAAATATCACCTTCGCCAATATAGACAGAAAGAATAAAAGTCGGTCTATACATTTAATAATAGCAAAAACCTGTATTGAAAATGAACCTACTTAATTAAATAATACTATTTCACCTGAATCTCTCATGTGCAATATCCTAACAGCTGTCTTGACCTCACCCCTACCCCCTCCCCTCCCCTGAGAGATACAGGTACATTCACTTTCTCTAACACACTCGCATCTGCTAATCTCTGGGTCGCGAGATAAACGAAGGGGCATTACTGTTTACTTTTTGTTTTTCTTTCTTTTTTCCCCTTTTGGTCTTT
>NC_051415.1:28883466-28884418 GCF_015228065.2 Penaeus monodon
TTGAGTGTTTTTTTACTTAGTGGACCTGTTTCGATAAAATGTTTATTACTTCGTGTGTAATAGTCCTTCGTAAGATTTTGATAAAATGACTGAATGTCAAAATGAATATTGTCATAGATGGATCATGCTAATTCTGACGTCCATTCTTTATTACGTGGTATTTTCTATATTTTGTAAAGTACTGCAAATCGAGTTATTCTGTTCATTTCTTCTCTATATAGCAAAAATATAAGAAGATATATTTCGAACATATCAAAAGAAACGTACCAATTGCTTTCACTTTAGCATAAAGACTACAGTACAATGAAAGTGAGAGTGATGCTCAGAGGCAGAAAAAGAGCAACCTGTGCACCATGACACTCGTGTGTGCAATAATGAGAATAATGCTAAATATAAATCGATTTAGTACCATTCGCAAATGAAGAAAAAGTTGCACAGAGGCAATAAACCAACTGTTAGTTAATTTTAAGTAAAAAAGGGAAATACAACCCTCTTTGGGAAAAATGGAATGCTAAAGAAAGAGGCGTTGACACCTCTGCTGTATATGGCACCATTACCATATCCCTTCCGGCGCTGAACCGAAGGTACGGTGACACTCAAAAACCTGTACATCATCAAAGCTCATTCACTCACCCACGACTTTGGACCACTGCGCCGGGGGTCGCCATTCAGGATACTGCTTCGGGAACACTTCTCTGTCCCACGCCGTCTCTACAAGCACTTTGTACACAGTCATTTTCTGCGAGTCGCATCCCCCGCTCGGGTAGACCGTCCTGGCCCCCACGCAGAGGGCCCCGACGGCCAGGAGGAGTGCCAGCGGCAGCGAGAGGCAGCGCGTGTGGGCCATCTTGAAGGGTGCTGGTCACGGGAGGGAGAAGGAGCGTGTTATCAGCGGCGAGGCGCGGCACACACTGGCGGCGACGGACCGTGGCTCGGGCACCTCAGATAGGGC
>NC_051415.1:28884475-28884615 GCF_015228065.2 Penaeus monodon
TGGGAGGTCGTGGTAGACTCTGCTGTGGCTGCTGCTCGCACACGCCTCCTCCGCTACACGCTAGGCTGGTGCCACCGCCCAGCCGACCCGGCCTTATGTACCAAATGTGTGTGAGTATGTGCGTCGCGTCGCAGGGAAGG
>NC_051415.1:28884761-28884962 GCF_015228065.2 Penaeus monodon
TCACGAATCCCTGTCCGAGGATAATCGTGGCTTTGGCGTGTTGGGGCGAGGCGGAGGAGCCTTTGCTCGAGGCTGCTTTGCCCTCGGCGTCGACGCGACGGTACTTTTGCACACAAGATCAATTATTTCGTGGTTATTCGCTTTATATTTCTTATTGCATTGTTACCCTCCTGAAACTCGCAATGATGCTTTTGATTTGTG
>NC_051415.1:28886698-28886887 GCF_015228065.2 Penaeus monodon
CTCCTGATCTGCGCAAATCTGTACATGTACTTTTGTCCCTTTTTATTGATAAAATTTCTTTGTCACTTTTATTATATAAATGTCCGTCCTTTTTATCGGCCTTTAAGTGTACCCTGCCTGGCCATGCGACCAGCCACTTCTCAAATGACAAATAAATGTCTTTCTGTCTTTACCGCACTTGACCCTAGA
>NC_051415.1:28886944-28887258 GCF_015228065.2 Penaeus monodon
ATATCAATTGTTATTATTTTAAGGGGTAAATCTTCTGAGGATATCAGCAAATGGATATATGCCAGAAATTACATATCCTTTGTATGATTTTCAGAAACTAGGTTTTGTTTCAGAAATGTAGGTATTGATTTAAATATTTCATTATAGTATTTTTTTGACTCATCGTTTACTCGCCACACCCTCTGTGATTCCACTTATTCACGTGGTTCATCTTACTCGTGCAACTCACGATGGAATTACCTCGTCTCAATCTTTTCCTGAAACTCAGCAGAGAAATACGAACACTCGAATATCTTATACTCTACCAAATATGA
>NC_051415.1:28887293-28887658 GCF_015228065.2 Penaeus monodon
GTGTTACGTAACGCTTGAGGTGAAAGGGAATGTATGTTTGTCATATAAGAGGTGGGGTCCGTCGTCCCGATCCTATGAAAGAGATTTGTGATAAGGATTCGAACACGCCTTTGCGGAGGCTGGTCTTTTCATTCATTCATAATTTCCGTTCATTCACGGTTTTCCCACCTAGCAAAGCCTACACGGTTGCGTTTTCCTTCTTGAATTTTATGTAAGACTCTTTTGTTTCTTTAATAAAGGCTTCAGTATATAGAATATTAGACTGTATTTATAGCCTTCATCTTACCATCATTTTATTACCTTGGAAAATCTACAAGCCTTTCCTTGTACAACCTCGCCTCGTCTGGCCTACAACCACTTCGTTG
>NC_051415.1:28887738-28887854 GCF_015228065.2 Penaeus monodon
CCTCTTTTTATGACCTACAATACCCCCATCCTTTCACATTGCGTAAAATTTAACCCTCACCCCACATCCCTAACTTGTACAGTCACCCCCCCTACTCCAACACCTTCCCCCCACCT
>NC_051415.1:28887900-28888100 GCF_015228065.2 Penaeus monodon
TACCTTCCTTCCCACTCCTCCCTACCTTCCCCTCCACTCCCACCCCTACCTTCCCCCCACCCCCCCACCTTCCCCTCCCACTTCCCACAACAGCTACGGCGTATAACCTATCTTCTCACACCTGTGTCGTCACCTCCAGATGGCAATGTCATGCACAATTAAATCGAGATCATGACAGGGCGGAGGAAAGGCTGGCGCAT
>NC_051415.1:28888130-28888603 GCF_015228065.2 Penaeus monodon
TCGACCTGGCAGGGGTAGCCTTGACACTCATGCAGTCGTGCGGCAGAGGATACACATGGCAAGTGTCGATCACTTTGCATCGTCGGCGGCAGATGATCGTCACGCCAGGTCACGTGTTAGCCCTCCTCCTCCCCCCTACCTCTCCCTCTTGCTTCTTCAACTTCTCTCCCCCGCCCTCCCCTCCCCTCCCTTCCCATTCCCCCCCACTCTCCTCTCGTCCCTTCCCCACCTTCTCCTCCCCCTCTCCTAGTACCCCTGATCCTCCTCTCCTCCCTCCCCCCGAAGGTTCTTCATCCCTTCCCTCCCCCACCCTCTCCTCCCTTCCCTCCCCCTTGCTTCTCCACCTTCTCCCTCCTTCCCTACCCTCTCTTCCCTCCTCTCTCTCTCCACACTCCCCTTCCTCCCTCCTTCCCCCTAGCTCCTTCAGAATTTTTTTTTTTTTATAATTTTCTTCTCTCTTTTAAGGATCTGTT
>NC_051415.1:28888676-28888740 GCF_015228065.2 Penaeus monodon
GTATATCTGCCCTACAGTCTCCTTTGCTTAATACAACTTATGAAGGCAAGTCAAGATACGAAAA
>NC_051415.1:28888872-28888984 GCF_015228065.2 Penaeus monodon
G
Source organism: Penaeus monodon (assembly GCF_015228065.2). Lineage (NCBI taxonomy): Eukaryota > Metazoa > Arthropoda > Malacostraca > Decapoda > Penaeidae > Penaeus > Penaeus monodon. Next base: position 28,888,874 of record NC_051415.1, read on the forward strand.
ACAGAGATAGAGAAAGATAGAAAAAGGCAAAGACCATAATACTTACCGATTTTTTTTTCTTCAAAGAAACTAACTAACAACAGAAACTCGACAACAAGTCAACGCTCATAT
>NC_051415.1:28889114-28889187 GCF_015228065.2 Penaeus monodon
TAGTGGAGTCTAGTTCAGTTTAATTACTTTGCCAGTCTCGCAACCGACGATGGGTGTTCGTTTACACGGCTCG
>NC_051415.1:28891655-28892024 GCF_015228065.2 Penaeus monodon
CACAACAAAAATGACGGGAAACTAAACGACGGACAACAAACAAATTTCATGAACAATCATTGCGCGATGACTTTTGCAACATGATATCATAATGACTGGCTCATACCTCCCGTTGCCTTATAAGTCATGCTGCAATCCCCTTGCAATCTCTGATCGGTATCTCGCCGATAACAAAAGTCTCGCTGGACATACGATAAGCTATTAATGGACTTGGAAATAGTCTCAGGGAGATAATGATTTCATGAGGATGCAATGTTCCGATCAAGGTCAGTCAAGGTCATCGCCTGGTTAATCCCAAAAGGGATTAAAGTATTGCGGTGTGTTTATGTTTCCGTGATCGGATACGGTTCCGGGGTCCAGGCGTTCGAC
>NC_051415.1:28894471-28894685 GCF_015228065.2 Penaeus monodon
CTTATAAATGTATATATTTGTGTACGTGTATCTCTGTGCGTGCAAACAGACAAACTGGCAAATAGATGGATATGCATGTAGATATACAGACAAACAGCAAAAGAGATCAGTGCGTCCCGTGGTTGTCCCCAGAATGACGTAAGAATCTCAGAAAACTCAACTTCATAATGTTTTTTTTTTTCTGACCTCGACCCTGAGGCATAATAATCATGGA
>NC_051415.1:28895336-28895456 GCF_015228065.2 Penaeus monodon
CCCAGGCATCAAAGTTGTCTCGCCGCAGGGTCGTTAACTACGCTTGCCCTTCATTACACTGGCCATGTAGGTTGTTGTGCCGCCGCGACGAGGAAGCAGGGGGTCTGTAACGCCGTGAAA
>NC_051415.1:28895812-28895953 GCF_015228065.2 Penaeus monodon
AAAAAAAACAAGGAGGAAAATTTAAGATAAAAAACTGTTAAGAGATAAACGAGATAAAAGGGAAAAAAAAAATAAAAACAAAGAAGAGGAAATTAACAATGATAAAACTATTTCCTGGTGTGTGTTTCCTCGATATATTTT
>NC_051415.1:28895996-28896090 GCF_015228065.2 Penaeus monodon
GTCGTTAGTGAGCGATTGAGTGATGTCATAGTGACCTTTCCCCCCTCCCCCTCCCCCCCTGACCTCCCTCGATTGTCCTCGGCAGTGGGGGGGG
>NC_051415.1:28896217-28896671 GCF_015228065.2 Penaeus monodon
AGCATCGCATTGTGACAAATAAGAGTGAGGATAAGAGGACAAGTAAGTGAAAAGAGTGAGAAGGTCAAAGGTCAAAGGTTAGGGTGAAGGATACGAGACAGAAGATGACGGTTAAAGAGAGTGTGAAGAAAGACGAAGAAAACATGAGAGCGAGAACGATAATTATGAGAAAAAAATGTGAATTATAGAAAAAAATGCGAAAATAGAGGCTGGGGATAGAGGTTTAAGGGGAATTAAAACGCTTAACGAAGATGGAATTAAGAATAAGAATGGAGAAGAAAAAATTGAAACTCGTATTACCACATTAAGAAAAATGACACTGGAAACTGCAATTACAAAGTTTTCCAAAATAAACAGGTAAATGACAATTGAATAAATTAAGATAAAAAAAACTTCAACGGATAAAATGATACGAAACAGTTATCATTACTATCCCGAAAAATGAAAGGCTAAA
>NC_051415.1:28896760-28897419 GCF_015228065.2 Penaeus monodon
CGAGTCAGATAAAAGGTAAACGCTAAAAAATAATAATTTTAAAAATATGTCGAACCACTAACAAATAACCTAATACAAAACTCGAAACTCCATGCAATTGCAGGCCTACCCAACCTCTAGTAGACAATACCCAGTACCGACGTAGTTATGTAAAGTGCTCTTAATAGGTTCTTGTGATACGCAATTTACATCAGGTGAGGCTACGGTGTGTGTGTTAATGATGGCAAGGTGATTACATGAGGTCACAGCAGGTGAAATAACACGTGATTAGCTGTCTATGTAATTAGATGAGATCACGCAGAATAAAGGAGGTGTTTGTATTATTGGTAGAATAATTAACTAACGTGATGCAACCCATGTAAACAAAAGTCTTGATATCAAAACATGCTTTTATTAGGTGTTAATATCAACAAAAGGCCAGATGATATACTCTCTCCTCCCCGTGGGAAAGAGACCCGATCGATATTAGATACTGGGCTTTGATATCACACATGAATAAGCAATATGTTTCTGTGTGAAATTAACATAGGGCGTGTACGTGATCATCATGTGTGTTGGTGTCTCTGCTTGTGATTTCTTAGTAACACATTCGGCGTTATGAGTGTTTCTTTAGGATATATATTGATACCTGCAATAAAGTTAAACAAATTTCAAGGAAG
>NC_051415.1:28898187-28898498 GCF_015228065.2 Penaeus monodon
AGCCTTTTTTGCATCAGCTCAAGAGTATAACTTGAGACATGACACACACACTCGAAGCTGCCTCATCGATCGTCGATTAATGAAGGGAAAAAAAAAAATAAACATATGATAAACTTCTAATTAAAAGAATATAATCGCGAGCGAGCCCCCTGTGTTGTCGAATGTGCGGAGTCATTGTTACTGCTTTTATTGCCGCAAGTGACAGCTGAAAGCAAGCAATTGGGGAATTGATACATTGCTTCAGTGCTCGTGACCTTGAGCATGTCGTCGTTAGATTGGGTGCTGATAAATCGGCTGTGGGAGGAAGGGGC
>NC_051415.1:28900692-28900900 GCF_015228065.2 Penaeus monodon
AATTGCCACAAATGTCTGAATATATGTATGTGTGTTTTCAATTCTCAGACTTCTCCATGGATTTACAATTCAGTAAAAAAATGTCGATGATAGTACATCAATAAAAAAAACTATCATTAAATGTTTAGGAAGTTTCCCCAAGTCTAAATATGGTATATCAATAATAAGTTAATTAGCGTGTCGAGACGAGGCAAGTCAGAGTTAATTT
>NC_051415.1:28901391-28901946 GCF_015228065.2 Penaeus monodon
AGAACATACTTTTTTTTTCTAATCCTTATTCATAGGCGCCATCATTCAAAACACTTTACGTGTCTTGTTTTTAAAAAATGTACAATTTTAAAAAGCACTAAACCGGGGAATAAGAAGAAAAAAAAAACGAATGAAACGAATCGGGGGAGAAAAAATTAAAAATAAAAAATTGAAACATCAATATAAAAAATCTAAAACCAGGAACAATATAAGAAAAAAATAAAACGAAATCAAACAAAACCAACACAGAACAAACAAAATAAATAAAAAAAAATCAAATTAAAAAAAAGAAAATTATTAACAAAACAAAGAAAAACAAGAAAAACATCAAAAACAATAGACCCGCCCCCCCCCCAAAGCATCACACCGATTCCCACGCCCACCACTCCCCCAACCGGGAAACCCATTCTAAAACGTTGCTGTATCACCAAAGATCTCATCCCTGTGATAAGAGACTTGCAATCTGCAACATTGATCACGAAAATGTTGTTGCATCCGGAGGGCATCCGTGGGCAACGCTCGTTCCGTTTTCTGTGATTTGTCCTTTTTAGCTCC
>NC_051415.1:28902009-28902140 GCF_015228065.2 Penaeus monodon
AGGGACTATGGCTTGGAATATTTTTAATTCTTATTTTACGTGTTTACAGTATTTGGGAATCTTGACTTTTTTTTGCTTGGGGGTGTAAATGGCTTTCTCTTAAATGCAGATATAGGGTGTATTTATCACGT
>NC_051415.1:28902374-28902543 GCF_015228065.2 Penaeus monodon
GCACGGGGATACCACATAGTTTTTTAGTGGGTTTGGGGTTCTGGTGTATACATTGCGCACGCGTGTCTGGGGTCTTTTTAAAGCTATATTGTGATAGTATAGTGTGCGCGCAGTAGCAGATTTATAATTTTTTTTGAAGGATCAGACAAATTTTTTTGGGAATTCTTTA
>NC_051415.1:28902680-28902802 GCF_015228065.2 Penaeus monodon
AATTATTTTATTTTTATTTTTTATATTTTATTATATTTATATATATATTTAAAATTTATTATTTTTATAATGGTAAAACTATTCTTAAATAAATTTATTATTTATTATTTTTTTAATTTTTG
>NC_051415.1:28902942-28903036 GCF_015228065.2 Penaeus monodon
GGGTTGTTCATTCACCCCACTTTTTTTTGAAAATTTTTTTTTGTTTTTTATTATTTATTATATTATAATTAATTTCTATATATTATTATTTATC
>NC_051415.1:28903164-28903255 GCF_015228065.2 Penaeus monodon
TTGTATTTGTTTTTTTATCTATTATTATCTATATATATATTTTTTTCCCCCTTTTCCCCCCCTCTCCTTTTTGTGTGTTATGTATTGTCTT
>NC_051415.1:28903493-28903700 GCF_015228065.2 Penaeus monodon
AAAATATTTAAAGATTGCTATTAAATGAGTCATTGTAGCGAAAGGGACAATTAACACGCTGCCTTCTTTGACACTCTTAATCTCACGCTTAACTATTAGTATGTGAAAGTAAACAGAACTGCAGCCAAGTTGTGGAAATTCGTGAGTGTGTTTACGTCTGCCTGGAGAAGATTTTCTGAGCTATAAAAACTGAAGTCGTAGGCATGT
>NC_051415.1:28904461-28905223 GCF_015228065.2 Penaeus monodon
TTCTCTCTTTCTTTCCAATTTATTTGCCTTCAACAAAATCTTGGAAGTATCCACTTTTGGCATTATTTTCTATTTCCATGGCCATCCTTTGCCCCAACGCCCACGGGAGAGTCGCCGCCCATAGCAACAGCGCAACCCACGTCTTGATTTTTATCTGCAACATTACTGCAAGTTTGACCCTCGTCCACGTTTGACCAATAGCAAGGCAGAGGAAAACAGCTGATCTCGGTCTCAATGAAACTTAACCAAAAATTGTATCGTATTTTTTTCTTCTTTTTTCTTCTACTTCCTTTCAAGGTATAGAAATGGCTATTTCTAAAGATGTCGCTGGTTCTGTATACTATTTTCCGTACATATTTCCGATTTTTAGTGATTTGTAGTTCCTAGGCGTTTCAGTTCCACGTTTTCCAACAGTTAACGTTTCATAACACCGCGAATTTCCAACAGCTACAGCTCAGCATTCCAATTTTCCATCAGTGAGTGTTCCGTATTCCCTCTGTCCAAAAGGTAGCGTTCCGTTCCGTTCCGCCGGTTGCTCGTAGCATTGACACCGCCCACAGCTCCACCACCCACGCCCCTATCACTCCATCTCGTCCCCTTAACACCAGCAAAAGGCGTCGGGTTGTCACATGCCCCGCCCGCACCGCCATGTTTTCCTCGGCTTCAGGCAAAGCCTCCGTGATGTCATCTGCCACACCTACTGGCCAGACCATCATGCTTTTCTGTTCTCGGCGCCCACGACGCTGGTGCGCGCGCGCACGC
>NC_051415.1:28906662-28907947 GCF_015228065.2 Penaeus monodon
CGTCCCCACATTCTCCCTCCCTCTCCCAATCCACCAGCGAATCTGAGATTTGTTTTATCCATCACAAGAGCGGGTATCCTGGTGGCAGCCACGCCCAAAGGAACGGCCAGATTTTCCTCTGGGATTTTGGTAGATTAACCGACCTCTGTTTTTGCAGGAGGAATGTATCGTTTGATTTTGTTTACGTTGTTGACTCGTGTAATGGGGTGTTAAATATAGGTTGTGTTTTTGATTTTGTATTTATTTTTTTAATTTCTATTTTTTTGTGGGTGAAGTAAATGTTATAACTTGGTTGTATTGTTTCGTTGTTGATGTTTTGTTTCTGGGTTGAAGGGTAGGTGTTAAAAAAGTTGTATTTCTTTGTGTTTGTTTTTCTCTTGGTTTATTATGGTGGTGTTGGCCCTTCTGAGAGTCTATTTTCGGCTGTGCAAAACCATTATTCATTCGCCTTTCTTATCGTGCAGGCAATGATTCAAACACACTTTGCATGTCAGGAACGTCGTAAGTTCTTAGGATTGTGCTTGTCACGCAGGAAATAAGTTAACTTGACTTGACCCTTCCCCCATCACCCATTACCCGCTCCCCACGGTGCGGACCCCACCCCCATCGCCTCCCCGTCGACTTAACCACGAACTATCAGTTACCCCCTACCAACCCCATCATCCCTTCCCTTCCCCCACCTCACTTCCCTTCCCTTCTCTTACCCCATTTCCTTTCCCTGTCTCTACTATCTATTCTTCCCCATTCTTCCCTCTCCCTATCTCAATTATCTATTCTTCCCCACCCTATTCCCTCTCTCCTGTCTCAGTCCCTCCTTACTCCACCCCTTCACCCATCCCTACCTCCCTTCACCACCCCTCCCCCATTTTCCGCCTTCCCCCACCCTCTCCCCATCCCTCATGCCCAACCCCATCCCCAACTCTCTCATCCTTCACCCCGTTCCCCATTCTACCCTCCTAGCCCTCTCCCCCTATCCACCCCATCCCCATTCCCCCTCCACATGCACCCCACCCTTTCCCCACGCACCCCACCCCCCATCAAAGGCACCTGTACCAAGCATCTCTTTTGTTACTCGTATAATGAGCAAACAGAATCCTATTTTCATGGCTAGACCGAGATCCTTACTGAGGCTGCGTTGATAGCTTGACGGTGTGGGAGGTGCAGATGAGAGCGGAGATGAGAGATGCTGGGATTTCGGGAGATGCTGTGGATGCTGGCGGTGGTGCCTTTGTCGATGATGCTTTGGCGTGGGTGTGTAGGTGGGGGTGTAGTGGGAGGGGGTTGT
>NC_051415.1:28908132-28908294 GCF_015228065.2 Penaeus monodon
GGTAAATCTGAATTTAATGTACTTATTATTGAATAAAAAAGAGTTGATGATTGCTTCTTTCTGCCTTTTAAGTTTATTGCATCTACTGTACATTGCTTATTAGGTTAAGGGGAATTTCATTATTAAATGAAAAAATAATCAGTAATAGAATGCACTGCTAAT
>NC_051415.1:28909052-28910265 GCF_015228065.2 Penaeus monodon
TCTTGTTTTTGCACTCAAATAAGAGCAGGGGAAAATTTAATTTCTTAAAAAGCTCGACTGGACCATCAGACCATAAGACGAAAGCCAGTTCTTGCGAAGCCCAATCGAGATACCCAAGTCCATCTGCCACGCCCACCAACCGCCACGCCCACCATCCGCCACGCCCACCATCCGCCACGCCCACCATCCCCACGCCTAAAATCCCCACGCCCACCATCCGCCACGCCCACCAACCGCCACGCCCACCATCCCCACGCCTACCAACCCCACGCCCACCATCCCCACGCCCACCATCCCCAAGCCCACCATCCGCCACGCCCACCATCCCCACGCCTACCATCCGCCACGCCCCACCATCCCCACGCCCACCATCCGCCACGCCCACCATCCCCACGCCCACCATCCGCCACGCCCACCATCCCCAGCCCACCATCCCCAAACCCCACCATCCCCACGCCCACCATCCGCCACGCCCACCATCCCCACGCCCACCATCCCCACACGCCCACCATCCGCCACGCCCACCATCCCCCACGCACCATCCCCGCCACCATCCCCACGCCCACCATCCCCATGCCCACCATCCGGCCACGCCCACCATCCCCACGCCACCATCCCCACGCCACCATCCGCCACGCCCACCATCCCCACGCCCCATCCCCACGCCCACCATCCGCCAACCCACCATCCCCACGCCCACCATCCCACGCCCACCATCCCCACGCCCACCATCCCCACGCCCACCATCCCCACGCCCACCATCCGCCACGCCCACCATCCCCACGCCCCACCATCCCCACGCCCACCATCCGCCACGCCCACCATCCCCACGCCCACCATCCCCACGCCCACCATCCCCAAGCCCACCATCCGCCAAACCCACCACCCCCACCCCCACCATCCGCCACGCCCACCTCCCCACGCCACCATCCCCCACGCCCCCCCCCCCGCCCACCACCCCCACACCCACCATCCGCCCGCCCCCATCCGCCACGCCCCCCACCCCCCACCCCACCACCCCCACCCCCACCATCCGCACCCCCACCATCCCCACGCCCCCATCCCCCGCCCCCCCGCCACGCCCACCATCCCCACGCCCACCATCCCCACGCCCACCATCCGCCACGCCCACCATCCCCACGCCCACCATCCGCCACGCCCACGGAAACAGAAGGAGTAATCCCCTTCCGCCTCGTTTATCCCACGCCCTTAT
>NC_051415.1:28911440-28911879 GCF_015228065.2 Penaeus monodon
TCACACCCCCCTCCCATCCCCTTCCCCCTCCTCCCCTATCCTCTGACCCCCCTCCCATCTCCATCCCTCCTCCTCCCCTACCCTCTGCCCCCCTCCCCTCCCATCCCCCATCCCTCCTCCTCTCCCAACCCCCTCCCCCAGCCCTCCTCCTCGCCTACCCTCTGACCCCCCCTCCCATCCCCCTCCTCCTCCCCTATCACCCCCCCCTTCTCCTCCCACCTACGCCAACAACACCGCCCATGACGTCACAGCCCGCGAAACCCCTCCCCCCCACCCCCCCTTCGTACCCGGGACCAACGAGGTTAAACCGAAGCGACGGACAAACCCCGTTGCCGCTGCCTTGCCCTCTAACCCCTTGGTGCCCTGCCGGCGATCGCTCCCCTTCCTCCTCTTCTCCTCTGTCCTTCTCTTCTCTTCTCGGTTCGCTGCTCTTCCTTTC
>NC_051415.1:28911915-28912452 GCF_015228065.2 Penaeus monodon
GTCTTTTACTTATTGTTTTATTTTCTTCTGCTTTTTTTTCTTACTTTTTTTTTACTTATTCTTTCTCTCTTCTCCGTTCTTTAGTCTGTTTCTTTCTTCCTGGTCTTCTTTTTCTACTTTTCTTTTCTCTTTTTTTTCTTTATTAGATCTTCTCTCCTCTTTCTTTCCTCTTTTCCTCTGTCCTTAACATGTTTTTCTGTTCTTCTATCCTTCTCCTCCTTTGTTGTTCTCTTGGCCTCTCCTCTCTTTACCTGTTATGTCCTTGTTCTATCCTCCTTCTCCTCTCCTCTGCTCTCCTTTTCTCTTATCTCCTTCCTCCTCTCGACTTTCCTTTCTTGTATTTCCTCACCTGTCCCAATCTTCTCCTATCCTCTCTCATCTCCCCGTCTTTATTACCTTCTCTTCTCTTCCTCTTTTCTCTCCTTCGTCTTTCGTATCCTGTCTTTTCTCCCTTATTTCTCTTCCATCTTTCTTACTCTTCTTCTTTTTGCACCTTCCCTCTTCTCGAAAATTCATGCATCGCGTATCTGCAATCGT
>NC_051415.1:28912773-28913095 GCF_015228065.2 Penaeus monodon
ACACGTCTTCAAAGCGAGTCGAGCAACATTTCCGCATTGGCACTATAAGGGCGCGGCACCGTGTCAGTGGGGAGGAGATGAGAGCGAGATGGACCCACGGTCTCTAGTCGGTTCGGATTCTGTAACGGCCGCTTGAGTGCTGGCTTGAGTGTGCTTAAGGGATGGGTCCTCTCGACTACTCAAGTTCCAGGGCGAGAGGTAGATGTGAAGGGTGTGTGGCTATGGAAATGCTGGGTGTTATTGAATTTTTGCGGAATGTTGGTGGTTCTGGTTTAGTGGCTGTGTCGTTTTGCTTTTGTTTGTTTGTGCACTCTCGGTTTCT
>NC_051415.1:28913611-28913796 GCF_015228065.2 Penaeus monodon
TTTAGAAAAAAAGCTAAAATCTAGACATCTAAATAACATAGAAAATAAAAGAATGAAAAAATATCACTGAATCATTCTCATTTTCGGTCAGCGCAACGCCTTTACATGTTGAGTTGATTAACTTGCATTGACTGTGAATGTCTTTCTCTTCCCCTCTCTCTTCTTTTTTAGTGTCCTGTCTTGTA
>NC_051415.1:28913941-28914082 GCF_015228065.2 Penaeus monodon
CCCTCTTCTCTCTGCGTTTCTCAGTGTTTTTCTCTATTAATCTATTACAGAAGCATTTTTATTTCCATTTTGCGCAACGATTCTTCTTAAGGATAAGTGACATGTCCTAACCAGTTAACAGTGAGAGGAGGAATAATATTA
>NC_051415.1:28914117-28914645 GCF_015228065.2 Penaeus monodon
TGCACTTACGTATTTTCTTTTCCTTGGATTAAAGTTAAAATTCATGAATAGTTACTCTTCTTCAAATATCTTTTACACAAGCCTGAAATAAAAGCAAACAGGTTACGAGCCCCCAAAATAGTTTTGCGTTTCTATTCTTTTATCAACGTTTCTCATTCCTTGTCGTTTTTTGTTATCTGCCTTTTTATTTCTTACTTTTCCTGTATAAGGTACAATCCTGCCAGGTGCATAATGTAGCGAATGACGTCATAAAGGACATGGAATCTTGCATGACTGGTCCTATCATGACGTAGGTAAGATCGAGCCTACCGTGCATGTCATTTACATAATAGATAGGATATTTTTTTTCTCAATCTTAATCCTAGCTTTAATTCGAACGTATAAGGAGTTCACGTTCACTGAATTAACTGATTACAGGAGGGAAATTACATACCGTGTCCTGAAATAATCTTGGCACGATGGTTTTGTGGAAGCTTCAGGACGGTTAGCAAAAAGATATTTGTTTTTTTCCCTCGTGTTTTGATTATG
>NC_051415.1:28915061-28915170 GCF_015228065.2 Penaeus monodon
CGCCTAATCAATCCATCCTACACAGACTTATCTCCAGTCAGCTTATCGACAACCCCGTCACGCGTTCGGGAACCTCAAATCTTTTATGCTTAACTTCGTTGCACGTTTT
>NC_051415.1:28915560-28915631 GCF_015228065.2 Penaeus monodon
TGTTGTCACTGCCAGATGCACGATAAGTGGATGACGTTATAGTGTCCAGGGTACCTCGTCTAACAAGCAAG
>NC_051415.1:28916168-28916334 GCF_015228065.2 Penaeus monodon
AGAGGATAACGATGTGCATATCATTTGCATATTAGATAAGACTTGATTATGTGGGAGTAGATAAAGGCCTCGTGGTGCTGAAAATGACATATACGATTACTTAAAAGTTTAATTTGATGAATGATATAGGAAATACTACGTGACCAACTGCCTGTACGTGCCAAGA
>NC_051415.1:28916735-28916891 GCF_015228065.2 Penaeus monodon
GCTGACACGAGTTCAAGAGAAATTTAATAATGAATTCCATACGTGAGGCATGATTCACATGTGTTTTTTTCTCTCTCTTTTTGTGCACGTGTTTTTGGGGAGAATGAGCAAGAGAATAAAAGAAATGTTTATTCATCTCTCGATACACCCACATGC
>NC_051415.1:28917665-28917854 GCF_015228065.2 Penaeus monodon
TCAAATTTTAAAACCAACCGAGATCCTGTAATCAAGAAATCTAGTCGAAAATGCAAAACGCCAATTATGTTAATTATGTTAAGGTTAATGATTCTGCAAATTTCCTTCCAGTAAATGCAGGAGATTCGCTTTGATAGCAAGTTAAGTGCAGTTTTCTTACCTCCCGTGTTTCTTGGTGGCCATGGCGAG
>NC_051415.1:28920122-28920751 GCF_015228065.2 Penaeus monodon
TCACCAACCTGCCCGCCTATCCTTTACACAGATTACGTTTTCTGACACGCTATCACTTCCCATTTCTCAAACCGTGTGCTTTGCGAGTAAAGCTTTCTCCCCCACTGTGCAGCTGTTGTGGAAATCAATGTAAGAGTCAGCACACAGGTGGCGTGAGAAGCAAAGGCATTAGCGATAAGTGAAGTGGATGGGATGACTGATGCAAGGGGCTGGGGGTGGATATCTCGTGTGGATTCGTGTGGATGCGTGTGGATGCCTTTGTGTTGTCGAGTCCATTGCGTCAAAGATTTAGCAAGAGGGGTTTGGAGTATCGGGTTCTACGTTATTGAACAGAGATCAGGAAATGAAAACTTCAGTTAAAAAAAAAATGGAGATAGATAAATCAATAAACATACTATATACAGACACATATAGAAATAAATAAAAAGAAATATATAGACAGACCAAAAAAAAAACAATGAAACAAAGATATCTATTCGCATCAAATGATTTCGAAAGAAACGCCGTGACGATATATCTGAACACTCTCCATCCCACGAGAAAGAAATCTTAGACACAAGACATCTTGAAGACCTTCTCAAGTCGGACACAGCATCCAAATACGACTCGATCTTTCCCTCTTAAGATCA
>NC_051415.1:28921138-28921298 GCF_015228065.2 Penaeus monodon
ATTAATTTATTCATATACTAACTTTTACTAGACACGTCATACAAACACGATAGCTTATATATAAATCCATTCACACCGATATCAATCATTCTCCTCTTTAAGAGCTTCTCGTGTTAATTTGTTATCATATTCATAATTTTTCCTTTTATACATTGGTGTA
>NC_051415.1:28921383-28921462 GCF_015228065.2 Penaeus monodon
CCATGCACTTACAAGGGGGTTATTTGTCGCCTGGAAGAGATAGAATTTTGGAAATGGGGAAGGTCTTGACTCCAGCGCA
>NC_051415.1:28921493-28921597 GCF_015228065.2 Penaeus monodon
AGTTTGTGTCTGTTTTATTTTCTGATTAAAGAGAATTGTCATTTTGTTTTGGGGGAACTTTTTCTTTTTTCTTGGGGTGGGGGTGGAGATTGGTATGTGTGTGA
>NC_051415.1:28921924-28922018 GCF_015228065.2 Penaeus monodon
AGAAGAGCCGAGATGTCCTTTGACCTTGAGATGTGACGTTTTTGACCCCCAGAAGTGTTTGGCGCAGTTGAAGGAGTGGCTGTCACGTGTCATA
>NC_051415.1:28922632-28922941 GCF_015228065.2 Penaeus monodon
TCTTAAAGCATGAGAACGACCTTTTATACTTTGGCCTCATAATGTGTCTTTCATCTTACACTCTTGAGATATTAGTTACTCTGACTTTATTATTATCATACTTTTCTAATGTCAGATTTATTTAATTTACCTCTGTATTCTATTCGTATTTTTTATCGTCAGTTTCAAAACTCCCAATCTCAAATTTCTCAAGATTTCTGATTTCAAAGATCGATAATTCTAAATCCTCCATTGTCAGAAACTCCAATATCCACCTTCAAAAATTGTGATTCCAAGATATCGAATTAAGATTTTTCAATTTTTTGAATT
>NC_051415.1:28923464-28923656 GCF_015228065.2 Penaeus monodon
CTTTCATGCCAGAACAAACCGAGGTGTGAACGTAATGAGGAGAAATCCTGATCGGCACTTTCCTTTGCGTTCGTTAACTGTCGCACCAGACCTGACGGCGGCGACGCAATACCTTTCTCAGAACGATTGCAATCAGTTAATCTCGTGTATTAATCTTCGTATTTGTTTAGGTGTGGAGTGTAAGCGGTCACT
>NC_051415.1:28923953-28924494 GCF_015228065.2 Penaeus monodon
ACGAGAGAGGATGGGAATTTTGTAGAATTTTGTGTTGTGAGTACAAGTAACGATAATGATAAGAGAAAATATATATTTACCCACTGATAACGAAAACGAATAGCCGTGTCGAGAGAAAAAGAAAGAAAGAAAACTTAAAATCATACAGTAATAAGCAAAAGAAAAAACGGTTTTGTAAGCACTGAACGGATCTCATGGGGAACTCTTTTTGGAATATCTTAATGTCACTTCAGCGTCACTTCTATTAGCATGAAGCAATGTCCCTTCGCCGGCCATCTCAAATTACCAGGAAGATTGACATGTTTGAAGAAGACAATCGATCTCGGAAAATCCGCTTTACGACGATGGTTTCCAGTTCCGTTAACTCATTAAAGACAAGAGGAAAATAAAGACAAATATCATGACAATAAGCAGCTCCTGGAAGACAACAATAAAAACATATAAAAACAATAAACAGCTTTGGAAGACAGCAACAAACACAATAGATAGACTCGGACGGCAACAACAAAGACAAAAATAAAGGCAAGAGATATCCTAGGGA
>NC_051415.1:28924592-28924879 GCF_015228065.2 Penaeus monodon
CTCCTGGAAAGACACAAAAAAAAACGCATTTGATACAAACGGCTGATTGCTTGCGATAAGCCGAGTGACGCTTAGCTCATAATCAAGCATAGACACGCTAACACAGATAGCATCAAGCCGAGAAACCGTAGTTAGCCACCTCAAATAAACACTATAAAACGCGTGATTCATAAGGCTGTGCAATCAGATGTGACGTCAGCTGCAACGATCCATTATTGGAATCATTTGCATGCGTGAGGTTCTCTTTGGAGCCGAGCAGAGCCGGCCTGTTGCCGGAAAGTGAGCGG
>NC_051415.1:28925041-28925109 GCF_015228065.2 Penaeus monodon
CATTCACATCCAAGTGGGTGTGTATAAGCAAATGTCTCTGTGTGCGTTTTGACACGTGTGCTTGAATC
>NC_051415.1:28925169-28925347 GCF_015228065.2 Penaeus monodon
GCACGTGTATGTGTATCCACGTGTCTCGCTGCCTCGGGGCTGGACAAGTGAACAAGCAGTATCCGGAATCAACGAACTCGCGAAGCAGATGATTTTTGCTTGCATGATTTCGGCGAGATATTTGGTTCTTGAAGCTGAATCTGTGATGCGTCTGTCTATTGTCGTTGCTACGAATTAT
>NC_051415.1:28927448-28927794 GCF_015228065.2 Penaeus monodon
GGGGAAACTAAACGACGGACAAAAAACCCAAATTTCATGAACAATCATTGCGCGATGACTTTTGCAACATGATATCATAATGACTGGCTCATACCTCCCGTTGCCTTATAAGTCATGCTGCAATCCCCTTGCAATCTCTGATCGTATCTCGCCGATACAAAAGTCTGGGGCTGGGACATACATAAGCTATTAATGGACTTGGAAATAGTCTCAGGGAGATAATGATTTCATGAGGATGAAATGTTCCGATCAAGGTCAGTCAGGTCTCGCCTGGTTAACCCCAAAGGATTAAAGAAATTGCGGTGTGTTTATTTTTTCCGTGATCGGATACGGTTCCGGGGGCCAG
>NC_051415.1:28930302-28930444 GCF_015228065.2 Penaeus monodon
GTGTCGTGATCTCTGTGCGTGCACGACATGGCAAATAGATGGATATGCATGTAGATTCAGCACAGCAAGAGATCAGTCGTCCCGTGGTGTCCCCGAATGCTAAGATTCGAAATCAACTTCTATGTTTTTTTTTCTGACCTCG
>NC_051415.1:28931398-28931525 GCF_015228065.2 Penaeus monodon
GATGTATAAAACCCACAACCCCACACAACCCCACCCACAAAAACCCCCAACCCCACCCCACCCAAAAACCAACCCAAAACACCAAAACACACACACAAACCAAAACACACCAAAAAAAAACCCCCCC
>NC_051415.1:28932051-28932333 GCF_015228065.2 Penaeus monodon
AACAGTTTCCCATGGTAATTTATTTCATATGATTCTTTTGCCACTTTATCATGCACCCCAAATTTATCCCATTACACCGTTCACACCATATTATCTTTTTTTGCTAAGTCCATCTGTACTAATTTTAGGCATATGTACATTGCATCAAGTTTACAGCAACTTTCATTTTTCTTTATAATAATAATTTACAAGGAGTGTATAATTGTCACTTATAAGATTTGCAAGAATCATTGTTAGACACAACTGCAGATACCTTGACATTTGCTGAAAAGTCATCCCTCC
>NC_051415.1:28932911-28933057 GCF_015228065.2 Penaeus monodon
TCTCTCTCTCATCCCTCGGCTTTTGTTTTGTCTCACTCCAAAGATTTTCACTAACGGCGAAGTTTTTGTTTTCCTAAAATAAGTACAGAAATAAATGTAAAAATAAACATGTACGAGATAAAATAAATAGATAATATGATGTTGAT
>NC_051415.1:28933089-28933596 GCF_015228065.2 Penaeus monodon
CTTTCACAGAAGATTTTACGTTTTTCTTTTTATTTAAACACTAAATGTACGAATCAGAGATAAAAACAAAGGAACTTATTTTAGTTACTCACGACAATATAATATAGATACAGAAATAGTTATCATAATAGTAGGCTTTATGAACATTTCACCGTAAAAATGTAGTATTTTAAAATCTGTAATTACCTTACAGGAACGTCAAATTATGCACTTGTAAAAGCCACTATTCATTTTTTTTTAAACATTATCATCTATCATTACTGTTGATATTAAAGTTTAAACATTTGGATAAAAAAATCAACACGAGGGATTAGTATTTGTGGAATATATATTTCATTTTTCCTGCTACTTTAGGCGACAAAATATGGCAGGGAATAATTTTTTTGCTTTCCTGCCTCCTTTTGTAAGTGATATTTCGACCTCCTCTTAACTAGAAGTGATGTCATTCATTCTCTCTTTCTCTGTCGTTTTCCTTGATTTTTTTTTTTGCGGTGGCAGTGGAAGTGG
>NC_051415.1:28934016-28934337 GCF_015228065.2 Penaeus monodon
TAATCCCTGTAAAGATCTTTAAACCTTTATGACCCAGTAGAAGCCAAGAATGGTTATTACTACTGACTCAGGGGGACTAGAACACCAACAACGTGTTCCTGTGAGCAGACTAACTCGGTAATATCTCCCAGCAAATGACATGAACACACGAAAGCACTCAGGTCAACCTCCCGCACTTCAGCTTTTCCTTTGTCAATGTTCAGATGTCTTTTTTTCAGGTTTCTGGTAAATTGTCTGTTTATTTTCGGGGGAGAGTTTTTATATTGACTTTCAGGTCTCTTCCGTTCTTCTAGAGTTTCCGTTCTGGTTGGTTTGTCATAA
>NC_051415.1:28934415-28935042 GCF_015228065.2 Penaeus monodon
GATTCTAAGATCTATAAGTTTTCATGAATTTTTGTTCTTAGGTTTCCATTTTTTTGTAGGTTCCAACAATTTTTCATTCTTTTGTGGGCTTTACTCCAACTCTCTACCATTTTTCTTTTATTCCAATTACGACTCTCCACCTCATTGCAGGCTCCAATTTTCCTTCCTCCAACTTACACAATTTTTCTTTATCTTCAACCTACCACACTGAACTCTTCCGTATAAATCGTCCACTTTAAAAGTTGCATTTTCCAGAACTTATACTACCATTTACTCTTTCACTCTTCGCATCCAATTTTGAGCCTTCCATTTCTGAATTTTCCTATTTATTCGTCTTCCACTTTTCGACTCCACTCTCAGCCTTTCATTTTTTTTCAGCTTCCACTCTCTATTTCTATTAATTACTTTTGATCGTTGCCTTTCCACTTCTAATCCTCCATTTCTTGTTCTCAGTATGCTATTGTTCTTTTCCACTTTCAATTTTCCACTCTTCATCTTCGTCTTTCTACCCTTCTCTCCACTTCCAGTCGTCCACTTCTTGGCCATTAGTCTTCCATTATCCTCTTCGATCATCCACCTTCTAACCTCCACCTCAGGTCTCCCACTTTGCATCTTCCACCCCCTAAC
>NC_051415.1:28935150-28935518 GCF_015228065.2 Penaeus monodon
TCCCCAAACAACTTTCATTCCCTTCCTCCCACCGTCTTTCGCTTCCCATCTCGCTTATCTCTCTTCTCTCAACCTTCCCCTCCTCCTCCACCCTTTACCCTCCCTTCCTCCTCCACCCCTCATTTCCCCCCACACGCTTTTCGCCCTCCCCCCCCCCTATTCCACTTTCTCACTTCCCTTTCCTACCAATCATCTTTCATCCTTCTCTCTTTCCCCATTTCACCTTCGTTTTTCCTTCCACCTCCCCGACCCCGATTCCCCAATCCCCTCCCTCCCACAATTTCCGATCTCTCTCAGCAGACCTTTCGCTCCCCCCCCCCAACCTGCACCCTCCCACACACCTTTCGCCACTCCCTCTCCTCTGTTTT
>NC_051415.1:28935563-28935637 GCF_015228065.2 Penaeus monodon
CCCTCCCTATTCCAGCTTTCCCCCACGCACCCTCCCCTCCCCTCCATATATTTTATCCCATTCTATTACACTTT
>NC_051415.1:28935794-28935865 GCF_015228065.2 Penaeus monodon
ACATAGGGTTACCGTCGGAACTGATTTCATGATAGGCAAATAGGAGATGGTTCACCAAAACAGGTCATTAG
>NC_051415.1:28936304-28936448 GCF_015228065.2 Penaeus monodon
GTGGGGTAGAAATCTTTTTTTCACATCTCCGGTTGGATTTATGTGCGCGTTCGTCCCATTTGTCATTTATGTGGTCACCTTTCAATCACCGACTCTGCCCGGAATTAAACCAAACTTTATAGGGTTAGATATTGTGAGATCGTC
>NC_051415.1:28938163-28938399 GCF_015228065.2 Penaeus monodon
AATGCTCTTGCCGCATGAGCCTCGCACCTCATACACGATACCTCCAACGCAGAGTAAAGGCCAGATAACCTCTTTTTGTGTCATCATTTGCCTCATCATACATTTGTCAAGTCACGGTCATGAAGACACGCGAGTGGGTCCTCAAGGCTACTAGCTTGATGCAAACCATAAAATGCAATAAACAAAAAGCATAAAGACAATTTTGTTTATGCCCGTGGATGCTGCATGCGAGATAG
>NC_051415.1:28938428-28938498 GCF_015228065.2 Penaeus monodon
ATTCTACATAGTTGATAAAAGATGGATACTGGAAGAAATGGAAAAAAAAGACAGTTTTTCGACGTAATGG
>NC_051415.1:28938578-28939007 GCF_015228065.2 Penaeus monodon
GACGAAGAACGAAGAATGTAAAGAAAGGAGATGATAAATGGTGCAGAGTGAAAAAAAATATCCCCTTAAAGATAACCGACGGAGAATAAAAACGTAAATAACACCACATCACTCACAAAGGACCGAAAACAGGAAAAAAAATAATTTGTTTACAAGTTCACCGCATTCTTGACGAAAGAGAGAGAATAGCGAGTTAATAGAAACAGAAAATCAGAAAAGGAAAATATCCACATAACTGACAAAAAAAAAAATCTACACTTTTACGCGTAGTTGACGAATAGGAAAAAATAGCGAAGAACAGAATAATTCTTATATAAACTTAATAGAAAAAGAAAATTAGGAAAAGAAAAATGTCCATATAATTGATAACAGACAAAGAATTTAAAAAAAAATCAAGCGGACGAAACAAAAGAGAAAGGAAGAAAGTTC
>NC_051415.1:28939130-28939282 GCF_015228065.2 Penaeus monodon
CCTATGAAATCAACCCAAGTGACGTCATTGGCACTGGCACTGGCGCTGATAGGATTGAACGTCTCAGGATCATTGCCGCGCCGTGTACCCGCATCCACTCGGCGCCAGCGTAAGAATTCATGGCACTATAAAGAGAGGAGGAACACAGTGCA
>NC_051415.1:28939312-28939385 GCF_015228065.2 Penaeus monodon
AACCTCTCTTTTTCTATCTATCTCTCTTTTGTTGATTAAGTTATGCGGTTTATGCTCTTTGATGAATCGTGTT
>NC_051415.1:28939505-28939659 GCF_015228065.2 Penaeus monodon
CTTTTCACCTTCTTCTTCTTATACTTCGTATTATTTCTGCAGGCGAGAAAATGGATGGCGAGAGAAATGAAGAAAATATAATGTATGAAACGCGTGTATTCGTTGACCCCTTGAGAGCCTACGCTTGTATCGCGGTCTGAATCTTATTATTGTG
>NC_051415.1:28939798-28939862 GCF_015228065.2 Penaeus monodon
TATTTTCTCTCCTTTGTTAGTTATGTGGTGTAGTTTACTTTTCTCATTTACGTCTTTATTCTCC
>NC_051415.1:28940223-28940346 GCF_015228065.2 Penaeus monodon
CATTCTGCAATCGAGCCCCCCCCCCCGCTATAAATATCACATAAAGTTAAGAAATCTTTTTCTTTATCATGTCTATTTATCTAACCTTTTTATTGTCATCTTCTCATATTTCATCGTATTCTA
>NC_051415.1:28940638-28940734 GCF_015228065.2 Penaeus monodon
TGCTTAGCCTCGGGGTGAGTGAGCTGCAGGGTCAACGAGACAAGTAACCTCGAAAACCTGTTGTGAACATCACTGAGATGGGACACAAAAATATGA
>NC_051415.1:28940823-28940892 GCF_015228065.2 Penaeus monodon
AAGGGGGATTTGCGTGTGTGTGTTTGAGTGTGTAAGGGAAGACGGGTTTTATGTATGAAAGGGACGTAG
>NC_051415.1:28941015-28941345 GCF_015228065.2 Penaeus monodon
AGTATGAACATCACTATCGATGTTGCCGTATGTGTATCTTCATATATATCTACCCCTACCTTCATGTGTAGATGTGCATTTTTCACTGTGTTTATATATGAATGTAAAATATATGCGTACATTCACACGTACACCTGTGAACTTGAGAGGGCGAGAGATGAACGGATAAAGCGAAGACAGCGACCGAAATTATCAACGACAAGGCAATACTATGCTAATTAACAGGTATCTGTCGTCTGATACCCGCTGCAAGACCTGTAATTAGCTGTAGTTACCTGTAAGGCTGGATGTGCACACCTTATCGCGGATATCGATGTGTAGGTCGGTTCC
>NC_051415.1:28941627-28941819 GCF_015228065.2 Penaeus monodon
CTTGTGTAGGTTGAATGAAAGTTAAAAGCATATATTTTTTTTCATAAAGCAGATGTCATAAAAGATGGGCTTTATAAATCACAAGAGAAATAATCTCTCATAATCTTTGTCATAAATCATATATAACGGTAAAGGCTTTTCCATTTGAAAATTTTGAAAACTTTTTTCTGCGTTGGAAAAAGATGTATAACG
>NC_051415.1:28942728-28943035 GCF_015228065.2 Penaeus monodon
GCGTCAGTGAGAACACCGTGTTCTAATTAGGGTTAAAATCAGAGCTTAGGTTGATGACGTTCGAGATTGACCTTTGACCTTTGAGGATGACCTGGCCTTGTCCTCACGTCGTCACCTTGAAGGATGACCTCTGTGCTGAACGTGTGCGAAAGTGGGCAATGGTGAAATAATTAGTTTTTTTTATCTCATCTCTTTGTCTCCCTTTCTTCTTTACCTCCTTCTTCCTCATCGTCTTCTTCCTTTTCTTTACTTTTTATTTCATTAATGTCACCGTGTTTTGTTTAGTATATAAAAAAGTAGTTTTTTC
>NC_051415.1:28943116-28943419 GCF_015228065.2 Penaeus monodon
TTTCTTTGTATCTTCAATGAGAAGCAGATAATAGCTAAGAGATCCTGTGAATGTTTACTAATTGTATTGGCAAAGTGGTGCATATTGATACAAGCTGAGACTATCACCTTTCAAACGTTTACTCATGATAGCCTAACCATGCTATTTACTTTTTTAAATACTTTTTCCCTTTTTTACCTCTGGGAATAAAGTCTGATCATGAACACATATGTTTGATAGTTAGTGAGAGAGAGAGAAAAAATAATGTACGCATTTGCAAGTTTTTTTTCTTCTGTGTTTGTATCTGCCACGGTTTTCTCCATC
>NC_051415.1:28943744-28943998 GCF_015228065.2 Penaeus monodon
AGTCACGCAAACTAAATACATGTTCAATAGTTCATATGCGTTCTCAGCCCCATGCATATGTAAACACTGGCAAACATTAACATGTGTACAAGCAATAAGCATATACACTATATACACAGTTACTGTTTGTACGAAACTGTCCTTTTATGTAGTGCAGGTATGGGGTAGTGGTAACTAAATCTTTAATACACAAAGTAAAATTGATGTAAAACTTTTGTTGGCTTTAGAAAACTTATAGAAACAATGGCAATTTT
>NC_051415.1:28944371-28944529 GCF_015228065.2 Penaeus monodon
TGTATCTTTTAGTGAAACATTAAATAATATTGTAAGTAAATACTTCTGATTTAGCTCAATGCAAAGAATATCCAAGTGATCTTAAAGGAACTCAAAATCACATATTATTTTACGAAAATGAAAATCAACAGGATTGAACATGTAAAAATACGTAAATC
>NC_051415.1:28944641-28944709 GCF_015228065.2 Penaeus monodon
TCATTCCTGTGTTTATGGACGTAAATACAATGCTAAATGTATTAACAAGTAAGATTTGGGCGAATTAT
>NC_051415.1:28945717-28945797 GCF_015228065.2 Penaeus monodon
CTCTTAAGCGATGACACAAAACTATCTTCATTTTTTTCATAAGAATATAAACATGATGTTAATAGACTTGCTTATTACAT
>NC_051415.1:28946005-28946087 GCF_015228065.2 Penaeus monodon
TACGTTAAGTTCCTTATGAAAAAATCAACAAATGAATAAACGTGAAGAAATAATTCAGTGGAATACCTTAAGAAAATCGTTT
>NC_051415.1:28946121-28946249 GCF_015228065.2 Penaeus monodon
GTGAAGAGTCTCGGTTCTGGGACTAGGGCAGAATACTGTTATTGCATTTTCCAATGAAATTATTGCGTTGGCTCTGGTCCAAAACTGCTTGCTGAACATAGTGCGCATTATGGTGATATTCTTTATTG
>NC_051415.1:28946923-28947520 GCF_015228065.2 Penaeus monodon
AGGCTTCGGAGGTGCGTTGATTGAGACATGGCAAAGACTTTTATTTGTTTCTTATTACTCCTTGCGCAATCGGCCTTTCCTTAGGTTTCTGTCAACAACACAAAGATACTCGAACTAGATAAACACCTTCTGTCCTTCTTTCGTTCAATATCTAATAAGATATGCACATAAAAATAAAATATTCATAATAAAAAATGAGTATAATGCATTGCATGTCGAAAAGAGCTACACCTTCACCGATATTTCAAAAGTTTGAATTTTAACGGTCGTTCGCGCCGACCAACATGGCGGTATTGCCTCGCTCCCTTTCTTCGAGAGAAATCTATAAGAAAGATTTTTCTTAAAAAGCCGTTGTTTATCCGACACCGTCATGATGAAGAGTGATGTGGTTGACCAATCTCACTTTGACCTTCCCCGACCGCGTTCGACGCCGTGAAAACATTGCGATACGAAGGCGAAGTGGGACGACCAATCACCGCCCGGGAAACAAGGCTGCCAAAAGTGACCTGGCCAATCACAGGGCGGAAACTTCATAATAGACGCTCTTTGGCGAGCGTGCTTGAGGACAGCGAGGTCGCCTGTCTGGGTCGGGCTGTA
>NC_051415.1:28947719-28948073 GCF_015228065.2 Penaeus monodon
ATAAAAAGGAGGAGGAGGAGGAAAGACATTGAGAGATATAGAGAAAAATGGATAGATAATAAAGAGAAATTCAGATAGAGAGAGACAAAAAATAGAAATAATAGGAAAGAAAAAGAGAGACAGAGTTAGATAGATGGATAAATTGAAAGAGAGAGAAAGAAAAAAAGAGAGAATTAGTTAGATGAATAAAGAAAGAGAGAGAGATTTTCGCTAAAATTATATGCAGCATGTGTATAAGGATAACGGAGAGCATAGTTAATCAATATGTTTAAGAGAAAATGCATTTTGGTACAGGTTTAGATCAAACATATATTTTATAAAACAAAACAAAACAAAAAACTATATATGCATGTA
>NC_051415.1:28948242-28948576 GCF_015228065.2 Penaeus monodon
TGCAAGGGAACGAAAAATATATGAATTGTTGGGAAGAGAACACAAGATTTACCAAATATATAAAAATGCCGGGATGTGGAGAGGCCTGATCAAGAAGATACATCAAGTACAATCAATTATTAATGTTAATTGCCTGTGATCTGGATCGATTAAAACTTATGAATGAATTACCTCCACATTTTCTTTCGTTTTTTTTTTTCTGAATGAATGAAAAGTGGATGGCACTGAACTATATGTGATTAAAAGGAGTTCAAGGAGGATGAGAATGAAGTTTGTGAAAGAATGTTTGTATCATTGAACATAAAGAAAGAAAGAAAGATCACGTTTAGGGTTT
>NC_051415.1:28949033-28950410 GCF_015228065.2 Penaeus monodon
ATCAAAACCTGTAAAATGCAAACTCATTAACATTCATATGTCATGCACCGTCTTAAACTCCACTTTCTTCAATACACAACACTGCATAAAATTAACATAGTGATGACACGTTTTCACCCTAAATGAACAATACAAACGATAATGAATAGAAAAAAAATATATCGAAAGTGCGTGGAGCTACTAATGATCTGTCAATCACGGGATCTTGGCAAACTGCTTGACAACTACAAATGATTAATCTGTAAAACGAGTGGTGCCTGACTGACACGCTGGAACAGAAGGAGGAACTAATGGCGTCTTAAATCCGGGTTGGCGGAGCGAGACAAAGGAAGCTAAGGTTTAAAGTGGAAGGTAATCGTGTATCGGATGCGTGATAGCCTTATACTGGGAGAGGCGCTGGTGAAGTAAGAGAGGAAGGTATAACTGTTTAAATATATCGATAGCCTTATGCTGGACTCGGCTGTTAGGCTCGCCAACGAAAGCTTTAAACAAAGCAAGACTTATTTAAACAATAGAATCAATGGTCGAGCCGCTAGTGAACGAAAGCTGAGACGCAAAAATAAATTGATATGTTGGTATTACTGGTAATTCCAATAACAAGCTGTATGTAGCCTGTAATCACATAGATAGCCCGACTGCAAATTTGTTTGAGTCAGTGGCAAAGGCCCTGGCGAAGTAAAAAAAGAAAAAGATATGATTGCTTAGTTATAGCGATAGCCATATCTGGAATCAATGGTAGGTCCGCCAACAAAGCTTAAAACAAGGCTGTGATTACTTGGATCACACTGGAATCAATGCACTGCGCTAAAGAGCAATAAAGAAAGTGATGACTGTATAAATAGGTTGATAGCCTTATGGTGGAATCAGTGGCAGTTCCCGCGACAAACCTACATGCACACTATAATATCTAAGATAGTGTGGTAGCCATATGTTTGAATCAGTAGTAGAGGTGTTAACGAAGTGAAAAAAAAACTGCATAGTTTTCGATATCTTAAACAAGGCTGTGATTAAGTAGATAACATTGAAATCTGTAAAGAGAAGCGTCAGAGGGCAAAAAAGACATGACTGCATAAAAATATGTAAACTGCTTTAAATTCAAATAATTGGTGGAGACGATAGCAACGTAAGAAAGAAACCTAGGACTGCGTAAATATATCGATAAACATAAGATAGTATCAGTTCCACCACAAAGTTAAAACAAGGCTGTAATCATTAAGATAACATGGTAACCCTGTGCTCGAACAGATCAGTAGAGCTGTAGTTATTTGTATAGCTTGATAATTATATGCTGGAATCAACGGTAGCTGCGCCAACAAAGCTGTAAACAGGGTTTTGATTACTTGGATAAAGTGATGATCCTGTGCCTGGATTGAAGGT
>NC_051415.1:28950445-28950695 GCF_015228065.2 Penaeus monodon
GGTTATATAATTAATTGCCTAGATAATCTGATAGCCATATGTTTGAATCAATGGCGGGTTGCGTTAACAAAGCTATACACAATGCTATTACTGCTTCAACAAGGAAAATAAAAGGTGAGGAACTGATATAACCAGATTAGACAAAAATCACATGGTGGCGATGCTAACAAAGAGGATTCCAGATCATTCAGATTATAGTGGGATTTGATGCTACGATAGTTATACTCTTCACCTACACAGAAAATGGTAA
>NC_051415.1:28950862-28951170 GCF_015228065.2 Penaeus monodon
ATAGAAAAAAACGATCGAAACAGCTTCGAAGCCTCCTAGCACGTGGGTCGAACTCCAATATGAATCCCACGCCTGACTCTCAAGATGGGATCGCAGCTGCTTCGACGCTTCATAAAGTATCACCCACTCGTAGGTCGGAGCTTCAGTTCTGCAGTTTCTTCTCAGGGTAGTACGTTGTTGCATTGGTCTCTCCTTCTGCCTCTGGGAGGTGCGAAGAAGAGAAAGCTAAAATACAACTAGAAAAAAGGGGAGATTAAGAGAGCGACTTTGCAGTTCCTATTCTCTCAACAGAGGAAGTTTAGAAAAGG
>NC_051415.1:28951289-28951597 GCF_015228065.2 Penaeus monodon
GGGTCAAATTTGCAAAGCGGTGTGCTTGAGGGTTAGTGCTTGTAAGTAACCCAGTGTCGCCTCTAAAAAGCTGCTGGCCTGTGTACACCTCCACACCCGGACGCCCAACCCCCTCCCAACCCCAGACAACCTCACTTGTCATCGCATCTTGTGTTTATGATTGCTTGATGTTCCACTTGCCTTAACCCCCACCGATGGCTGTGCGTCTCAAGAGCTGATCAACGCCGCTCCCGGGGATCTGGAAGTGAAGAGAGGGCGCCGAGAGCAAACGCCTGTTGAAGGTCTTGAGGTTGCCCAATGGGAGAAGG
>NC_051415.1:28951828-28952031 GCF_015228065.2 Penaeus monodon
GGTTGGTAATATGATTAAGTGAAGCAAGAACAGAAAAAAAAACGCTCATTGATGGACACACTCGGCTAAAGAACAGCATAAGTGTTTCGATGATGAATTGAAGAGTATTAATGAGTTGCCGAGGCGATGACGCTTCCTGGGTGTTGATTAAAGCGATTAATTTAACATCTCAGCCTCGGTGGCCACACAGGTCAGAGCAGCGT
>NC_051415.1:28952051-28952146 GCF_015228065.2 Penaeus monodon
ATGTGAAGAGAAACTATGCAGTAAGCTTTAAGTACGCTTGTCTATAAATATATTCCTATATTCATATCTGTATCGACATCAACATTAACTTTGTC
>NC_051415.1:28952893-28952991 GCF_015228065.2 Penaeus monodon
TCAGCTAACCTTCTCCCTCGGTCAAAAGATCAAGGGGTTTAGGGTATTTAATCAAGATGTGCCGGACGCTTACCTTCATCACAGCGACGCATAGACTG
>NC_051415.1:28953228-28953788 GCF_015228065.2 Penaeus monodon
CTCGAACGATTATTAATTCTCTCTGGATTAATCTAATTAATCAAATCTAATACACTATTTCCCCATTCTATCCTCCTCTATTTCTTCTTTCCCATTCTATCCTCCTCTATTTCTTCTTCCCATTCTATCCTCCTCTATTTCTTCTTTCCCATTCTATCCTCCTCTATTTCCCCATTCTATCCTCCTCTATTTTCTTCCCATTCTATCCTCCTCTATTTCTTCTTTCCCATTCTATCCTCCTCTATTTCCCCATTCTATCCTCCTCTATTTCCCCATTCTATCCTCCTCTATTTCTTCCCAATTTCTCCCCCCCCACCCCCACATTTCCCAACCCCCCTTCCCCCACAATCGAGGAACACGTCGCTCCTGCTGATAAAACCAAGACGACTCAAGCGACCCGAGACGAGGGAGGCGCAGACGAGAGACGGCCGGGGAGATAAGGTGTTAACAGATCTGGTCTCTCAGCGTCTGCCATCTTTGCCGCTTCTTGGGCAACAATGTCTCTTTTACACGAGGTATATATGCGTTTTTTTTCAATCTTTTGCACGTGGTATATATAT
>NC_051415.1:28953904-28954227 GCF_015228065.2 Penaeus monodon
TTTTTTTTTCATTAAACGTTTTCCCAATCTTTTACCCGAGGTATATGAACGCGTTTTATCAAATGTTTTCTCAATTAGTTGATTCATTCATTTTACACGAGGTATGAATGTGTATCTGTTTTTAATAAACGCTTTCTCAGTCACACGGTATATTTCTATTATTTTTTTCATTCCATTTAATTTGCTCTAATAGCTCTTTTACACACAGTATATGTTTTATTAAATGTTTTTTCGTTTATATAATTTTACTCGAATGTTTAATACCTTCTTCGTTTTTCTTATTATTCACTTCCTTTATTCTACTGCCTCTTTTACACTGGTAT
>NC_051415.1:28954289-28954435 GCF_015228065.2 Penaeus monodon
ATTCCTCCATATCTTATCCATTAACTTCAGTGTCCGGTACTTTATTCATTTTTTCCCTG
This sequence comes from Penaeus monodon, assembly GCF_015228065.2. Classification (NCBI taxonomy): domain Eukaryota; kingdom Metazoa; phylum Arthropoda; class Malacostraca; order Decapoda; family Penaeidae; genus Penaeus; species Penaeus monodon. The sequence continues at coordinate 28,954,349 of NC_051415.1, forward strand.
TTTCCTTTAGTTACAGAAGCTTTTCTTCAATATTTTCTTAATATAGTTTTTTCTCAATTCTCTCCAAAGGCCTTTTCTACACTTGGA
>NC_051415.1:28954472-28954629 GCF_015228065.2 Penaeus monodon
CATTTACTGAATTGTTTCTTTTATACCTCCTATTTCATTCATTATTTTCATGTCCTTCATTCACCTCAATGTCTTTTTTTTATTTCATTTTATCTCATTCATGTTATTTATTGCGTTGATGTCTTTTTCACATTCTATTTTATTAATAAATGTTTTC
>NC_051415.1:28954731-28954838 GCF_015228065.2 Penaeus monodon
ATCTCTCTTTTACACATATATTTTATTCATCTTTTTGTAATTTTCCTTCTTCAACTTTATGATTATTTTTCTAAGTTACATATTTACTACAGTCTCTTTTACACCAG
>NC_051415.1:28955662-28955861 GCF_015228065.2 Penaeus monodon
CATTCCACGCTCATTTCACGCCCTGTGCTCGACCTCGCCACACCTGCCACATCACCCCCCCTTACATCCCCCCACCCTCACCCCACCCCCCTGCACCCCACCCCACTCCACCCCACCCCTGCAATCCCCCCCACTCCACCCCACCCCCTTGCATGGGCCCCAGCATCCTCATCTCGCTCTGCTATTTACCCCTACCTAT
>NC_051415.1:28955913-28955981 GCF_015228065.2 Penaeus monodon
CTTCTAAACTGTCAGAACAAACTAGGGAGGCAAAAGCGAGGAAGATTTCCATGCTTGGGAAACGGGTG
>NC_051415.1:28956019-28956135 GCF_015228065.2 Penaeus monodon
AGTGCGTGCAAAAATCTGCATAGATAACTTGGCTTCATGTGGAGTTCAGAACCAGTGAGGTCCTGCGGCGGGGCCGGATTCCCCCCCCCCCCGTCCGTTCCTGCGTCTTCACCCCC
>NC_051415.1:28956214-28956357 GCF_015228065.2 Penaeus monodon
ATTACTCTTTGAGCTCTTATCTCTACTTCCACTTTCCACTTTATTCTTGTTATCTCTACTCCTCCTTTCTTACATTTTTACCCTTTCCTCTATCTCCCTCTTTACTATTCTTACCCCTTATCCCCCCCCCCTCTTTACACTTA
>NC_051415.1:28956842-28957227 GCF_015228065.2 Penaeus monodon
GTTTGAGATCCGGTTATGCACAACAAGAACAGGTATTGCGAATGAATCAAGCCAGCGATGAATGAGTGTCAGTGCAATGAATGAACCGGCATCTTGCATGTGTGTGGTATAGTGAATGAAAAGGGTGTGGGACTGGGTGTTCTCTTCACCATGAATAATGAATGGAATGGTGTGTATTGTGTGTAGTGTGATAGCCTGAGGGGATTAGATATGTAGCGGTTTGTTGTCTGTTTGTATATATGGCGAATTATTCACTCGTAAATTGAATTATTTGTTGTTAATCATTCAACAGCAACATGATAAACAATTTATACATAGTTAGGTTTATTTTTCTATCTCTCGGTAATCAAGAACCGTAATAATAACGCAGAAACACACGCGCACG
>NC_051415.1:28957337-28957601 GCF_015228065.2 Penaeus monodon
AAGTTCAAAACACACACGAACAAAAACTTATCTAGAGAAAACGAAATTCGAAAGTATAGACGTGGAATTAACTCAAGGTAAATAGTCTTATATCTCACACCTGATCCCATAACCTCCTCCAACAGCAGGATTAAAAAGGATTGGAACCTATTTTTACAAGAGATGAGGGAGATAAGCTTGCATCCCGGTATAAAAAGAGATTTCGGAGGCTGCGAAGACAAAGGGCGAGAAAGATTAAGTCTAGAAAGAACGCGCCTACTCCGT
>NC_051415.1:28957821-28958200 GCF_015228065.2 Penaeus monodon
CCCTGTCACCTCTTTTATTCCTCCTCTCCTTCCTATCTCGTTGCTTGCGTCATCATCAGCATCATTTTTCATCTAGTTTCTGCTCGGTAATTTTCCCAGTTGTCAACTACATTTTTCTTCTTGTTTTTCTTTCCACACCCATCGCTATTAGCCTCAATTTTCTTCATTTGGTTCTCACAACTTCTTTTCTTTGTCCTCCTCAGAATTACCATCTGCTCTTCACCTTTATTCTCCTCACAACTTCCTCTTCTCACAGATTCTTCCCTCTCATAATTTTCTCCTCACATTAGCTCTTCACAAATTCTCACTTCTTTTATTAAAAACTTCCTTTTTTTCTCGTTTTTCATAAATCCTTTCACGCAACTTTTTCCGTTTAACC
>NC_051415.1:28958234-28958447 GCF_015228065.2 Penaeus monodon
ACAACTTCCCTTACAACTTCCTACAATTTCTTCTCCTTACAACATCTTCCTCACAACTTCTCGACATTTTCCTCCTTCATTTCCTTCATCGTTAACGTCAAGATTTCCTTTTCCTCCTCATGTCCCTTGTACGTCATCATTTTCACCACCAATTAACACAATTTGCGATTTTGGGCCAATTAATATGGTTTGCGACTTTTGGTATTGTCCCAA
>NC_051415.1:28958538-28958638 GCF_015228065.2 Penaeus monodon
AAAGGTGATAACTGCGCTATTCAGGTGAAAAGGAATCATGGCAGTGATGATAATAATAACGAAGATGATGACGACAGTGATAATATCAACAAATAATCAT
>NC_051415.1:28958939-28959003 GCF_015228065.2 Penaeus monodon
CGTCCATCATTATCTCGCGCTCGATTGGCCAGTCTTTGATTTCAGCTCGCAGGACGATCATCTC
>NC_051415.1:28959280-28959597 GCF_015228065.2 Penaeus monodon
AAGAAATACTCCCGTTGCATATTGCAGTCATCATCTGTCTTCCTCTACGTCAGTTTTGCATAAAGCAGTCAATATCCACACATTCCGTTATCATACAGTCCTCTGTATCATCACCTGTCAAGGGGATTTGCCTGCAATCCATCTTACGTGGTGTCCGTCCGGGCGCGAATTTCACCCGCAGATCGCCCGCCATTCACCCGTTCCATCTTTCATCCATCCTCACCTGTCTGACCGTCTGCCAGTCTGTCATCCACCTGTCTATCCGTCATCCATCCCCAGGGACGCCATCACCATCAATCGTTTCTCTTCGGGTAGTG
>NC_051415.1:28959811-28961682 GCF_015228065.2 Penaeus monodon
GCAATATTTCGTAATTAACAAGCATCGAATCAATGGCTCACTCATTTCTAAATTAGGAAAAAAGAAACGATTTGATCCCAACCCTGACTCTAATCAAGGTACAGTCAGACCAGCATGTCCCGAGGCATTGTAATTTACCTCAATCATTTTTCTCGATCTAGAACAGCGCCTCTCATCCGATCCTGAATTATGCCTGCTTTTCATATAAGGTGCTAATATACAAGTCAGGATTTATCTATACGTATTGTTTATTTAACTATACTAGGGCGTGCGTTGTATTTCGCTATAATACTTTTTTTTTCCTGAAGCTTGGTTGGTGTCCTCGCGTTATATCGAATTAGGCTCAAGTTCATATAATTTACTAATGCGCTGTTCAAGATTTATTCAAATAAATTAGGTATTCGTCTCCACTCGGGCATCACTTCACCCTATCACAAGGCATAATCATTATTAAGAGAGACACTTATTACATGTAGTAAGCTGCAAGGTTTAAAGATTACTGTGTTACAAAATGAATTTAAAGAGATACACACATTTATTAATAAACTGGTATGTCGATTATGGTAATTATCATAACTCGATTACCGTATTATTAGACGTTTGATTACTCACACAATCATTTTTACCCATCTACTCTATTCCTTGTTACTTTCAATAAATACTGATGTGATGGTCTGGTCTTAAACGGATTGTATATAAAGTATTGCGTGTCCAGGATGGCAGGTTATAAACAGAGAAATGTACTCATAATGTACTCAATGTACTCGTAAAATGCACCCATAAATCTTATGTATTCTTATGCGACTTAAACAGACACGTAGCGAGAGAGGGCCAGTGAGAATGAATGCCACCTAGATGCCGTAAATGGGCACTTTCATAAAGGCAAGTTTATTAAACACTTACTTGTATTTACTGTGACAGATGGTCATTTGTCTGCGTTGAAACCAGTGGGAGCGCATGTACATTTTTCATTAGTAATTCTATATCTTACTGACTCACCCGTGTCCGTTTGCTGATTAAAATCTTTATGAAAAAAGGCTTTTGTTATTTTCATTCCTCAACCTTTAGAGCTTCCTAGATATACAGTATAGTGACTCTATTTTTTCCTGCCAAGTGCTTTCTCAAAAAAAAGAGATTTCAAGGGTCTAGATCATCAAATGCGTCACGCTTCTGGGAAAAGGTTTATTTTGCTTAGACAGAATCAATAATAACATTCTTTTCAACATTACCTTCACTATGATACAAAAACACAAGCACAAGGCGTTTAACTGATGCTTTCAAAGTATCGTCGTAAATACAAGCAAATGAAAACACACACGCAAGCAGAAGCAGAGAAAGAGAGGGAATACAGTCAAGAAGAGCGAAGGCAAGAGCGCCGCGCATCCCGTTTTGACAGAACTACTTAACTGTATCATTCTTATTTTAATGCAGGTAACCTGTTCAGCCATGAATATTTGTCTCACGCATCTAGGAAAGCCCCTTAAGAGTAACCGGACGGCCACTCAACAATGTTTATGGTGCATAAAATCCGACCGAAGCACATCTCTGGTTTCTTTACTGCCTTATTTTCTTAATATGACCAAACACTGCCCCGTTTTTATTCCCTCTTCTCTAAAGGTATATCGGCATAATTAAATCGCATATGATGGATATGAAGCTTATCCATTATCGGGTATTTTCTCATGAAGTCATTTTTTTCCCTCTCCTTCCGAATCGTCTTCGAAACTCCCCCCTCGTGCCTCTGGCGTCTCTCTCGACGCTGATGGCGCTTATAAAAGCTCTAGCCAATAAAGAACGAGAATGTGAGCCTTCTCGTGGCCCCCTGCCGTGGCGCCGCGGTTCTCCCTTCGTCCTCAGAGGTGGGATTGCAT
>NC_051415.1:28961718-28961884 GCF_015228065.2 Penaeus monodon
GGGGAGGATATTTGAGACAGGAGTTGGGTACGGATCTGGAGGGACATGGGAGAGGGGAGGTTAAGGAAGGGATGGGAAGGGGAGGGTCATAATAGGAAAGGATGGAGGAAGGGTAAATTAAGGGAGGGAGGAGGAAGGTGATAATCCGGAGGGGTGGTAAGAAAAA
>NC_051415.1:28961923-28962851 GCF_015228065.2 Penaeus monodon
CCCCACATGGATGGGTCACGGTGAACTCGCTTTAGAAAATCAGGCAAGCAAGTGTACCTATTGTAACACCGTCGGCCCTGTTAACACCAAGTCAGACGGGATAGAATGATAGCATGGGAGGTGGAGGAGGGAGGGAAGAGAAGGGAGAGAAAGGGTAGAAGCAGAGAAAGGACGGAAGGGGTAAAAGGAGAGGTTGGAAGGGGAGGAACGGAGGGAAGGGGTAGAAGCAAAGGAAAGAGAAGGAAAGGGTAAAAGGAGGAGAGGTAACAGGGGAGGGGAAGAAGTAGAAAGAGAAAAGGGAAGGAAGAGGTATAAAGGGAGGAAGAAGGAAAGGGAGAGTACGAGAGGGGTGAGGGAAAAGAAGGAAGAATTAGGAGAAGGAGAGGAAGGAGGGAAGAGGAGAAGGAAGAGGAATAAGGGAAGGGTAAAATGAGAGGAAAGACGAAAGGGGTAAAATGAGAGGAAAAAAGGGAAGAAATGGGAGGGAAGGGGTAGAAGAAGGAAAGGAATAAGGAAAGCATAGGAGAGGAGGGAGGGAAGAGGGAGAAAAAACAAGTAGAAAGAGAGAGAGGGGAGAAGAGGGAGCAAAAGGATGGAGGGAAGGGAAGCAGTAGAAAAGAGAAAGAGAAGACGACAGAGTGAGGGGGAAAAAGAGAGGAGGGAAGGGTGAAATGAGAGGAATAAGGGAAGGGTAAATTGAGTAAATCTGACACGCAAGGGAGGGGAGAAAACAGGAAGAAATCAGAGTGGAGGATGATAGGGCATAAAAAGAGATAATTTGTGGAATTAATGCTAGAAACCATATTAATTTTAGAAAGCAAGGAAAATGCATTAGGATCTCGAAGAAGGACGCGACAGAACAGTACAAGAGTAGAGGGATAAACGCAGAGACAGAATAAATTAACATATGTGAAGGGGACGAAGAAAT
>NC_051415.1:28963183-28963438 GCF_015228065.2 Penaeus monodon
AATAGCATTTCCTCAGGAAAGTCTGAACAGCCGACACTAACAGATTTAGAGCAGATGGACAATATTCTAACATATTTTTCTAGAACTAGTAGTTTTCTCCAAATGTGATTCTTTCGCCTGTTGGCCATGAAGCAAAGAACACCAAAAATCCCCTCAATTTATATTCTGGCAAGATGGACCTGATTCAGGCATGTAAACTTTTGCCGGTTTCAAGGAGCCTTCGTATTAGTTCTATATAAGGTGGAACCTCCGATT
>NC_051415.1:28963646-28963985 GCF_015228065.2 Penaeus monodon
GAAAAGACGAGTCCAAGAACTTGGCTGGAGCTGAGTGAGCCACACCAACACAACTTTAAGCTTACCTTCGAACTGATCTGATAAAGCAAAAGAGGAGAAATATGTTAACACAAACACCCTCACCCCCTCTCTCACTCTCCGCCCCAAAAGAAGGGCTAGAAATTGAGGAACATACAAGAGTATCACAGATAAAAGCAAACACCACAATAAACCCACGGAAATAGAAAGTGATGGACGGGATAACCTGCAAGAGCGAGGTCTTTCCGACGTGCAAAGTGGGTGTTGCATAGAGGCGGCCAAAGGTGGGGGGGGGGAGTCAGTTAACAAGGGACCCTCCGA
>NC_051415.1:28964058-28964308 GCF_015228065.2 Penaeus monodon
TGAGTACAGGAAATAAGGATGGAGTTAGAAGGAGGTAGAAGTGTGGATTTTCTGATAATTACACTTAGAAAATGGAGATGGAGGCAGAAACGGGAGTAGGTGGGAGTCAAATAATAAGGGGTCCCCAGAAGGTGGATCTGGAGGTGAATTTGGGTTCAGCTAACTATTAGGGTTGGGGGTTTAGCAAACAAGGGACGTTCAAGAGGTGAGGAAGGAGGTGGTAATAGGTGAGTAGGGGATCAGCCAATTT
>NC_051415.1:28964579-28964655 GCF_015228065.2 Penaeus monodon
TTTTCTGTAGCTTTATCCCATTCAAGTAGTGCTCAGGAATTGGTGGGTGAAGGAGGTGACTAAGAGGCTGGGGGTT
>NC_051415.1:28964695-28964764 GCF_015228065.2 Penaeus monodon
GGATCAGCCAAAAGGAGGAGGAGCGGGAATGGAAACTGGCATTGGGAGTTCAGCTAACAAGGGACGCAC
>NC_051415.1:28964799-28965072 GCF_015228065.2 Penaeus monodon
GAGGTTCGATTATCAAGGGGTGCTCAAGAGGTGGAAGGTAGAGGCTAGACGTCCCGGAGGTGGAGGGGTGGAAGTAGAAATTCCCTCCACTCGGCCACCACTCGGACAGCGGAAGGAGGCAACCCACACAAACAAAGATTTATTGCCACGTCTCGCAAGGGTTAAGGAGAATCCACAAAGGGTGATGGGGTCGGAGAGGGAGGGGGGTAGTGGGTCTCCCTTAGGGCAGGTTATAAGAGGGTGAAGCACAGACAGGGCGTGGGCGAAGCAAGT
>NC_051415.1:28965122-28965260 GCF_015228065.2 Penaeus monodon
ATCGATACATGGGGAACAAAGGATAATCCACAATAGGCGATGAAAGCAAAACGTAAACAGATGATTATGTAAACCCAGGGTAAAATAGGCACAAGTGTTGACAATATAAACTGTGCATTAGCAATTTATACTGCAATG
>NC_051415.1:28966758-28966961 GCF_015228065.2 Penaeus monodon
AGGAGATAGCGAGAAGTAATCGAAGTCAGGAATTGGCACTAATTTACGATTGCTAATGTCCTGCTGCCTGTTGTCCCCAGGATATCAGCTGGGAAGTGACAGGAGGGGAGGGGGAGGGAGGGCATTGGGTACGGGAGTGAAAGAATTGGGTTAGGGGGAGGTAGAGGTGGGAGGTGGGGGTGGGAGGTGGGGCTTAGAAAGGG
>NC_051415.1:28967934-28968131 GCF_015228065.2 Penaeus monodon
TTCTACCAAAAAGCAACCGCCATATGTCACAAACAAACACAAACAGGCCACTCCCTCTAACTGAACGTCGCCGCGATAATATATCTATTTCAAAACGATTAATCCCTTTCTTGCTATCAAGGGAGCAATTGATGCTGATAAATGTCCTCTCTCGAGACTGAATACAGAGACAAACTGTTGAAGGAAAAGTGTAAAGA
>NC_051415.1:28968592-28969757 GCF_015228065.2 Penaeus monodon
ACGTGCTTTTATACAAAATAGTTACATACAAAATCATATCACAGACAAGTATTTATTAAAAAATAATAGAGATCATGATTAATTTTAAAATATTACATATTAATGTAGTGAATCTAAAATTATGAATTATTATAGTAAAAATAATCACATATATCATGAAAACTTTACATAAGATGAAATTTAGATAATACTTTTAAGTCCAAAATTGACATCATCAATGAAAGTATTATGGAACTTGACAAGAAATTTTAAAAATATATAAGATAAAATAGAGACGGAAAAAAAAATCACGAAAAACAATCAAAATAAAAACTTAATTTTCATCAAATACAACAAAATTTATCTAATCCTGTACAACTAAAACATATTAAAAGATAACACATTATATAAGGAAACTTGTTAAGGTAGTAACATTGGAGTTTAATAAGGAAAATTGACATAAAAGGTATGTTAATGAAATGTCAGTGCAAAAAGCCGGCAGGTCAAAACAGCGTATCCTCTTTACATGATATTGTGTATACAAACTTAAGACATATGTTTAGAATCTTAAAAAACTAATGAATGAATTGTAATGTGAGCGAACATATACTTACCAAAAAAAAATCTAAAAATAACAGAAAAACTAGGCAACCAACGTCCCTCCGACTCAGCCTCTTGGAGGAAGCAGAGTATTTGGAAAAGAGAAATTTTGAATAAATTATGGGGAACTATTTTAAGTTTTCGATGTCAATTGACTGAAGGTATTCATTAAGATTAGGTTTTAATTAATTTCCATATCCAAAGGCTTTCTGGAATGTTTGTCTAAATCTGATTGGGAAGAGTCCAATTTTTTTATGATTATTAAAAGAAAGACAAAAAGGGGTGATTTTCTTTCAAGGAATGGCTTCTAGTTGAAAATTTACTTGGGCTTCAAAGTTTTAATCCCTTATTTCTATAAAAGAAGCCTCCGTGTTCTTCCATAAGCATAAACAAATTGCGGAATGTTTTTCACTCACACAGAGCATTACATTTATCCCACGAAAACTTGTATATCATGGAAGAGTACATTTAAGAATTCTATCTTTGAATTTAAAAGGATAATGTTCTGAATTAAAAGAAGAAAGAAGTTACGATGTTTCTGTTTGCAGTGGTCCTGAAATTTTATTACGTTCCACAGCTTCTACTA
>NC_051415.1:28971317-28971599 GCF_015228065.2 Penaeus monodon
CTGAAAATTCCTTTCGTGTTGTAACCTACCCCTTCACAGCAGAGTCCCTGTCAGTGTTCCTAGAACGTGGAACTGTCGAGAGCTGTCCATGGCATCTCTGGAAATGTTTCGACCCTTAAAATGCCTCGATTCTTTGTGTCTCTGCACTAAAGCAGCCGTCACCAGCAGCGGCTGTATCTGACCCATATTCCATTACTTCTTTTGATATTTTTCAAGCCCAGGGCGAGCAATATGTGGGAATGAAGTGAGTCGCAAATTCGTGACTGCAAATCATGTTGATGA
>NC_051415.1:28972015-28972933 GCF_015228065.2 Penaeus monodon
CAACATGATTTGCAGTCACGAATTCACCTGCATTAGATTTAATGAATTCGTAAAGGCATTACTTAAAGATGTTAATGGTAATATTTAAATCAGTAAGCAACATATAACATTCAGTAATGTATCTCTCTGTTTACTATGACTTTCCTTATAGAATTCGTAATAAATTTTGGGATTATGCAATGTCTTCTGACTCCAAGCAAACAAAGAAGAGTTTTTTTATCCAGTCATGACACAATAAATCATCCACGCTGTGTTCCCGTCGAAGATTAATCGCCGAGGCAACGGAGACCCCAGTTTTAAAAAGCTTTTTGGCCGAGAAATTTTCCGCCTGCTTTTTCTCGCGCGCTCTTGAAGCTTCACTGACTCGGATAAATGGGTCTCCATGATTCATTCGGATCCCACAAGAAACCCGGCACTGCAAACTGTCTCACCCGAATCCGCCGTCCATCCATTCTGCAAGGGACAAGAGGAAGAGCGTAGTGGTGTGCTAAATGCTAAGCTGCCTCTACTCCGGAGTTGAACAGACGACATCATACGGTTCAGAGACAGATGACGGAGTGGTTCGTTTGAGGTCTCGCTGCTTCGCTTCATTATGGCCATTGTGCTTATGTTGTGCCGTACGCCCCGAGCCAGCTTGATTCATGGTCTTGGCTGAACGAGAGAGGAACCGAGTGCACTGGGTCCTTATTATCCATCGGCTGCAAAGGAGAACTTGTGACTTCTTCCTGGGGGAGGACTCGAATGCTTTAAATGTGTTCCTGAAAATTCATTTGTGTAAGATATACAAGTTAAGAGCTGAAAATCAGTTATTTTCGAATTGACGCGTTCTTCGGGTATACCCGTTTGTGAGCCTCTGTCTTGTTTTTCTCTCTCTTGTCAGTAGCATCCTTTTTTATCTTCAACTTCAACTCTCAGTTC
>NC_051415.1:28973049-28973422 GCF_015228065.2 Penaeus monodon
TTAGTCAAGGGCACTTTTTTTCAATCTTCATCTTCCCTCATTTCCATACCATCCCTCCCGATGAATGCTCCCAACAATTGTGTCTTTTTTACCCTTGACAGCGATAAGATAAGCAAGAGATAAGGGCCGGCGGAGGCTCCACCTGATCCCTGACCCATCCCGGCTGTGGATGACATATGGCCGCCATTTATGTGGGTCGCCTAATATGCAGCAACTCCCCCCCATCCCCTTCCCCCTCCCTTGCCCCCTCCCTTGCCCCCTCCCTTGCCCCCTCCCTTGCCCCTTGCCCCCTTCCCTGCCCAGACCGTCCGCGCCCCGCCTCTCGGCTTCCGCAGATGCAGCTAATGATACGGCTGTTGGCTTCGTTGCACTC
>NC_051415.1:28975048-28975307 GCF_015228065.2 Penaeus monodon
AAAATTCCTGCAATACATTTCATAATCCCAAGCCACCCAGATGGCAATTCCCGTAAAGGTGGCCAGACTCGCAAACAGAAAGGGCCAAATCCTGGACCAAGGAGCCGAGCAGACCTCCTCCGCGCTTCGCCCTGGCCCTCCTCCCCGTCGGCGCCCCCGAAGGAAGTGACTGAAGGCAAAATCTAGGCTACGAAAACATCGCCTGACAATGCAATCTGCCAGGTGATCGCCGAGGATGATGTCATGCATATATTAAAGC
>NC_051415.1:28975742-28975848 GCF_015228065.2 Penaeus monodon
GCGCGAGCAGACACACTCTCCCGTTCATCGTGTCTGGACGTCTGGTGTGAAGGCGCGGTCAATGGGGGGGGGGGGGGCTGAGGAGGCTAAGGAGGTCTAAGTTTCT
>NC_051415.1:28976404-28976635 GCF_015228065.2 Penaeus monodon
ATTCAAAAAAATTCCACATTCCATTAAATATTAAATCAAAGGGTTTTACTTGTAAGAATTGACTTGTTTCTGAGAAGAAGAATACTAAAACACTTCTTTTTACAATATAGCACTACAAAAAAAATTCACATGCTATTAACAAACGGAAATTAAATAGGTTTACCTATAATGAACTGTATTTATATCCTGAAGTTATGAAACTAAAAAAGAAAATTCAAAATTATTATTGCC
>NC_051415.1:28976718-28977017 GCF_015228065.2 Penaeus monodon
CGTTGAAGTTGAAATTTAAGACCTTTTGAAAATTGTTTTTTTATTTTTAATTCTTATGACAAAAAAGTTGGTTCTTTTATGCATCCTGATCATTGATATAATCAAATACATCCATATTGTGTACATCCATGATTTTAAACAAAAACACTGCTGCTTTTTCTACCATCTGCCGCTTTCTTAGTTTTGAATGTACTTTACCATACCTTGAAAAAAACTCTTTCAACCTCTAATGAAGATGCCACCGCAGACAGTAGGTGTTGTGTTGCTGAAATTACATCACTATCCAACATATTTGAATG
>NC_051415.1:28978105-28978222 GCF_015228065.2 Penaeus monodon
GTTCTACCAATCTAAATGAAGAGTTGGTTGCAGAGACCAGCTTAGCGACTTCTTCATTAAGATCTGTTTTTTTCATAATAAGTTGTCTTTGTAACAAATGTGTCCAAAGTTGTTGCT
>NC_051415.1:28978584-28978809 GCF_015228065.2 Penaeus monodon
CCAAACTACTATACAGTGTCACAAGGCCGGCCATATGATATATACAGGAACAGGAGTCAGGACAGAGAGATGACGCAATCCTGGCCAATGGCTACTGGGCTGCTTGACAGGTTCAAACACTCTGTAACCAACTGAGAGATGATACAACATGCTGCAAAAACACTCCAAAATGTGTTTTAAACTAATGTATAGAATATATAACAGCTTTCCAAATATTTCATGCTG
>NC_051415.1:28979444-28979547 GCF_015228065.2 Penaeus monodon
CGAAGACCACCATCTGTCAATGTCGACTATGCATATTTGCCACCTCGTATTTTTCTTAGGTAGTTCATGTCGAGCCCGTGTCACAGTAGACTAAATTGTACCA
>NC_051415.1:28979940-28980351 GCF_015228065.2 Penaeus monodon
GTACATTTCATATTGTATTTTAACTTATATGTGCTTTTGTCTTCTCCTCCATCTTTGCCTCCGTGGGAGCCCTCCTCCGCCGCCCCTGCTTCCCCCGTGCGTCCCCCAGCGGCGCCCCACGCGAGGCGCACAATACACCCCTGATAAGCAGCCATGACTCAGCGAACGCATAAGCCGTAGTGATGACGAGTGATGAGCTACTGCGCTGTGACAATCGCGCCCGCATCACCCTGGGCGTCGTGGCTGTTTACGTGTCGTCACCACCAATGAGGGAAATAATGCATGCTGGAGGACAATGATCTCAAATGATGAAACGTCTTGCGATGGCGGCGTTGAACCCAAGGCCGCGGGACACAAGCATTCTTGGGAGATCTTGGCGGCGTTGCCTGGCACATGGCAGGATGCTAGGAT
>NC_051415.1:28981441-28981890 GCF_015228065.2 Penaeus monodon
CACATGCTAGCATTTTTTCCTTTTAGATACCATACTCTCAGAGAAATTATGACGGATGTAAAATGACATTATACATCATGATTCAGACTGAGATGCTGTTACACAGTTATCAAAAAGGAGGAAAGTACATCTTAGACGCTAATAAAATCAGACATTATAGACATAACTACCAGCAGCACCATTCACATTATTTCAGGCAATAATATCTATTAAGTGAATAGGTAAAATGATAACGTAAAAACATTAATTTTCTAGTTTCAACAGTTACGTTCTGCATACACGGATGTTGCATTCCACACCGAGTAAGAGAGCAAACAACGTCAATAATAATGTGCTAACAAATTCAGTGCTAAATTAAACAGGATGTTCCTTGAGACCAAAAGGAAGTCAAGAAAAGTGAACAATGTTCTCGCTAAAATAATTGTTATGTTTCAAAAAGGATACATTAG
>NC_051415.1:28983103-28983274 GCF_015228065.2 Penaeus monodon
CGATTCGCCCAAAGCACGAGAGAAAAATTACGGCGGCGAAAAACTTAACATGATAGTGTTATAATCTTCCGCGTAGGGCATCAATCTTCGCAGACAGACAGACACAGTCATCGCGAGACTTGGAGACGTAATGAGGCTGATAAGGACGAAAATTGTTTGTTTAGTTATGGA
>NC_051415.1:28983550-28983614 GCF_015228065.2 Penaeus monodon
CCCTCAGGAGATTTATTCCGATATTCGTAGCTACGTTGGGATGATACTAATTGTAAACTCTGTC
>NC_051415.1:28984707-28984870 GCF_015228065.2 Penaeus monodon
TGTACGTCAAGCGCCATCTTGAAACGAACCCGAGAAAGTAAACAGAACGTTGGAATAACACGTGAAAGAGGACTTCGCTGACCTGCAAGACACTCAGGACTGCTATGAACTGTTTGCGAAATGTGAAAAGCGTTGAGCAGCGCGGTGGGTGTATGCGTTGTGA
>NC_051415.1:28985726-28986108 GCF_015228065.2 Penaeus monodon
ACGGCCCCAAAACACACGCTCGCGAACATGGAGAAAGAGTGACGTGTTTCCAGCGTGACGGCTGGGGCTCGGGTGTCAGGGATGAGGGAAATCTTCCTGGTTTCTTTGTCATCCCTTTCCTTTTCCTTCATAATTTTCAGAAACGTACAAAAATACTCTTTTCCTAAGACTCCCCCTTCCCCCACTCCCATTTTCACATACACACTTCCATAGTGTACAAAACGCAAAGATAAAAAGGATGAACTCTGTCACAGGATCTTCAGTTTGATCCGGATTATCAATATTATGATTTTCTAAAAAGTATACCCTTAATATTACAGACCATTTCTCTAGCACACGGTTTGTACGCGAAAATGATGAAGAAAATGGAGATACATATATA
>NC_051415.1:28986372-28986480 GCF_015228065.2 Penaeus monodon
AAAGAGGACGATGGAGGACATGCCGAGTAACGCATTGAAGCCCCCAAAAGAAAGAAAAAACCAAATGCGGGTTGAATGTGCCCGATCTCCTCAACACACGAGCGACAG
>NC_051415.1:28986520-28986813 GCF_015228065.2 Penaeus monodon
AGGCCGGCGTTCGCTCAATAGCTGTCGATGGAAAGATCAAACGAGTCGAGCCATGCACACTGGGCAATCAAGACTTAAGTGCGCTTGCAATAAGTTGCGTGGGAAGGTGTTAGGGAGCCGGAGAAATTAAACGTAACTTGATGCAAATGATGATCAATTTCTGCAATATGGGTAGGTCTTGTTTATCACTTTTTTGGATGGGTGGGGGGGGGGGATAATGGGGGAGATGGTGGCTGGGAGGGGAGTGGAGAAGTTAAAAGATGTGAAGGAGAGAAAAAGATGCTGTTAAATGT
>NC_051415.1:28987126-28987568 GCF_015228065.2 Penaeus monodon
TGTTCCATGTATCATTCAAGACTTAAGTTTATACATTACAGATATAAACTGTATGATACTCAACGCCGAAATTGATAACGACATTGGCCCTTGCAGAACTAACTAGATCCTAAAATATAATTAAAAGGTTCGTTAAACTAATATACAAATAGAAAAAAACGCAAATCCTAATTTGGGAACCTACAATATAGATTCTGATTCTTTAAAACTCTAAAACAGGTTCTTACATTAGCTGGCAGTAAAATAAAGGAAACTGTCTTTTAAATGAAACTCACGCTGTTTTTCACATAAGAAGTAAAGATATTAATATAATACGTGTGAAAAACATAATTAACAATATACTGAAAGAAACTGTGTATTAAATATAGAAACGAGCATTTAGAAAAGAGTATTATAAGAACATGTTTTAAGACCATTGCACGTGTATGTAAAAACTTCACAT
>NC_051415.1:28988771-28989109 GCF_015228065.2 Penaeus monodon
ATTGGCAAGGGCTAATTCATATATTCTAAAGTTGTCTGGTGCAAGCTCTTGCAATTTTTTGTTCTTTTTTACGGTTTGTCTAACTCTAGTGTAAGATATTGGTTTCATGTTTGTCCAGTTCTTTTTTTTTTTTGGGGGGGGGGCAGGGGTGATAGGAACAAGGGCAAGTTAGAAATTATTAATAGGTATATATAATTTACAAGTGGTTTAAACAGATATTCTGTGTCTATTTATACTCATTGGTGGTATCATGCGGAAAAAAATTCTTATAAGCCATTTTTACTCTAATCTCCCTAACAAAGCTGCTTAAACGTTGTGAGTTTCTTTTCATATTCTTA
>NC_051415.1:28991206-28991406 GCF_015228065.2 Penaeus monodon
CACTCGGACTCCTTGACCCACAACTTTCACATGAAATATATGACAGGTTGGGATTGAGAGAGACGCGGGAAAAGCTGCCTCTCTCACATACATCTCGTATCGGCCTAATGGTTGAAATTTCTTTTCGTTGCTTTGATGTCGAAATCCACGTTTCTTCAAGATGTCTGACGTGCGAGAGGGGTCGTGCAAGGGCAAAGACG
>NC_051415.1:28994192-28994431 GCF_015228065.2 Penaeus monodon
CTCGACGCATGGACTACAGTGAAGATCGCCTCCTCATAGCAGCGGGCCGACCACTGGCCGCCCGCGTGCTATAACCGGTCCTGGAGCCACTCCCAGCATTCGTTTTCGCGTTTCATGCCCCGCCCTGTGTGCATGTTTGTGTGATTTGATGGTCCTTTACGTTTATTTTCACTCGGCCAGAAACTTCCTTCGTTTGCGTCGTCGATTTTTCCTTTTTACCGTGTGCATTATGTGGTATG
>NC_051415.1:28994546-28994945 GCF_015228065.2 Penaeus monodon
CCATGAGTACTTTTTCTCGATTTCCTCTGTACTCCCCCCCCCCCCCACAAAAAAAAAATGAAGCAAAGGCAATAATGATAATAGTAGATATTTCCTTGTCCCTTAGTAACAAGCAACACCGGATCATTTCCTAGAGCGAGTCAAGATCACCGTAAAGATTGTCCAGGAATAAAAAGGAGACAGAGAGAGATTTTAAAAAAATATATAGAAAAAAAGTAAAGAGTGATAAGAAAAAAGAAAAAGAAAATAAGAATGGAAAAAAATAGATGCTTCTGGACACGCAACCGACGGTGCGTGACGGCGGAAGAGCAAAGAGAGTGAAGTTTAAGGTCATAATATTACATTCAGGGTTAGGGTTATTACAAGATGCGAGGATCAGATGGAAGGGATTATGTTACT
>NC_051415.1:28995476-28995613 GCF_015228065.2 Penaeus monodon
CTTTCTGAAGCAACAGGGAAGTTACCTTCACGGAGGTTGCGGAGACAAGTGAAGCGAGCTGGCACTGAAACGGTCAAGCGTGGAGGTCAGCCGTGTCTACAGTGCCATCCAGCGAGTGCCTGTACTTCCAGCAAACT
>NC_051415.1:28995645-28995715 GCF_015228065.2 Penaeus monodon
TGCCCTGAAAGGCATCGGGTGCCAACATCCGGATGGCATCGCGTCAAGACCGGAAGTAGTGCAAGTCAGG
>NC_051415.1:28996416-28996495 GCF_015228065.2 Penaeus monodon
TTTCAGTCTGTAAATGCTGTTCTCTGCCTTATTACTGGTAAAGCTGTTGAGATTGTGTTGAAACAATAAAACAACAATC
>NC_051415.1:28996970-28997064 GCF_015228065.2 Penaeus monodon
TGTCTACCCCGGCATTTCATAATGCAA
This sequence comes from Penaeus monodon, assembly GCF_015228065.2. NCBI lineage: Eukaryota > Metazoa > Arthropoda > Malacostraca > Decapoda > Penaeidae > Penaeus > Penaeus monodon. The sequence continues at coordinate 28,996,998 of NC_051415.1, forward strand.
CGTTACGTTACGCTGTATGATCCCAGACGTTTGGCAGACCTCCAGGAACCAGCATCACCAGCGAGTA
>NC_051415.1:28997369-28997761 GCF_015228065.2 Penaeus monodon
CTGGCAGGCTGCCAAACCCCTGTAGTAGACGTCGGCGCTTCTGCAGTACCGTAAGCATTGGCAACCCTCCAGCGGCCGAGGCTCAGCCACCCTGCACGCTTTGCAATGCATCTTGCAACTTGGACAATAAACATATTATCCAGCCACTTAGGTCACCAGTCAGTCGTTTGATTGACTTCATTATTAGATCAATCAGACGGTGAACTTGCCAGTCAGGTGCTTGCTTGTGGATCAGTGGAGTCAGTCTGAAGAGTCTGTTAGTGGATCAGCTGACTGTCCTGCGCGGTGCCACGGCCAGTTTCCTAAGGCCAAGCTTTTCTCGTTCGCTCCTGTTGGCCCCTCGTTGTTGCTCTCTCCTCTCTTCCTCTTCCTTGTCTCTCTTTGGCTCTGCG
>NC_051415.1:28999350-28999677 GCF_015228065.2 Penaeus monodon
CAGCATACCCATCTACTAATCTATCCAAGTAAATCTAGAGAAGCTGCATGTCGACCCAACATGCTTGATTTGTATGTCGTAACCAGAGACAACGTTTTAGCCTTCGATGTCGAGAAAAAATGTGTAGGCGTGTTCCGCAGACTTCCTGACTGGCTCGATGTCAGCGCCATCAGTAGGTCAGGCGGGCTTTGGGGAGCGAAGGATGATCGCCATTCCTCAGGGAAGGAAAGTTTCCTGTCATGTAGTTGATGAAGCGGACGGGCTGTTGATTATCTGTCCATTTACTGTATATGCTAATTTTAATTCACTAGTTAACTATTCTATAAA
>NC_051415.1:28999825-28999942 GCF_015228065.2 Penaeus monodon
GTGTGTGTGTATATATATACACAAAACTTAAGAGGTCGAACTGTATATAGTGTTTCGTTATAACTATAGTAGTTATTCGTAGTCTTCATTTCCACGCGATGGCTACAAACGTAAACA
>NC_051415.1:29000176-29000332 GCF_015228065.2 Penaeus monodon
AATGCACGCATGTAAATATAAATTCCGAGTATGTAAATTCCGAGAGTGTGTATCTATCTACCAGCATGATAACAACAAAGACAAGTATGAACATAGTAAGAATAATGTAAATGATATTACTTATTCTAATAAATATACTTGTGTTAGTTATGATGT
>NC_051415.1:29000373-29000934 GCF_015228065.2 Penaeus monodon
GGATTGAAATTTATTCAGATAATATTTAAGTGAATAGTGAAAAGTTGAATGCGTGCACAGAGATTTTTTTTTTTTTGTAATTTACAACAGGTCTTGATGACTAATTTGTAAAGGAACAAACTCAGTATGACTAATGAACGAAAAGTATAAAAAATGAATGAATATTCCCAAAATATGCAGCCACCTTTTCGATTCAGAATGACACTATTCGGCAAGAAAGTTAACATTGAAAATAACAAAAAAGTTGACCTTGTGGTATCAATCATTCCCATTTTATCATACTTTTTGTCCTACTTTTACGAGGGAAGATAAAAGTATATCTGGGCGTCGAGACACATTTTTTTTTCATTTTTGGCAGAAATATCACAAAAGGGTAAGCGCTTTTGCTAATAGATAATCGTTAAAATGAGGTCAGTGAAAGTTGTGATGCTTTTTTTTCGAGTTTATAAACATTTTACAGGATTTTTCTGATGATTTATCACTCGCTAGATCACTTACGCGAACATGTAGCTATAGATATCATGTAGGAATATAAATGGAGGTGCTAATAAGAACATATCA
>NC_051415.1:29001461-29001842 GCF_015228065.2 Penaeus monodon
GTAAATTCCGAGTTTGTGTATTCAAATCTGTCTTAATATGTATAGAGAGATGGGTAAATAAATAAAATGCATGTTTATAATGGTCATAAATACACGCACAGAAAGCTAATGATCTAAACACTCTCTCACACACACACCAGTTCTATTATAAATAGGTCAAGATTGCGTATGTGCATCTATACGTTCATGTACATCTGCTCGTGTTCTCTTCAATGGGCGTCTGGCCTGTGGTCTTGGGTGGGCAGGCGTGAGACAACAAGACCTACAAAAAAAGGGGCCAAGACAGGAAATTTTCCGTCTCGAAGGAAATCCGAATTTTGAATGGCGATCCAAAACCACAAGATCAAGGCAACCAAACGGGTCTGCCTTGACTCTCCAACT
>NC_051415.1:29001932-29002013 GCF_015228065.2 Penaeus monodon
GACGACACTCCCCTCCCTCTCTTCCTCTCTCCTTCACTCACTCTGCACGACGATCTGCCCCAATCATGCCTTGTCTCTTCC
>NC_051415.1:29002215-29002373 GCF_015228065.2 Penaeus monodon
CTTATTCCTCCCGAGCACTCCCCACTCCTTCTCCAACAAACGATCACGCGCATTCAGGTGAGTTACCCCTCATATGTAGAAAACGGAGGCGGGGCTGCCGGGGAAATAAACACGTCCGATCTATGATTTACGAGCAGACAACTTGCCAACGCTGTGGT
>NC_051415.1:29002412-29002580 GCF_015228065.2 Penaeus monodon
TCTTTCACTCGTTCAATTCTCGTTCACTCGTTCAGCGTCTTGGGACCGGTCGAGGCCAAAGAAAAGGCGTTCTTGCAAGGTGCGATCGCCCACCCACCGCGCTCCCGACGTGCCCTTCGGAATCGGCGAGGAAATGGAGGGAAGTGGGTGTGAAATCCCTCGCGACTG
>NC_051415.1:29003632-29003890 GCF_015228065.2 Penaeus monodon
TTTTTTTTTTTCATGTGGGTCTTTTTTTATTCTGCAAACTACTGCAACTAAGAATATTATGATACATTACATGGTATAAACATCCCCGCATGTTTTAACCATCGTCTGCAAGTTGCAACACCTAGGTATCAAGATGTTTTAGTGTGTCAAATATATTAGATGTTGTCAAGCTTAAACACTACACACTTTCAAGTGATTAAAGCGAGAGAATCTAGAATTTAATTGTTTATTAAGACATGCGAATTAGCAAGTTCGCGG
>NC_051415.1:29005251-29005330 GCF_015228065.2 Penaeus monodon
CATATCAGCCTTGGAGGAGCATCAGAAACGGCTCGCGGGTCAAAGGAAACGATCACGACGTAATTCAAACTCAGATTGC
>NC_051415.1:29005801-29005937 GCF_015228065.2 Penaeus monodon
AGCCATTATCAACGGGTCTTCAAGAAGCCACCATCACAGGGAGATCGAGAGTGTGAAGCAACTTACGTTAATACCTCTAGAAAGGCGATAGCGAGGTCATTCATATCTAAGAGGTTAAACAAATACTCCCGAGGTT
>NC_051415.1:29006145-29006216 GCF_015228065.2 Penaeus monodon
ATGTAAGATTATTTATGGATTCAAGGGTTTCGCAAATTTGTTTACACTATTTGTGCATGCTTGTACGCTCG
>NC_051415.1:29008167-29008338 GCF_015228065.2 Penaeus monodon
TTCCCATTTGTTTGGTCCACTGATTTCCGAACTGATTGAAGAGGCAGTCCGTTCAAGGCCATCGCCACTCAAAGAGCTGCTCTCTCTCCTTCTAACCGTCTATCCATCTAGCTAACCAGCTTTAAAAGGCAGCGATCCCTTCATTTATACGCTTTGCTATCAGTTTATCGA
>NC_051415.1:29008843-29009137 GCF_015228065.2 Penaeus monodon
AGATCTTGTCCATCTTAAAAACGACGTCAATAAAGATACTGCAGTACTTCTCTCCTACGCGAATGTCGCCCTTATAGTCAAAATAGAGGATGCAGTTTACCATTCAATTGGTCCCTTATCCAGATGACAGGGGAAAAAGGGGGGATTTTTATAGGCGATTAAAGATAGCGATTAGCCTACTGGCCTTCACATCTGGAGGTGAAAATGGTAGTGGATTTTTTTTTAAGGGGGGGGGAGGATTTTTTTAAGGGGGGGAGGATTATTTTTAAGGGGGGTATTTTTTATCGTGGAAAA
>NC_051415.1:29009258-29010220 GCF_015228065.2 Penaeus monodon
CATTTTTTCTTGGCTGGATTATCTATAACAAACCAAACAAATTGGAAATCTTTGGAAAATGAAATTCCTATCTATTCGTGTCAAAAAGAGTAGCCAACGTGATATCATATATCGTATATATCTCTCAATTAATTTTCCTAATGAACTATTCATAATGGAATGATTTTCCTCCCGGCCAAGCCAATTAGACACCCTTTCATATGTATATTTGAATTTATATTATGACCCAAGAAACTCCAGGCCACCCGTTTGATTAGTATCCCCTCCCCCTCGACCCCCTTCCTCCCCAGAACCCGCCCACTTTTACCTCTAACCCCGCCCCCTATCTTACTCTCTTATTACCCCTTCCCCCAACACTTAATCTCAACTCTACCCCCCTTTTTTTACCCTTCTCCATCACCCCCTCCCCCCCAGTCTTCTATCACTCCCCCATTCCATCCGAATTTGCTTGACCCAACTCTATAAGTTCCCCTCCCCCCCCCCCTTCATCCCATTTACCCTTTCATCTCCTCCTCCTTCTATCCCTGCATGCCTCCCCTCCTTCCCTCCCTTTTCCCTCCATCCTTCCTTCCCTCCTCCCTCTACACCTCTAAAACACTCCCTCTCTCCCTTACTCTACCTTCCTCTCACCCTTCTTCCAACTCTCCCCCACTCCCAACCTACCTTCTAATTTTTCCTTCTGTCCTCCCTTCACCTCCCTACCTTATCTCCCCCTACTCCCTCCAACCCCTTCACCCCTACCCTACCTTTCCCCTACTCCCTCCACTTCTCTTTAAAATACCTTCTACCCCCCTTCTCTCTCTCCTCCTCCTCTCTCTCTCCTCCACCTTATGTCTCTCCTCTCCCCCTCATCCCCCTTCTCTCTCTCTCCTCCTCCCTCTCTGTCTCCTCTTCCCCCACCCTCCCTTCTCTCTGTCTCCTCCTCCTCCTCTCTCTCTCCTCCCCCTTCTGTCTCTCCTCTT
>NC_051415.1:29010262-29010388 GCF_015228065.2 Penaeus monodon
TTCCTAACGCGAGGTCACGATGCCCTGTGAGGTACCGGCAAGTTGGGGTCACTTTCTCCGATATCATCTCTACCATTATGCTTATGGCAGCCAAGGCACTGTCTGACGGGCCATGAGGACGGGAGC
>NC_051415.1:29010786-29011010 GCF_015228065.2 Penaeus monodon
AAAATAAATTCAGATCAGTGTGGGAGAAAAAAGCAGGAAAACACGCGATCAGTATGGCAAAGAAAAAAAAAATGAAGTCAGCTCAGCAAGAAAGAGAAAAATTGACAGAAGGAAGAAAAATACGAGGTCAGGTCAGTACTGGAGGGAACATAGATGGAAGAAAGTAAAAGGCCAGGGACAGGAAAAGAGAAAGGAAATAAACGATGAACGCAGAGGAAAATGAG
>NC_051415.1:29012890-29013025 GCF_015228065.2 Penaeus monodon
GCAAACACGTTACAGCTGCTTCTGTTAATTTGAAAGACCTTTAAAGTCAACATAAATTAATATATAATGATTGAATTAATATATTTAACAAATAGATAAGTAGGTAATTAAAAAGTGCGAAATTGTTAATATCAT
>NC_051415.1:29013192-29013521 GCF_015228065.2 Penaeus monodon
GAAGAGCGAAAAAGAGAAAGAACGAAAAAAGGTGGTTCTAAAAAACTCATAATCTGGACACACCTGTCTCTGTCGTGGTATTATAACCGCTCTCATATATTTGCAGAACAAACACAAATTCATTTAAGCCTCTCAGAGCCTCTATGAGATGCATGGTCCTCGAGTATTCTAATATTACAAAAGAAATTCAAGAAGAAGAAATTATATGCTCTTGCCTGAAGACATTATTCGGTGAGTGAGGCAGTGTGTTTGAACTTTTTGATTTTTCCTTTTTTTTTATCTCTGCTTTGGTCTAATGGTGTTTCGGGCTGTCGTTGGCTGCTTGGGTT
>NC_051415.1:29013785-29014361 GCF_015228065.2 Penaeus monodon
GGCGCAAATACCCTCGTTGGTATTGAAGATTTGCATCAACAGATTTTCATATATACTTCGAGAAACTATACACCAAATGACCACTTTGTATCAGCACACCTCCCATTTTGTCCATCTCTTTGTTCTGGCCTTATCGCACGCAAAACGCAAGGTATTGTAATAATGTCCCTATGCAAAATACCCCTCTGCCCCACACTCTCCCATCCCCACCCCCACAGACCACAACAAGCAGACAAGATGAACGATGAGTGTGTGTATGCTTTCGAGTAAAATATACAAGCGCAATGTCTTTGGGTGATATATTGAATAATGTCCAGTCCCAGGCAGGCAGCGCTCGCTCTCCAGTTGCCTGTATCACAACAGAAATTCAGGTCATGTCAAACAATAACTCGAGAGGTAATGCTATATATGTATATCGCTTGTTGAGGAGGAAAACCCGCTTGTTTTTCTTTCTCTGTGGGTTTACTTTTGGCTCGAAGGGGTTTTCTTATAATGAACTTGATTTAACGTTTGTTTGTCGAAATCCTTAATGTGACTTTGGATGTGTGGATGTAACTTGAGGATTCTTACCTGAGG
>NC_051415.1:29015267-29016066 GCF_015228065.2 Penaeus monodon
AAAGCATAATCGCCAAGTGAATATAGGTCGTACAATTCTTTTATATTGTTTCCTTTTACCGACGAATTTCCCTCGAATTACTACCGATTCCACACTTTTTACATAATTTTTCCCGCCTCGCCGTGAGCTCTATCATCTTTTCTAGATTTATGATCACCATTTTCTCTTTCGATTTCCATTTTTTTGACATTTATCATGAACATGTCAAACAGGTTTTATTGGGCTTTGATTGCAAAAGGGACAAGTAGCTCAGACACTTTCCTTTGCAGTGTTATTGCGCATCTGAGGCCTCACTTGTTTTTCTTATCGCGGCTTGCAATCGCCTGCATTTGGTTCTATGAGGAGAAACATATTTGAATAGAAACATAAAATGCCAATGGTTATTGGAATATTATGTTCTGTCATATTAAAGTTATTCTGTTCTTGTGCTTGTTTTAAGATTGTTCTCTTGATTTTACATTTCTTTTTTTCACATTAAATCTGTTCTCCCCTTTCGTAGCAAAATTTTTGTCTTCGCTCATATCATAATTCCTACAAATGCTTTTCAACTTCTTATTAAATTATGTAACCAACAATTTGCTCCCAGTAATTTTGTTCCATTCCATTGTTATGTTACTTTGATTATCATTATCATTATACTCGACCTTTCTAACAAGCATAAGATAGATAACTAACTTATATAGTTATGATCATCTTTCACCAAAAGAAATCCCACGGAAATTTTTTCACCCTCACGCATCTCTCACAATTTCCTGAAACATTAATCTTTTCATGACGTTGCATTAATCCCTTTTCTTCG
>NC_051415.1:29016583-29016673 GCF_015228065.2 Penaeus monodon
TAAATTGAACTGTAAATATATAAGCTATACTCAAACTGAATATACTTTAATCATGATAATCTGATATAATATAATTTATTGTTTCGAGGT
>NC_051415.1:29017312-29017751 GCF_015228065.2 Penaeus monodon
CCGTGCAGAACTTCATACAAGAAGAACCATAAGGAGGGTGAGGCACATCCGCCCACAGTGACATTTAGCGAAGAATATCCCCTGAAACTTATAGCTCTCTGCAGGCAACAGGCGATCCATTAATGCAAATCCTGAAAGCAACGTGTCCGCCTTGCTTGTCATGAGTGGCAGACCTGGCACTCCGCCTCATGGGGGTCAAAAGGAGTTCTAGAAACCTGAAATTCATAAAGGTGATTAAAGTAACAAAGGCGGTAAATCCCTTGATGTGATTTCTGTAAAAGGCAAAATAAAATGAATAAAGATGACTATAAATTTGAATGTTTTCACGTTTTGCTTTGTTTTTACATAGGTAAATTATTTAAATGTGGTAAATTTATGGTTTGTTTGTGACGAGGAACTCTGAGCGAATTTTCTATCTGTGATTTTACTTTTCTGTAGA
>NC_051415.1:29017804-29017995 GCF_015228065.2 Penaeus monodon
ACTGTTTTCTTCCTTTTCTTTGTGTGATTATATCATGGTTTTTCTTTTAGGGATAGTCATTAAATGTTTTTCGAAAGCGATTTTTTTTTTTATCTACGTGTATGTTAATTCGAGTGGGTAATGAAAGCTGCCCCAATCATTTTATGAATAGAATATGTATGCAAATTCCTGTTTCCTTTCAGAAGAAATTC
>NC_051415.1:29018015-29018083 GCF_015228065.2 Penaeus monodon
TTTTTTTTTACCAAGAGAAGAATAAAAGACTATTTTTTTAGAATATGTAAAAAGTGTGTTGATACAGG
>NC_051415.1:29018322-29018771 GCF_015228065.2 Penaeus monodon
GCCTAAATATCATTAATCGTCAGCCTGAGGACATACATTATTCTTGACACGAAGTATGATCGAAAATCACCTTCAGTAGTGTACCTTCAGTCAAAATTGAACGGCCCTTCCTGCACAGAATCTTAATTATTTGTCTCCAATTCACCGACGTAGATGCATCACGTTATCTTAATCACTTCTTTCACCTGAAGTGTCATTAGCATCAGCACAATCAACAACTTAGTCAATGTGTGTCACTTTTTTTTCAGCATCATTCTCCGTCTTGAATTGAAGAGCTTCGGATTGCATGATCAGCTGCAATGAAGCAATTTCAACAATGCATGGCACAAGTGAAGTCATTGATAACACTCTGACATTCATTATCAGCTTCCTGACAGGTGAGTGACATGCAGATAGATGCGTGATTCTTAGATATATTTATATACAATGATTCTTCTCACACAAATAGG
>NC_051415.1:29020340-29020656 GCF_015228065.2 Penaeus monodon
ACAGATATACATTATATCTACGTACACCTTTGCATATAAAAATATAAGCTGTACATCGGCCAGAATTCGTGGTTGGAAGCACCTAATCTTCCCGCCCTTATCTCCTCCTGTTCTAGTTGTGTGCTCCTGAAGTTGCGTAGGATTAATTTGCACTCATGAACTTCAGCTGAAGTGCGTGGACTCCAGGGTATTCTTCTGAGCCTTTTCAGTTTTCTTAAGAGGAACTTTAAGATTTCTTCCACCTTGGGTCTGCCTTTACAGATCTTTCTCTCGCCGGCGCTTGAATGTCAGGCTTTGTTTTCGAGACTTAGGCTTC
>NC_051415.1:29022107-29022283 GCF_015228065.2 Penaeus monodon
CTCGTGGCCCCCTCGCCTTTATTTGGTTTCCTTTCCTTTCAACCTCGACTCTGGACCTCAATCTCTTTCCTTTTAGATCTGGCAGAGTGTGTATTGAACAAGGAATAATAAAAGGGTAATAAAGAAAACAAGCAAACGACATAGATGATATCAAATGCATTGACGCAGTTAAAGAC
>NC_051415.1:29022508-29022874 GCF_015228065.2 Penaeus monodon
GTTCTCTCATGACCCGCAGACTGACAGCCATGATATATGGGGCAAAACACGGCCCTCGCCCACACGCACCTTCCCAGCCTGTGCCTTTATGGAGTCACCCACCTTGCACTTGATTATCGAATGGGGTTTATAGCCCCTCCAAGGCCAGAACGTATTGACAGCGAATTGAATAAGATGAAGAGCAACATCGTTAAATGCCGGCTTTGTTGCGTCGTTCATCCCAGGGGTGCCACTTTATGTCGACAGGGTGCCGCTATATACCCCAAGGGGTGCCAACCCTCGGGGACCTCAACGCTGCGAAGGGGTTGCTGTTTATGTCTGCTGCTGGGCGATGCGGGGAATAATGGTTTCTCTTCCGATATCCTA
>NC_051415.1:29022928-29023724 GCF_015228065.2 Penaeus monodon
TTGTGACTTCAACGCCACGAAAGGGTAGTTGTTTCTGTCGACCTAAAACTAAAGAAAAAAATCTTAGGTAACCATTTCATCCAAATATGATAAGTAATAAGTAGTCTAATTACTATTTAACTGTGCGACAGGACAGGATATAAACCGAGCCAAGTACAAAAAAGTAACAATTATAAGGAACAAAACCCGAGATACATAATAAAAGATGCAATTAACGAACCATAGAGGACAAACACAATGGGAGGCTGAGTCTGATTCTCTGTATGGGGTTCAATCCGCTCCTCGCCCTCCCCCATACAGAGTTAAATCCCATTTTTTTCGCTCCATTCAGAGACCGCCTTACCTATACACGGCTGGGCCTCGGCTAAAAGGAATGCATCGCGAAATAACAAACGGGCCACATTAAACCCTCTCGGAATTATGTAACATGGGTTCCTCTCGGCTGAACATCTTGCAGTTGTCTCTGAAATATGTGGAGATGAGGTTTTATGAGAAGAAATTTCGGCAAAGGAATGGGATAAGTCCTAGTTATAAACTGAACTTTAGAGGAATTTAATGGGTTAACGAATAAGTATCGAGATACAAAATTATTATGAAACAGCAGTGTTAGTAGATGATAAGAATAAAATTCCAAGTGCCATCAGATTATGATCTCTGATTCACTCAAACATTCAAATTCAAAGATACTTTGAAAAGTCTGCTCCCAGAATGTTCACTTAATCTGTGTGTACGTACGTAAGAATTTTTACTAGTAATTCTCAAATTTGCTTTTCATGGATACACCATCTGATGGCGG
>NC_051415.1:29024132-29024340 GCF_015228065.2 Penaeus monodon
AGAATGAATATACTGATTAACAAACAGATGGTCGCTGAGGTTAGGCAAAAAGGTGAATAGACTATCAGAAAAATAGATGCTGTACATCCATATTGCTGTGTTTATCATATTGCATAATGGACATATTCAAGGCAGTATATATGAAACGGCATACATACATAGGGTGCATATTAGAAAAAAAAAACTAACGTTATAATGTGTGTGTATC
>NC_051415.1:29025615-29025696 GCF_015228065.2 Penaeus monodon
GTCCCTTTCCAGCCCACCCCTACCCACTCTACCTCCGACCTCATGAACTTTCAGATTGTCTCCCTCCCCCCTCCCCCCCCA
>NC_051415.1:29025794-29026970 GCF_015228065.2 Penaeus monodon
GCCCCACCCACTTTGCGAAGCTCCTCCCCTTCTCTCATTCACGTACCTATGCCCCTCCTACCTGCCCCCTTAATGCATGCCCCCCACCTAGCCCCCCCCACCCTTTACCCTATGCCCCCCTCCCTCCCCATTCTGCTGACCCTTGCCTTCACCCTGACTCCTTAACGAAATCTCGACCTGCCTTCCCTGTCTCACCCTGCCTCACCCAAAGCTGACCCTTATGACCCTTGCTTCACCCTGCTTCACTCTAGCTTCATCCGTGTCTCACCCTAGCCACCTCTGAATCGTATCATCCAAAATCTCTTCACCCTAGGTTCACTCTCCTCACCCTTATTTTACCCTTCGCATGCCTCGCTCAACTCTAATCACCCGCGATCCACCCTAGCCACGCTCTCTTCATCTATATAACATCCTGCTCACCCTCAAACACCCTACCCACCCTCGCTTCACCCTTATTTCACCCTACCGACACCTCACTCCCACTCTTCAGTTTTCCTTTCACCCATATCTCACTCTATTCACCCTGTCTTCACCCTTATTACACCCTACCCAACCCAGTCGCCACCCTCTTCACCCTCTGTTCACCCTTATCCCACCCTACCTACTCGCTCTTCAGCCTACTTACCCCCTCCCCACCCTTATTCTCAACCCTTATTCTCACCCTATCCAACCCACGCCTTCATTCTGCCCACCCTCTCTTCATTCTTACCACATAATATCACCCTTATCCCAACCCACTCATCACGCTCTCCTCACCCTTATCCCACCATAACACAACCCACGACTCACACCTCTCCTCACCCTTACCACATTATCTCCAGCCTCTCCTCACCTTTATCCTCACCCCAACCCACCCTCTCCCCACCAACCAACCCACTCCCCACCCACTCCAAACCCTCATCCCCACCCACTCCCCACCCTTATCACCACCCACCCCCAACCCTATCGCCAACCCTCTCCCCAACCCACTCCCCACCCTCATCCCCACGCCCTCACCCTGCCCCACATAGCGGGCGCCTGGCATTTACCTGGAGGTCGCGGCGTGATTTCGGTCCCTGTGAGGCTTCGGGGGAACAAGGCCTGTTTTGAAGCCAAGCGCTGACCTCCGGCTGGTAATTCCTCTGGCTTCATAAGCGCCGCCTCGTTAATCACTCAAGTCTCGGGGCCTAATATCAT
>NC_051415.1:29029086-29029474 GCF_015228065.2 Penaeus monodon
TCTATCTTTCTTCCACAATAAACATAAAAAAGGAGCAACACAAGTAAGATATGAAACAGATTACTGAAACGAACGAAAATAAATGTTGAAAATAAGATAACTGGAAATAAAAATAACCGAAAATAAGAATAACTGAAAATATGTATATTCATAATTCTTGAAAATAGAACGAATAAGAATAAAAAGCAATCGAAAATATAAATCTTCAATATTCTTGAAAATCAAATAAGCAACAATATAACAGAAAATAAAAATCTCTCATAATTGTTACTCTGTATCACAAGTTTAACATTCAGGTAAGAGTGAATACCCTGAGTGGTCATGCTTCCTAGATAACCTTTGCTGTGTAGCTTACTTGACAGTGACGTGTGTGATAAGCAAACGTAAA
>NC_051415.1:29031109-29031327 GCF_015228065.2 Penaeus monodon
CACGGCCGACAATTCTTGACCTATTGTTTCCCCCCCGTTTTATTGCTTCATAAATGGGTCTTGTCATAATGTTTACACCCAAAGGAGACTGCCGCATAAAAGGAGATTGGCATAATGTTAATGTTTAGTGATAAGCTTATAGGGAAAGGAGACTGTCGGATCAGATTAGATTGGGTGGGACGCTTGGAAAACGTTGTAAAGGGAGGTTTGTGCATTTA
>NC_051415.1:29031557-29031812 GCF_015228065.2 Penaeus monodon
TTATATATTTAATTTTGAGAGTGAAAATATAAGAAAAGAAATTGCCTTGCGTGAGCGACGTGAAAATTCCCCAACACACATTTTCCTCCATCCTCGCCCCCCCCCCCTCTTTTCCCTCCTCACTCCTTCTCCCATCCCCATTCTATCTTCCCTCATCTCCCTCCCACCCCTTCCTCCATTCATCCCTCATTTCTTCCCCAACCGCCCTTTCTTCCCTTTCCCTTTTTCCCCCTTCCTTCCCCCTTCCCCAATTTT
>NC_051415.1:29031953-29032099 GCF_015228065.2 Penaeus monodon
AACCGCCGCTCTGTCCTTGACCCAGTGACAACGTTGGCAGACCTAAATCTCCCCTTGCAACGAACACCAGGTAGGCAGTCAACCAAACAAATAAACACACGTAGGCAGGTCACGGGGAGGGGAAATGGAGAGAGCCGAATGGGGGT
>NC_051415.1:29033979-29034240 GCF_015228065.2 Penaeus monodon
AAAAACGGAAAGGGGAGGGGAAGAGAAAAAAAGAAGGGAAAAGGGGGAAAAAGGAAAAAAAAAGAGGAGGGGACGAAAGGGGGAAAATAGGAAAAGGAAATAAGGGGAAGGGGAAAAAGGGAAAAAAAAGGAAAAAAAAGGGGAAAGGGAAAAAAACAGAAAATAAAAGGGAAAAAATGGGGGAAAAAAAAAGAAAAAAAATTTTTAAAAGGGGGGAAAAAACGAATTTAAAACAAGGGGAAAAAGAGGGGGGGGTGGGGG
>NC_051415.1:29034447-29034994 GCF_015228065.2 Penaeus monodon
TATTTTTTTAAATTTATAGGGTTTGAAAATAGTAGATTGGGTTTAGATATTTATATATTTTGAAAAGGGGGGGTAAGGAGGGGAAGGGGGGAATAAAAAATTTTAAAAAAAAGGAAAGAAGGAAAAGAAGGGGAAAGGAAAAAAAGGGGGAAAAGAAAGGAAAAAAGGAAGAAGAATAAGAATGAAGGAAAGGAAACAGCGTGTAACAAAATAACACGACTTTTTTGTATGACGTTACGAGTGACTTATAAGTGTTCCCGCGTGGGTCTTATCACTTTTATCAGTCTTATCAGTCATGTAGTTATATATATTAGAGCTCATTTTCCGCCTTAATTTAAAGCTAAGGCCATTTTGTTATTGTTGAAAGGTGGGGTGGGAGGAGGTAGGGAACGATTTCACTCTTGGCTCAAAAAACTGTTTATTCGTCTATGTCTGAATATATATATTAGGGCCCATTTTCCTAAACGTGTTTCATTCTTAAATTGGAAATAATGTGTATAGAAAATATTCATTTTCTAAGCGAAGTGGAATCATAAAATCTCTGATG
>NC_051415.1:29035028-29035350 GCF_015228065.2 Penaeus monodon
CACGTAAATATTATCATTACTACATCACTGTTATCGTTAACATCTACATTGACATTACCAGCAACTTTTCAACATATGTATATGTTGTATGGATGGAAATATACGCACACCATGATGACAGAACGATAGAAAGAACCAGCGAAATTATTTTATGCTAATGTTCATAGGTTACGAGATACGTAGAGATTGGTTAGCTATGCATGGTTTATATATCCCTATTGATTCTCTGTTCACTCTCGGGGTTTTAGGTCAGAAGAGCAAGGAGTCACATGACTAATGAAGTCATGGATATCTGAATGTGTGCCTATGCTCTTTGTCTTTC
>NC_051415.1:29035564-29035898 GCF_015228065.2 Penaeus monodon
AATATAATTGAAACGGTCTTTCATTAAGTTTTTTTTTTTACATTTCACCGTCATAATATTTAACAGAAAAAAAATAAGGTAATAATCTTTTTAAGCTTAAATACATCAGTAATATTTTTGTTCAGTTACATCTCAATCAAATAATGTGCACTGAATAATTTTTTTAAACGACATTTCAGTTATACACCAGATGTACCTGTTTCAAATGAGAATCAAAAAAAAAAAAACAGTGATGCAACACAACGTATCAAAAATATTATTGCATGTGTAGAAAGGGCAAATTTATCATCTTTGTAAAGAATCATAATTTTCCAAAACATAATTGCCATCCAGC
>NC_051415.1:29035938-29036304 GCF_015228065.2 Penaeus monodon
TATACCATTTTATCTTTTAACTGATCCAATAGATTACTTACTCTATAACGTATATAGGGACGTTAATGATAACCTTATAGTTCAAAGGTCATGCTATTCCTTGCAACTTTCGAATATCGAGAGAACTGATTAAACTTTGAACAACACTAAAAACAAAAATAGATGCATATCAAATATAAATGGGAAAGACGTGAATTTTATAATTGTTTGCATCCAATTACTGGCATGATGACAGGGCGAGGACAGCTTGCATTAGAAACACAGACAAAGTAGCGTGCGGAAAAAAGGAATGAAAAGTAAGCACGATAAAATGAAAGCATAATATTGGCGCGAATTTTGAACTTTATTTCACATTGCTGCTAACTA
>NC_051415.1:29036649-29037269 GCF_015228065.2 Penaeus monodon
ACAATAATACATTAATTCATTCACTCGCAGATCTGTAGACATGCAGGAGACAGTCTAAGGTAAAGAAAGCTCAGTCAAGCATGTTGCAACAATGAGGTTGTGTCTTTGCAAGTGTATCTGATCTTACAATCAATCTGATACCAGTTAAACAAAGAGGATTCTCACAACACCGCTGTGAATGCTGAACCTTGAAAAAAAAATCTCACGAACCTCACTATTTCACACACAATCACAAACAATGATAGTTTTCTCATTCATCACAATCATTGGCATTAAAACTTAGCATATTCATCTGGCCATCTATGTTGTTTCTTATCACTATTACCAATCTCAAACCTCCCCTGCCTTCACCACGCGATCTTCCTTTTCATCAGTCTTAATGATTACCACGTTAATCGTCATGTTAACAGTCACCTTTACCAACAGTATCGTCAGTCTGTTGTCTGCGTTGCTGTCAGGGCTGCCAACTGCACAAGCAAAGGCGCCGATTGCCCTCTGTGCTTCTGGTAATACCATCTCAGCCACGCCCTTCTCTCCCTCGCCTTCCTCTTCTCGTCTTTACCTTCACCTCTCCTTGTCTCCTTTCTTTCTCCCGTCCCCGCTTCTTCCGCCCTTCGGTA
>NC_051415.1:29037431-29037666 GCF_015228065.2 Penaeus monodon
ATTGCTATTTTGACATTCCCTCCTTTTCCTTTTGTCCTCATCCATTCCTCTTCCTGCCATTTCCTACCCTTTCCTACTCTATTATCCACTATTATCCTCCTCTTTCCTACTTCTCTTCCCCTCATCCTTTCTCTTCTCCTCTACACATCCCGCCATCCCTTCCGTCCACATCACTCCTTCTTTCCCTTCCTCCTCCTCTTTCTTTAACCATTCTTCCCCCTTTCATTTTGCCTTT
>NC_051415.1:29038296-29038453 GCF_015228065.2 Penaeus monodon
ATTGTTATTTTTGGCGACTGTTTTCCTGAATGAAAAACGAGAGTCGACCCTTTGACGGCCCAGCACGTATTCAAGGGTCTTCCTGTGCCTTTGCCTTAACCCCGCCCGTCCCTCGCCGATACGTGGGGTGCCTTTGCCTGTCTGCTTTCCTGGTTAC
>NC_051415.1:29039700-29039781 GCF_015228065.2 Penaeus monodon
GAAAGCTTCTATCTGTCCTTTACTTATTTCTCTTGCTGTCTTTTGTTTTTTAATTTATTTTATGCATTACCCTGTTTTTTT
>NC_051415.1:29039814-29040855 GCF_015228065.2 Penaeus monodon
CTGAATATGTTTATGTTTATATGTATGATCCTTTCCTCTTTGTTAACGTGGTCACCAGTGTACTTTTATGTTTGCTGTTGTTGTTGTTTATAGTAATATTTCCATCTCTAGGGGAAATTCAGTAATATTCATTCACTATCTTATTATTACCAGTGTAGAAAAAAAAGTATAAAGGAGAATTGATAACTTCATGAAACATGAGATACGACTGACGCGTTTGGATTAAATATCTGTCAAAAATACGTTTTCTAATTTCCTACACTTTTACAATGAATTTTAATACCACTAATCATTTAATTGATGATGCTAAGTTCCATTGTTCTCATTAGGTGATACTTATTATTGTGGTACCACCACTAATAAAGCATTATACAGTTTCCATGCAAATGGCTGCAGTGCATACTTCACCATGCAACATGTTTAATCAGTATTTTATCATTATAGTTCAGTGTACCTCTTCGATCATGCCAAATGCGTGTCTGAGAGGAAAATAGTGTAGCAGACAGTATAAAAAAGTGTGGCAGAACAAGTGACAGGCAGCATAAACGGTAGGCAGTATATGTGGCCTCCACCATAGTTAGGCAACATGGTACAGTAGATAACGTGATAGATTGCATAGCCAGACAGCGTAGAAGATAGAGAGATACAGTAGCAAACATCGTAGCAGAGACCATTGGGAAAGCCATCATAAACAGACAATAAATTTGGAAGACGGTATACTACAGGAGACAGCTCGGTGGCAGTCACACGTAGCACAGGAGACAGCGTGGCAGACAGGACAGCCAGACAGCGTGGCGACCTTACATATCATAGAAGGCTCTCCTCTCTGACTCAAATTTACATGTCTCAAATGCCCATCTTTTACATTTACGAGACCCTTTGACACTATCACATTTACATAATATTTCCACGGGAGATAAAGAGCGCCCGGGGAACGATGATGGCATTGCGCATCTCTCTCCTCTTCTGTTTTGCTTCGAAATCCACGAATGGATGAGTTTGCGAGATTTGTATTTGAGCGCAAACAGATCCAGTCATATT
>NC_051415.1:29040923-29041056 GCF_015228065.2 Penaeus monodon
CTGAAAAAGAGGAAGTGAAAGTTCCTTTGTTCAATAAGATGCACGTGAGTCTCCGCGTGTCTTTGTTTACATTTGGACGATTCCTTGTAAACATATGAACGAACAACCTTTTTCCATTCCATTTTATCTGTTC
>NC_051415.1:29041145-29041256 GCF_015228065.2 Penaeus monodon
GTTTTTGTGTGAACTGTCTATCGATATCAATGCATATCTTTATTTATTTATTTTTTCGTTTCCTCCTTTTATACATTTCGTCTTTTTCTTGATTTCCTTCCTATTCTACCA
>NC_051415.1:29041456-29041859 GCF_015228065.2 Penaeus monodon
GAGACCGAGCAAGCCTCCCACGCAAGATGCAAATTCGATGCAAAATCAGAAACCCGAGGCAGACGCTCGCCCCGCCAGATAGATGCGACAGGTGGACAAATATGGTCCTAGGCGGCGAGAGTAATCGAGTGACCGAGCTACTCTGGCGGATTAGCGCGGGCGATGCTGTTGTTGTCAAGGTCGTGGTGGGCGGGGATGGGCGGTTAAGGGGCGTTGGTGGTGGGCTGTGGGTTGTTAAGGGTCGTTGGTGGTGGATAGTGGGTTGTTAAGGGGCGTCGGTAATGGGGAGTGCGCGGTTAGGGGCGTCGGTGGTTCATAGTGGGCGGTTAAGGGCGTCGGTGCTGGGTAATGGGCGGTTTAGGAATGTCTGAGGTGGGTAGTGGGCGGTTTAGGGGCGTCGGAG
>NC_051415.1:29041886-29042432 GCF_015228065.2 Penaeus monodon
TATTAAGGGGCGTTGGTGGTGGGTAGTGGGTGGTTAAAGGGCGTCGGAGGTCGGTAGTGGGCGGTTTAGGGCCATCCGTGGTGGGTAGTGGGCGGTTTAGAGGCGTCAGTGGTGGGTAGTGGGCGGTTAAGGAGCGTCCATAGTGGAATGTGGGCCGTTAGGGGCATCGGTGGTGGGTAGTGGGCTGTTTAGGGGTGTCCGTGGTGGGTTGTAGGCGGTTAAGGGGTGTCCGTGTTTGATAGTGGACGGTTAAAAGTTATCGGTGGGCGGTTTAGGGGATTAGTAGTTGATACTGGGCGGTTAAGGTGCGTTTGGAATGGGTAGTCGGTAGTTTATGGACGTCAGTAATTCATAGTTTACTGTTAGGAACGCCGATAGTAGGCGGTGGGCGGCGAGCGCGTCCAACTCAATAAATGTTTCGTCCGACCCGATAAACGTCTATTGTGGTTCGGCTTTATCTGTTCCCACCTTGCAGATCACGTTCCTTCGTTTCTCGGAAAGGATAATTCTCGGAAGGGGATACGGGAATATCCTGTTTTGCGCGCG
>NC_051415.1:29043236-29043337 GCF_015228065.2 Penaeus monodon
TTCCACAAAACACTCGAACGATAACATGGAGATTACAGCATAAAACCAACCCTGGTGCCAGAGCGTGTAAGACCCTGCGTCGCTCATCAAGTCATATTAAG
>NC_051415.1:29043372-29043567 GCF_015228065.2 Penaeus monodon
CTTTTCCCAGAATTGGACAAACGCAAGGACTCGAGGACACGCGAAAATGGATCTGGCCGGAACTAATGCCTCCATCATGGAAACCTCGTCAGCGAAGTGCAAGGAGAATGGAGTGCCAGGTGGATGGGTTTAGGCACTCGTTGGGTGGGGTGTCATGGGCGCTTCGTGAGTGGGGGGAGGGGGTGGTGGTGGAAC
>NC_051415.1:29043872-29043986 GCF_015228065.2 Penaeus monodon
GGGGAAGGTTTATGAAAAATTTTTTAAAAATAAATAAAAAAAGGGTTTTTAAAAAAAAGATTGGGGGGAAAAAAAAAAAAATTTTTAAATTTTTAAAGGAAAAATTTAAAAAAT
>NC_051415.1:29044152-29044320 GCF_015228065.2 Penaeus monodon
CCCCCCCCCTTTTTTTTTTTTAAAAACCTTTTTTTTCCTTTTTTCCCCCCCCCCGGGTTTTTTTTTTTTTCCTTTTCCCCCTTTTCCCCTTTTTTTCCCCCCTTTTCCCCCCTTTTTTCCTCCTTTAAACTTTTTTTCCCCCCCCCCCCCAAAAAAATTTTTTTTTTT
>NC_051415.1:29044887-29044980 GCF_015228065.2 Penaeus monodon
TTTTTTGGGGGTTTGGGGGGGGGGTTTGGGGGGGGATTTTTGGTTTCCCCCCTTTTTCCCTTTTTTTTTTTTTTCCCCTTTTTTTCCCCCCCC
>NC_051415.1:29045164-29045571 GCF_015228065.2 Penaeus monodon
CCCCCCCCCCCCCTTTTTTTTCCCCCCCCCCCTTTTGGTTTTCTTTTCCCCCCTTTTTTTTTCCCCTTTTTTTCCCCCCCCCCTTTTTTCCCCCCTTTCCCTTTTTCCCCCCTTTTTTTCCCCCTCTCTCTCTCCCCCCCTTTCCCCCCTCTTTTTTCCCCCCCCCCCTTTTCCCCCCCCTTTCCCCCTTTTTTTTTTAATTTTTCCCCCCTCTCTCCCTTTCTCTCTCCCCCCTTTTTTTTTTCCCCCCCCCCCTTTTTTCTTCCCCTTTTTTTCCTCTCTCCTCTTCCCCCCCCCCTTTTCCTTTTCCCCTCCCTTTCCCCCCCCCCCCCTTTTTCTCCTCTCTTTTTCCCCCCTTTTCCCCCCCCCCCCCCCCTTTTTTTTTTTTTTTCCCCTTTTTTCTCTCT
>NC_051415.1:29045624-29045748 GCF_015228065.2 Penaeus monodon
TTTTCTTCCTTTTTTTTTTTCCTTTTTCTCTCCCCTTTTTTCCCCCCCCCCCTTTTTCCCCTTTTTCCCCCCCTTTTTTTCCCCCCCCTCTTTCCCCCCCCCCTTCCCTTTTTTTCCCCCCCCC
>NC_051415.1:29047035-29047151 GCF_015228065.2 Penaeus monodon
GTAGATAATCTTGAGAAAATGTGTTCGCTCTCCCCTCTTTCGCCAGAGTGCGCATGAGAGAAGTCGTGAGAATGCGGATGAAACACCACGACTACTACCCTCCCCCCTCCCCCCTC
>NC_051415.1:29047228-29049283 GCF_015228065.2 Penaeus monodon
TCACGCCAACAAGGAATAATCCCGAGTCAACAGAATCACAGTTGCCTGAGGCGCTGTTTGGACTGTCATGTCCCCTGAGGGTCGTGACGCCGCGGGTGTTGCAGATCTCGGCCGCCCGCCGCATGCGCCTCGCTTTCTTTGGCCCGCGAGACCTTAAGCTTTGCCGCCGCCAGGGACACCACGCCACACGCACGCACCACCCTCCGTCAACACCTCCTTCGTCACCTCCTTCGTCACCTCCTTCGACGCCTTCGTCAGCACCGGAGGCATCCCCCCCCCCCACACACACGCAGCCTCTTCGGACGACACGAGCCAAGGTCAAGCCGGTGGGCGTGGCGCGGCAGGAACAGCACCTGGACCAAATGGAGATGCCGGCCATCCACACAGGCCATCCACACAGGCCATCCACACAGGCCACCCACACAGGCCATCCACACAGGCCACCCACACAGGCCATACACGTAGGCCATACACACAGGCCATACACACAGGCCATACACACAGGCCATCCACACAGGCCATCCACACAGCCCATCCAAACCGCCCATCCACACCGCCCATCCACAGCCCCCAACCTTCCCGGGAGCCGTAAGTTGGCAACAGCAGTTCTCTTCGTCACGCTCCACCTCCCTCGCCACTCACTCCCATCGGCATCAGATACAGGACAAAAAGGAACAAAAACAAACAAAGACAAACAAAGACAACACCTGGAACATCAGCTTCAGCGTCTCTGACAGTTATTCAGCTGATAAGAGAGCGCCTCGTTGGGGGGGGGGGGGAGACACGCCAGCGAAGAGGCAACGCCTGCGTGCGAGGATCAGAGGGAAGGAGGGAAGGAAGGAGGGAGGAAGAGGAGGGAGGGAAGGAGGGAGGGAGGGAGAAAAGGAGGAAATAAGAGAGGGAGGGAGGGAGAGGAGTGGGGGAGAAGGTGGGAGGAGAAGGAGGGAGAGAAGGGAAAGGAAGGGAGGGAAGGAAGGTGAGGGAAGAAGGGAGAGAGGAAGGGAGGGAAGATAGGAGAGAGGGACGGGGAGAGGAGAGGGGGAGAAAGTGAAGAAGGGGAGAGGGATGAAGAGGAGAAGGGAGAAAGAGAAAAAACGACAGAGAAGCAGAGACAGAGACATAAAGCGAATAGAGAAGAAAATCAGAGAGAGCCGAGAAGAAAGAGAGCCAAGGCTTTTAAAACTGATAAGTAATTTCTTGCCATGGCGGCGGCACTGGTCGGGGCACTCACAAGGGCGCAAGCGGGACACGGCACCAACATTAGCCAAAGGGCCCGACGAGGCATCAGATGGCCTTGTTTTTGCGCAGTGCCACCGAGACAACGCGGAAGGTAGAGGCGTAGAGAGGCGGTAGATGTAGATGATGACGGTAGGGGTCGATGACGATGTAGAATAGTTTCAGTAGTAGAGTTGTTATTCTATAGCCTTGTGTTGGCTTCTACGGCGACGCACGTTTATTTAGTTATCAGTATCAATGGTAAAATAAAGTAGAATGTGTGTTTATCCCTTGCTAACCATTATTTTTGATAGATAGTTAATATCAACGTTAATGCCGTATTAATACGACTTTACCATTCTGACAAGGAGAAAATATCTCCTCTAAATCCTAATAACGACATAATAACCGATAACGACAATAGTAAGTATTAAATAGCGGCCACTATTTACTAGACAATGAATGAACTACTTGGCATCCCGCCGAACGCCTCATCTCTCACAACGCACATTATGAGCGTTCCAGCGGCAACATTATCCCCAAACACTTGCTCGTGATCATGCAAAATGTAGCCATTAAAGCTGACCTTGATATTCAGCAATCACGGGGTCACGGTCTGCTACAGTGCTCAAATATGACAAAGTGTTTGTTGGGGCGTAGTTGGGCGAGTGACGTCACGCTGCGCAACAATGACGTCAGCCGGATACGCATCGGTCTTACACGAACGGCCTTGACTATCGGGTCGCGCTGCATCCATTGATATCCAGTCGCAGCTACAAAAACGCGCGGACAAATTACCGGGATTCTGATGCGTTCGCACTACGGCGATGGAAAAATGGC
>NC_051415.1:29049565-29049726 GCF_015228065.2 Penaeus monodon
GCCTGCTGTGACGTCAGTTTTTTTTCTCCTATCAGATTCGCCATTATTTCGTTCATGTGTACATACTTCCCCTTTATGGTATGCTTATTAAGGCAAAAAAAAAATCCAAATAATGAAAATGTACGTTTACGCATCGACTCTGCTTTGTGACTGGGATTGTG
>NC_051415.1:29051190-29051411 GCF_015228065.2 Penaeus monodon
CAATAAAATAAAGAAGAAAAAAAAATCGACGGGCGGCCGGGGAAGGAGAGTGGGCGTGAGGAGAATCCACGAGAACTAAATCTTCTGCCTTTTGCTTAATTCCCTTTCCAAGAGCTCTGTTGCTAGCATCTTTACGTTGCATCGGTCAATGTTTACACCATCTCCTGCTGCGTGATGTCCGTGATAAAGCCTGTGTGGACCCTTGCCGCTTTCATCTTTGC
>NC_051415.1:29052875-29053127 GCF_015228065.2 Penaeus monodon
CACACACACACACATTTACATATACACGTTACACACTTTTACCACGTTTTCTGCTGAATCATTTTGAAGACAAAACATGCAATTAAAATGCCTCGTTAAGTATGTGTTCTCATCTTTCTTCTACGTTACAGTTAAATTAACTCATCCTTTAGTGCATAGTCATAATTAGAACATATGATACATTTTTGCTGAAAATATTATATACAAGAAATTCCCGAGGAGAATTTGAACGTTTATGCTGTATAGCGAAGT
>NC_051415.1:29053421-29054116 GCF_015228065.2 Penaeus monodon
TTAACATTTTAGATGAAGTTAAATCTCTCTCTGGAAAATGATTATAATCTATTTGTTCTTAGCTTATTCTAATATCATATTTAGTTAACTGGCGATGCAAATGAGCGTAATTATTAGATCATTAATTTTATGCCCGCAATTGTTTCTCAGCGCAGTTGGAATTATTAATAATATATTTTTTTACATATTAATGGGTATTAGGATATCAGTGGCTATCAGTTCCTTTTTATCAGCATTTTCCTTATAACCATTTCTTCGTATAAGGTAATTAATATCATCAAGAATTGATTCTCAATTCCTATTTAGTGACAATATTTTAGAAAATTGTGATTTTATCGTTAACTTCGAAATCATGTCGCGAAGCCAATGGTTGGTAGGTTTATTGTTAATAAGGGATATGAACAAATTAAGATGCAATAGTAAGCATAGGCTAAATTGATAGTCATGTGCATTTAAATAACATTATTATTTTGTTTATTTGTATTTTGCTAATGTATATGTATGTAGACGATAAGGAGAAATGCAGATGATTTCTTTTAATCCAGAGAAATGATTTTGATTTTGATCACAGAATTTTGATCCACAGAAATGCAGATGATTTCTTTTTTGTTTGTAACAGTCTCGGTATAGTTTTTTTTTCTTTGTTTGCGTGAGCATGTCAGTAATTTAAAAAAAAAATAGATTCCTTTTCCGTC
>NC_051415.1:29054143-29054220 GCF_015228065.2 Penaeus monodon
GAACCTATCTCCATTTAACCCTCCTTCTCGGTTCATCTGCGGCTTTTCTTTTCTTTTTCCCCAGTTACCTCCTAATA
>NC_051415.1:29054442-29054738 GCF_015228065.2 Penaeus monodon
TACTGCAGCTGGGACCATAACGCGGAAGGAGCGAAGTTGATGAAGTACCTCCCTCCCACACGGTCTTGCAGGCACTGACGTTTCTCACTCCTTCGTCGCCCGCCACTGCCTGTGACTCATCCGGGAACTGTAATTTTTTTTCTTTTTTTTGACAGATGCAGTTAATATATGGTATGTTTCGTTTTTTAGTGGATAAAATAAAACTTAATTTAACTGGTTTCGTTACGTTTTGTTTTTGTGTATCAAAGTGTATCAAAGAAAACAAAAGTTTTCTTTAATACACTGCTCTGGGAATG
>NC_051415.1:29054791-29055649 GCF_015228065.2 Penaeus monodon
TACATTTTAAGCTTGTTGCTTGCATAGTATGATTGGTTTTCTAGTTGTTTAGCCGTTTTGCTTTTATTCGTATTTTCATCTTCCTCAATCTTCCTCATTTTTGTTATAACTATTATCCTGCTTTATTCCTTTCCCTTTCATCCTGTTATCATTACTTGTTGTTGTCTATTTTGTTATCTATTTTTTATTTATCTTTTTGTACATTTGTTAACACGGTTTTGTTGTTGTTGTTTTTCTATTGCTACCTTTGTCTCTTTATTTCAACTCCTTACTCATGTTTCTCATCGGAATTCCCTTTTTCCTTAATCCGTAATTTGTTTGTTTAGGAGAAGCCCTTCTTCTTGTCGATAACGTTGTTCGTTCATTCATAATTAACACTCATTATATTTTATTCTTCATATCTTCACTAATTTCTTATTCTAACAACTATAAAAATCCTTTGTAAATTTGATAATTTTCTGATACTTCACTACTGTTCTTGGAATATTTCTTGCTTATTAATTGGAGTATCATTAGCGCATGAGCATGATACTGATCAAAAAGTCGATCAATACCCATTCCTTTATTTACAACACATGGGACCTTTCGAGCGTTCTGAATGGGAAAAGGAATTATATTTTCTTGGTACTTATTTCTAAGCAAAGAACAAAAAGGCAAGAAAGAACAGATTAGCCTTTAAAATTTAACAGGAAATTTTTTTTTTCCTATGCATCAGAAGCACGTCTGTTGTAAACACCCCCTTTCTGGTAAGCAATGAAGATGCAATAATAATGATCTGTTTAGTGTGTTATTTCTCAATTTAGGTCACAGGGTAGGATCGAATGGTAGGATTTAACATCTGAAAAGGCTTAATTAAAA
>NC_051415.1:29055680-29055842 GCF_015228065.2 Penaeus monodon
CTGCAAGTTGTATTCATTTTACACACAAGTGAACTATTTAATTAGGAGTGACAAAACATAATGACCTTTATCTTCAAATAAATGTTAAAGTCAAATGTCAAATATCTTGTTATTACTACAGACACCGTTTTTTTCCACTTCGAATGTTCATGTTTGCATAGT
>NC_051415.1:29055864-29056501 GCF_015228065.2 Penaeus monodon
TCTCCTAAATTATCTGGCGAGTGCGATCTTCATAATTTACCATTGAGCACCTAAAGACTTGTATGCATTCAGTGATTCTCGTGTAAACTCTCCGCGACTGTCAATCAGATAGCAATATATGCGCTAGAACTCACCGACTGGGCACGGAGACGGGCCCTCACTCCAGCCTGGTCTCAGTAAATACGGGTCCACGGGCATACATTACTTCGATAAAATCACGATTCTTTATTTTCTTGTCTCAAAGGGTAATTTTTTTAACTCACTCTGACAATATCATCCCTTAATGAAGTGCTCTCTGCGTGGACACAGTATTGTTCAAAGATGTACGTGCCACGGTTTCTCCTCTTTAGTCTCATAAGATTATTTTAACGAAGAAATATTAGATATCAATATTATAAACTTGCAGAACCCCAAGGTAATTCGCAAAATACAACAGGGAGGGTAAACTTTAATGGTTTAGGATGAATCAACTGGTATGACTATATGGAAAGTATGTTTAATGCTCATGAAATTAATACATTATAAATGCTTATGCAGAACCAGAACACAATATCGACTTTTATCGCGATCATCCAGGCATTCAACTCTTTTAATTACTGTCAGGGACTTTATGCTTCCCTTCTAATCTATCACGTTC
>NC_051415.1:29059497-29060715 GCF_015228065.2 Penaeus monodon
TAAAAACCCATCCTAGGTGACCGGGGACAAACAAACAAGCGTGGCCTCGGGTGTGGCTGCGGCGGTCGGGGCGCAATGACCTTGGAAGGGGTGGGGGTGGGGGGGGAGTGCCTCTCCTGGCGGAACCCGGGGCTTAGAGGAGGGCCCGTGCGCTATGGGATGGCCCTGTGGCACTGTGGCACGGTGGCGCTCCGACCTTCACCGCCGGCGTTGAGAGGTTCACTTTCTTTGTACCCGTGTGTACCCTGCGTTCAGTTCGTTCTTGGTTGCGTGTTTGGTTACCTGTTATACCTGTGGAAGTGTGTGCCTGAAGTATTGCATTAAGATAGGATTTCTCGCCTTTTGTTTACATCGTGCATATGCTAACACGTACTAATTATGCTAATACACACTTCTTACACCTACTTGGGTCACTCGTTCGTCAAATATGTAAATAACCTACATGTGGTAGATGAGTGTGTGGTGAGTGTGTTTTTTCTTTACTTTGTTTGTTTGTTTTTTATGCTCTTATTTTTGCTTTCATGGTAAAATTACTAGTGCCTTTAAGAGTGTTTTTAAATCCTTAAAGGTCATTCTGAAAATTACGTGTTTATTTGCTATCACAATTTTTTTTTTCTACTAATCCATTCTATAGCGTGATTCATTATACATGAAAGAACGGCGGAATAATTCAGATGAAGTTGTAACATTGAAGAGTGCATTATATATCTTGCATTGTAAAATATTAATCTTCAGTAATATCTCTTCTATCTGCATATGACCTGAATCCTATAATTAATTTCCTGCGTAGATTTAAAGAATAAACAACGCAAAAGTCTCTACAAAAGAAATATGCAAAACCCTTCTCAAATCTATTCATTTCTCTATCTACTCATTCGTCTACTGTTTCTCATTCTTCCCTACTTAAAAAAAATGCAAATACAATAAACATGGCAAATGCATAAAAAAAAATCATGTTAATATGTATCCTAAAATCACATATACTCATGTATTGCATATCAATATTCCCCTTTTTCAGTGTTTCATAAACTTAATTCACACAAAAAATAGGATGACCAATTGGTTATACTACTGAATCATTTCGTACGATACTTTCATGAAATATATAACATTAATCAAAACAATGATAGAATATCAAGAAATGCAATTTCTTTGTTATTCAAAATGATGCAAGAGTTAATTTCTTCTCTTATCTCGCGCCCCTCTCCGTGAGAACAT
>NC_051415.1:29061444-29061684 GCF_015228065.2 Penaeus monodon
CGAACCAAATGAATCTTTTCCCTGCGGATGAGTCACCTAGAAAGATCCACATTAGGTTCCTCCATGACAAGGTGAGGGCGTCGTGGGCGTGAGGAGAGGTCACAGAACGTCATAAGAGAGGTCACCCGGCGAGATCTTCCTGTCACGTGACCCTTTCACGTCATAGGCTGGTCGAGGTCACCACCGGAAGTAGCAGGAGGAGGTAGGCCTATTGAAGAAATGTTGCTAGCCTTCGGTGCG
>NC_051415.1:29062345-29062461 GCF_015228065.2 Penaeus monodon
GCGATCCTCTTCCATCATTATTTTCGGTCACGTACCTCTGACAACAACAAGGCCACGCCCCCCGCCGCCCTTCCTGACCTCGTGTTGCAAGGCCGCTTAAGGAGGGACATAGGCCT
>NC_051415.1:29064339-29064484 GCF_015228065.2 Penaeus monodon
TCATAGGTGCGACGAGGCTTTCGGTGGAGATGACCTTCTCTGCCGACAGATGGCGTCGCGATTTGTTTACTCAGCATACTGTTGCGCTGCAAGACACCCCCCTTTCCGGTACGGAGGGGGGGGAGTAGGGTGTATTTAGGAGACT
>NC_051415.1:29064803-29064957 GCF_015228065.2 Penaeus monodon
ATGCAATAAAAAAAGAGAAACAATGAAAACACTCTAGGGGTTGTCTTGAAATATAACAAAAGGACACCCTTGTCCTAGTGACCCGGGGGGGCACTCCCACGCTAAAGGAAACTGAGAGCCACATCGGGAAAGGGTGTGCTCTAACCCAAAACAA
>NC_051415.1:29065008-29065087 GCF_015228065.2 Penaeus monodon
TACTTCTTAGTTTCTTGCTCTCACCGCCGCCACAACCCCCCCCCCCCCAAACTCCCCGTCTTAATCTCTCCTCTATTAA
>NC_051415.1:29065267-29065588 GCF_015228065.2 Penaeus monodon
ATGTTGAAACCTTGCACTCGGGATCAGATGCATAAAAAGGTGAAAGGAGAGGAAAAAAAGAAAAATTAACACGATAAATAAAGATGGTTGATGGAATTTTGTTTCAAAACCTTTTTTTGGCAGGGTTTCTGAAAGAAAAGAACACCAAAAAATTGTTACGAAGTTTGAGAAATTTTGATTGTGGGTACATAGAAACAAAAAAAGAAAAATTTTATTACATTCTTAAATATAATATATAATATATTTTTTAAAAATAAAATTTAAAAAATTTATATAAAATATAATAAATTTAAAAATCTATATAAAATAAAATAGAAAAAT
>NC_051415.1:29065622-29066101 GCF_015228065.2 Penaeus monodon
ACCCCCACACAAAAAAAAAAAAAATAAAAAATAAAAAAAGAAAATAAAAAAAAAAAAAAAAAAAAAATAAAAAAAACAAAAAAAAATTTTTTTTAATTTAAAAATAAAAATAAAATTTTAAAAAAAAAATAAAAAAAAATAATAAAAATAATATTAAATATATAATATAAATTTTAATATATAAATAAACTATAAAATTTTTTAAATTAAAAAATAAATAAAATAAAAATATAAATTAAAAATTTTTATGCCATGTTAATCATAAATAATAATGTATATAATAATATACAAAATTTTCTATATCTATACCCTTTCTATATTATAATATTATTTTATATATTATATATATATAAATATATATTAAAATTTTATATATATAATAAAAAGAGAAGCGAATAAAAAAGCAAAAAGTAAAACCAACGCTGTTTCTCAGGTCGCAGCCATGGCACTCCGTTCGAGTTGATTTTTGAGCAGTTTGG
>NC_051415.1:29067050-29067176 GCF_015228065.2 Penaeus monodon
CTTATGATTAACTACTTAATGTATCTTGTTTCTGAGACACGAAGATGAAGGGATGCATAGTAGATAATGATAAAGATAAAAAAAGCCGAATAAAAATGGGATTAGGGACAAAAAACAAAACGGAAC
>NC_051415.1:29072170-29072422 GCF_015228065.2 Penaeus monodon
CCCCCTTTTGCCTTTTTTTGCCGTTGTTCATCCGTTGCAGAGCGTTGGTGTTCATACGTTGTTCATGACGTGTTCAGGACGTTGTTCAGGATGTTCTTTCGGATGAGCAAAATACATGACTGTTGGATTTATTTCTAGGTATGTTTAGTGTGATGGATAAAGAGTCTTGATATATGGATTGCACTGCACTTACCATGTACATGCAGTACATGGTACTGTATGTGTAAATATGTGCGTGTATATATGTGTTCA
>NC_051415.1:29073666-29073769 GCF_015228065.2 Penaeus monodon
AGCAAAACAAAATGGAGCGACCAAAGATAAACTCGCGTTCGGCAAATATTATAAGTGCCAAAAAACTAGGGCGCGCACTTGGCAAGCTGATAGCGAGAGATAG
>NC_051415.1:29074222-29074585 GCF_015228065.2 Penaeus monodon
GTGTCGGCTGCGAGGTAAGACAAGGCGGTAGCTGGCGTGTGTATATGTAGGTCTAGGTCACCCTACCACCCACCCACCTCCAGGACCACACGTACACATTTGCTGATGTACGTACACTCACTCACAGGCGTGCATAATGTGTACACAGACGTACACATGTCTGAAGGTTCTACATATGCCCGCGTGTGTGACTTTTTTTTTTCCTTCCTTCTCCTGAGACTGTCTGTTGATCAAATTTCTCCGTACTGAAGTTTCATCTCGTTCTCTGGTGTCTTGAGTGAATCTTGACCTTGCATCAGAATATATTCAACCTTAAGACATTAAACACCCTCTATCCTACTTCAAGAAATATAATGGAATGTC
>NC_051415.1:29074770-29074996 GCF_015228065.2 Penaeus monodon
TTACACTCCCACATATAAAGATGCAAATTAAAAATGTTGAAATATGCGCGTCTTTTTTTCCCCTCTTAGTAATTGAGACGGATATGACGTGACCCACTTGATGACGTTGGCTGACATGCCTGCTACTTACTTGGAAGATGTATTGCTCGAGTCTTTTGCAAGTTGTATTAGATGTGCGGTAAAAAACAATTGCTTTACAGGTCATCTGTACAGAGAGAATCAATGC
>NC_051415.1:29080375-29080569 GCF_015228065.2 Penaeus monodon
GCTATTTTCCGTCAATGCATGTATTCACGTTTATTTAGCTAACTGCTCACTTGTTTCCGTACTTATCTGTTCCGTTTTGTTTTTTGTCCCTAATCCCATTTTTATTCGGCTTTTTTTATCTTTATCATTATCTACTATGCATCCCTTCATCTTCGTGTCTCAGAAACAAGATACATTAAGTAGTTAATCATAAG
>NC_051415.1:29081319-29081479 GCF_015228065.2 Penaeus monodon
AAAGTAAAATAGGATTCTTTTTCTTATCGTATGGCAGGCTCAAGAAAGAAAAAAAGAAAAAGGAAAATAAACGGTAAAAAAAGAGACCAGGAAAGGGAAAACCAAACTGCTCAAAAATCAACTCGAACGGAGTGCCATGGCTGCGACCTGAGAAAGAGCG
>NC_051415.1:29082037-29082165 GCF_015228065.2 Penaeus monodon
CCCACACATCTAATTTCTCAAACTTTCGTAACAATTTTTTGGTGGCTTCTTTCATTCAGAAAACCCTGCAAAAAGAAAGGTTTGCAACAAAATTCCATCAACCACTCATTATTTGCATCGTGTTAATT
>NC_051415.1:29082188-29082658 GCF_015228065.2 Penaeus monodon
TCACCTTTTTTATGCATCTTGATCCCCGAGTTGCAAGGCTCAACATGGAAGAGAAGATGGGCAGAGAGGAAGGAGGAAGGAAGGAGGGAAAAGGGAAAGGGAATGAAAAGGGAATAGGAAAAAGAAGTGCTAGGAGATACGGAGGAGAGGAATGAGGAAAGGAAGAAAGGGACGGAGGGAGGTAGAAAGGGATGGAAAAAGAGAAAAAGAAAGAAAGGGATGGAAGGAGAGAGAAAGGAAGAAGGGGATGGAAGGAGGGAGAAGAGCGTGGAAAGAGAAAGGGAGAAAATTAATCAGAAAGGGAGAAGGGGAAGGAAAAAAGGGAGAAGGGGAAGGAAGGAGGGTGAACGGGAATGAGGGAGGGGGAGGAGTAAGGGAAGAGGGAGTTAATGAGGAGAGGATTAAGACGGGATTTGCGGGGGGGGGGTGGGGGGTTTGGGCGGCGGTGAGAGGCAGAAACTAAAGAAGTA
>NC_051415.1:29082746-29082881 GCF_015228065.2 Penaeus monodon
TAGAGCACACCTCCTGAATGTGGCTCTCAGTGCCTTTAGCGTGGGAGTGCCCGGGTCACTAGGACAAGGGTGTGCTGCTGGTATATACAAAGACAACGCTAGAGTGTTTTCATTGTTTTCTCTTTTTTATTATCT
>NC_051415.1:29083437-29083568 GCF_015228065.2 Penaeus monodon
ATTTTGCGACATGGATTAAATCAACAAGTGGCATTACTTTGTGTTTATTCCTCCGCCGCCAGGAGAGCTAGCCGGTGAGCCTCATGTCTTTTGGTTGTAGACTCGCAACACCTAGTATCTGCGAGCACGAG
>NC_051415.1:29083620-29083691 GCF_015228065.2 Penaeus monodon
GACAGTAAAAGGTCTGATTTTAATATTTGGGAGTGAAATTCAGTAATAATTCATAGCTATAAACTGATGAA
>NC_051415.1:29088712-29089680 GCF_015228065.2 Penaeus monodon
GCATTGCAACAGCCAAAACAAAAAGGGTAACAGTCGCTATATCAGTAACTTTATATATTATCATAATGCTGGTTTCGTTGTCAAAATGATGTCAATATCAGTACCAACAAAAATATTTTTAAAAAAGGAAGAGAAATGAATCTATCATTATTCAAGACCATAACATCTGGAAACTCAACTTTCAAAACAAAAGCACACGCGCAAAGTCAAGCAAACATGCACTAATTCATAGTCAGTCTGTCAGGCACGCGATGGACAGTGTTTTATAATGTTTAAATGCTGGGTCTCAGGTTTCCTGCTTGACATTCAACAGAGAAAAATTGTGCCTCCTTCTATGTTGAGGAGACCGTATCGTATATGTATATATATTTTGATTACATCTATATTTATTCTATCATTGTTATTTAGTTTACTTTCGTTTTTATTTGTTCATGTTTTTTTTTCCTTTTTTTCTTTGTTTAGATTTGCGTCGCTGTCCTGATAAAGATTAGTGTGGATTAGTTCCATTGGATGGATATATCACGGTGAGAGAAATTCCATCGTATTTCTAGACATTTTAAAACTCGCTTAATCAATCCTGTTCGTCTAGCATAGCATTAGGATCTCCCATTCAGCCCTTGGTTTAGTCTGGCTTTCACCTTACATATGTCAACATCTCTTTAAACCATCAAATACACACAGGGACTCATAAAAAACAGTTTATAAAGACAAAGGTCGGTATACGTGTCAAGTATCAGCGGTGGTATGCACTTGCCCTCATTCTGCCTAACTAGCAGGAGAGACCAAATTCAGGGATACATACCTACTTAGGAGCGGTTCTCCTCGCTTATCCGGATCTGCTTGAGGTCTGCTTGCGCCTTGGAGGATTCGGATAAAGTGAGGGGGTCTTCGTGGATTGTCGGAAGTGAGGGGAAAGGAGAGGGAAAAAAGAGGGAAAGAGGAGTAAAAAAAAAAACATTAGGAAAGTT
>NC_051415.1:29089719-29090167 GCF_015228065.2 Penaeus monodon
TAGCAAGGCTCTCCAGCCTAGGAATTTATTTATCTTCTCCTCTTCTTTTTATCCGCAGTACTTCTCTTCTCCCCTTTCTTTCCTCGCGAGGGGGGGGGGAGAAAGCATCGCGATGACATACGGACGACCCGCGAGAGGCAGAGAGAACAAGGCAGCTCTCAGAGAATCACACACGACCTCGGCTAAGCATTCATTGACATCGACCTTGGACTGAGTAACAGCGTCGGGCATTTTTTTTTCTCTCTCTCATTCTTTTTTTTATAATCTTCCAGCAACTCAAAGCCACGATAAGAGGAGGGGAAGCTTGTGACCCAGTCTTACCTCCCACGTGGGTGCTTGCGAGCAAACACTGCGCTTACCTCTTTACTTGTTCAGAATAGACGTAAAGGAGGTGCTACTGTGGGCTACTGTGCCTGGTCGTTGTATTCGTTACCGTTGGCAATGATTC
>NC_051415.1:29090202-29090797 GCF_015228065.2 Penaeus monodon
ACGTTGTATCTTTTGACATATTCTGTACATGTTCGCTGTATCTTTGAGCGTGTATATTTTCGTTGTATCTTTTAACAGAGACAATATACATATCATTGATAATTTCGAGTAATGTTCTTATTAGTTGTTGTTTTTTTTAATATTCTTGTAATACTGGTTTTCTTGTTTAATCATTTATTGATATTAGTGTTTTTATCTCTTAATTTTTTTCTACTTTCTATTCTTTTATTATGGCATGTCGGGGTTTAATTTTCCTGGTCATCACAAAAACTATCCGAGACAAGTGATACAGTTTCAAAGATATTCACTGTTAAAAATGACCAATATCTAGAATAGTGCATATAAAAAATTAGCTCTCTAGGAAATTAGAAGAAAAAGAATATTTGTATCATTACGTCAGCAGCGTATTGGTATATCACAAAACCGTTCCCGTATTACATCTGCTACACATTCAGAAACAGAATGGTAAATGCTGCAGTGTCTGCTTGTTATCTTTTTAATCTATATTGCTAATGTAGGACAGTGCTCAAGGAACGTAGAGGAAATACCAGTGTCAACGTTTTATGCACACTCGATTTACATGAGAGACTGTGTT
>NC_051415.1:29093202-29093326 GCF_015228065.2 Penaeus monodon
ACGTGGGTGGCGACAGAGCTGTAATCCCGCTCCTTTTTATCTGTGAAACCCTATTTCTCCAGATCGATACTGGGTCATCCATTGCCCTAGATATCAGTGAACAGGTGTAGGTGGCTGCGGGGAT
>NC_051415.1:29093993-29094108 GCF_015228065.2 Penaeus monodon
AATGACCACTAGGGGGGGGGGGAGAAACTAGGGGGGGGTCAGAAACGAGGGGAAAGGCTCAAACGCTGAAGGAGACAACCATAACAGAAGAGTGCAAGGGAAAACAATAACAAAT
>NC_051415.1:29094174-29094402 GCF_015228065.2 Penaeus monodon
ATGGTGCATCGACAGTTATTCGACAGTTAAGCTCCAGTTAAGTGACACAACACGACAGAAGGAGATGGCAGAGATAGAGCAATGAAAAAAAAGTGACTTCTCGCTAATCAGTTTTATCGAAACTTTTTAAATTGATCATAAAGGTTATCATATCATTGTCAATAATTTATAGCTTCTATCATATATCCTTTAATATTTACCACTTAAAAGAAATGAAAAAAAAAAAAT
>NC_051415.1:29094597-29094841 GCF_015228065.2 Penaeus monodon
TCGAAATCAACAAAAATGCAAATAATTCACCAAACCGGTTTTTCAAAATGGTTAGACACTTTCCAAAACACCATTGTCATTGTATTAATAATGATGAGATAATACACACACGCTGAACACCGAACGCGCTGTACAGCCAAGATCATAATGGAGGCAAGAGGCAATCGGTTTATACGGCACTAAATATATAAAAAAAAACTCTTTTTATTATTATGTCTTTTTACTGGTAAATTTTACGTGGGAT
>NC_051415.1:29095352-29095590 GCF_015228065.2 Penaeus monodon
TATTTTCTTCTACAGTTTCCCAGTACTAGCTACGATTTTTTTTTCTGATTCAAGTCTTGGAATATTTAATCAGAAACGTTATCAAGGGATACCTGCGTAGTTTTCTTTGCTTAAAAAGACATTGTACATAACTGCAAATATACATCATCTTCTATTCAAATTTTACAAAATTCTAGAGATCAATTATGAGCAAAAGTCAGCGATACTAAACAAATGATAAAAATGCAAAAAGTCATCC
>NC_051415.1:29095643-29096063 GCF_015228065.2 Penaeus monodon
AGCAGGAAAATGAAAGCAGATAACTAACAGCAACAATAAAGCAAAATAGAAAAAAAAATGGAAATTCGATATCACTCGAGCTCTGAAAATGTACAAAAAAAAATTAACAAACAAAAAAGACATATCAATAAGTAACAAGTAATCAGCTTACACACGATTTAATTGACTCCGGATTGCTGTTGCGTACGGGAAAAAACTACGGGTTTATAAATCGCCGTAAAACTGTAACATTTACGCTTATCAGTAAACCAAAGTATTATCTCTGCCGAAAGAATGGAAACACAAGACACGCGACAAGGTGAACGGTCTTTGTACACGGTCTTTACACACAACGGGTTGTATTTTGTAGCGTGGTAAAATATGTACTTGGTGGGGAATGTATCGTGATTGTGGGAACATTAATATTGTGGACACAAAACA
>NC_051415.1:29097484-29097573 GCF_015228065.2 Penaeus monodon
TTTCTTGCTGGTCATGTCACCTCTAGTTCACTTTTACTCCAAGAAAATTATTGCAGTCGGAACGAAGAGAAAAAAAAATAGAATAAAAG
>NC_051415.1:29097616-29098167 GCF_015228065.2 Penaeus monodon
ACTACAATGGTAAACGAACAAAGTGGCTTCGTATCGTAATGGTGAAGCTGTCGACCTCGCGTGTCAGTCAGCGGGCGGGTGTGACAATCAACCTCGGATATGTTAAGTGGTCATTATTTTGGTTTTAACGGTCGTTTTACTGCCTTTCCGTGTAACTGCAAAAGAAGATCGCTTTTAAACCTTTTTCCTGCTTTTGATTTCCCTGTCTCTCGGAATCTGGCGTTACCCAAGACTCGAAAGAAAGAGAAATGGAAAAAGGTTAGAAAAAAGGGGAGAAGAAGGGACAGTGAAAACACCTCGTAGGAGAGAGCAAACGCGACCTGGAAATAGTAACAGAGAAACTCCATACTCCGACCCTCGAGTTTATAGTCTCCGCTAATGGAGTCGCCGCGAGGGTCGGTTAGCCTGATAGTGAAGCTTGGCCATTGAGAGAATCAAATGACCTGTGTGGGTTGTTTACGAGATTACCTAATGATAATGAGGGAGTCACCTGTGGGCGGTGATGAATTTGCCTGAAATTGCAGAATGGCGTTGCAAAGGAGGAGGTAAGA
>NC_051415.1:29098205-29099174 GCF_015228065.2 Penaeus monodon
GCCTTGGGCAGGTGACTAGCGAAAGATCTGCATTCATTCAGTTGGTTCTGGTTCTTACTTCAACATCCAAACACACATAACACGCAGTCCACCTGACCTTTGCAATCTGACCTATCTTGCAGAAGACTCGAGTATTTTCCCCTCAGCCGCGAGACGTCGGCAGTACCCTGGGAGATCGGTTATCAAGATCCACGCGAGGATAAGGGTAATCTGGAGATCAGGCCTGCGACCGCTCTGCACACTGGCTTACGCGCTGCACGGGTGGTGTTGGGGAGGGAGACGAAGGAGGAAGATAGAAGGGAGGGGGGGAAGAGGAGGAGAGGGAAACCGATCTGGGAGGAGAAAGGGGAGGAACCGAGGGAGGAATGAAACGGAAGGGATAAAGAGGAATATAAGGCGGAGGAGAAAGAAGAAATGAATAGCAGAAGGGGAGGAGAAGAAGAAGAAAAAGAAGTAAGAAAGAACAGGAGAAGGCGTAAGGTGGCAGGAACAGCAGTAGGCCGTTTGCCTGGTGTGTCGATCAGTATCATTAAATGGGATCTACAAAAATTATATTATCGGTGTCATTGACATTAGGCAGCAGGTCATGTGGTACGAGCTAATGACCACCCTCGTGACGTGGTCGGCAAGGGGCCCTGAATTTCATCGGGGGTTAAGCTGCCTTGTTAGGTCAGATTGTCGTGTGGTTGGGAGAGGTGTCAGTAAATAATCTCAGGTCATGTTGAAGTCAGGTAGATAATTTTTGATGGTATGAGAAGTCATTTGAAGATCATTTGAAGGTATGATAAGTCATGTAGACATTTTGAAGGTATTAGGAGTCAGGCAGATATTTTGAAGATACGGAAAAAAGCGTTTTGAAGGTATGATGGATTTTGGTGTTATTTCAAAAAAAGTCACGTAGATATAGAATGGAAAGTGTGTTATAATATAACGTAAAAACAGTTTAAATCGAATGTAACTGAAGACGCA
>NC_051415.1:29099764-29100096 GCF_015228065.2 Penaeus monodon
GTTGTGGGAGAGGAGTAGGATTAGAGAGGGGAAGAGAGGTAGGGGAAAAAGACAAGTATATTAGTGTTATTTTATAAATACAGTTACCTATCTTTCTTTCTTTTTTCATTGAAAGAAGGCGGTGGAAATATAACCATTTGAATAGATCCATTAAAAGAATATATGAGAGAAAACGAAAAAGAAAACCTCTCCAAATGCACAAATATTCAGAATGGATTCTCTACAGCTGTTACTGTGAACAATACACTCCTAAACTTCACGAGTATCTTATTTCCTTCAAAGACGCAGGCCTTTTTTATATATGTGATATATTCGAGACTATAATTACTCCG
>NC_051415.1:29100122-29100567 GCF_015228065.2 Penaeus monodon
GGGGGGGGGGAGAAGGGGGGACTGCGTGCCTCCGAAAGATGAATGGGGTGACACCATGAAAACGACAGGCGAACAGAGGGGTATTTTTACATTGTGTCACATCAGTGTCAGAGATCACAGCTGACGATGCGGATGACACAGGTGAAGGCTGGGGACGAGGAGGAGGAGCAGGAGGAGCAGGAGAAGGAAAGAGAGTAGGAGGAAGGGACAGGAAGAGAAGGGGAAATAGGAGGAAGGGTGGAGGGAGGGAAGAAGGAGGAGAAGACGAGAAGGGAAGATGAAGGGGAAGAGCGAAGGACAGAAGGAGAAAAATGTAAAGGGAGGGAAAAAGGGCAAGAAGAGAAGGGAGTGGAAAGGCAGAGAATGGAGGAAGAGGAGAAGGAAAGAAAGAAGAGATGAGAGGGAGAGGATTAGGGTGCAAAAGAAGAAAAAACCGAGCTGAGCG
>NC_051415.1:29100700-29100797 GCF_015228065.2 Penaeus monodon
TTAGGCCTTGAGAGCTTGTGAGCGTATCACCCAGATCCCCCTTTGTCTACAGCCGCGCACTGTTGTAACTTGTCTTATGTTTCTATCATTACCGCTC
>NC_051415.1:29101331-29101442 GCF_015228065.2 Penaeus monodon
GGAATCTTAAACACTTAACCCAAGAAACCATCCGCCGTCCTTGGGTCACATTACGCGACCTCATTCACGTGCAGTGTGAGTGAGGCTCGGAGAATAGCAGGTGGCCAAGGC
>NC_051415.1:29101960-29102028 GCF_015228065.2 Penaeus monodon
AATGCAAATGACGATTGCAATGAAATATTTGTTCATTTAACGCATCCACGAATTAAACCCTCGACACT
>NC_051415.1:29102062-29102448 GCF_015228065.2 Penaeus monodon
GCATTAAAAACCAAATGCAATTCCGTTTCAAATCATAGTGACGAGAAATTATCATGTCGACACCAAGGGAAATTTTTTCACCACGGAAAAATATAAGGGTATAGATGTAAACACTTTAAAGATCATTTTCACTAAGACCCGATGTCCAGGAAAGGTGGTTTAGCAGTAACAGATAAGGTGAACAGATAAGGTGAAAACAGATAAGGTGATAACAGATAAGGTGAACAGATAAGGTGAACAAAAGGGATGTTGTGTTGGGAAGTATTCTTTCGCTGGGGGTTCCGTTTTACTAAATGATTCTTCTCAGTTCATTGACAAAAAAGAGAAAACTTATTTCTCTTGATTGATTTTGTATCTTATTCATCGCTATCTCTCTTTCTATTTGT
>NC_051415.1:29102879-29103252 GCF_015228065.2 Penaeus monodon
TTCTTCTCTTTCCTTCCATCTGGCAGGCGAAAATTATATGTTTAGACAAGGCTTTTTCTTCTATTTCTTATCTTCGTAAACTTTAACTCTCGGATTCTTAAGATACCAATCTCCGTCTATTAACATAATGATGCATAATGTTTGAAGATAAGGTAATCGTTCTATAATTCACTTTCGTAACGATTTTTATAAGAAAAATCTGCTGTTTAAATGTTTATTTTTCTTAACTTTCGCTTTGCTGTTCCAGGTCAGAACACAAATACCATGCACTGTAGCTTTGTCGAAGATAATTTGCGATCTTCCGTTTTTGTAACGTATTACGACGATAAAATGATGATATTATCTTTAAAAAATATATGATAGTCCTGTTATA
>NC_051415.1:29103574-29103652 GCF_015228065.2 Penaeus monodon
ACGATTTATTTTATCTTCTTACCGTGGATGTTTTTTTTTATTTTAAAGACACTCCTGTGTTTGTTTGAGTCATAAAAC
>NC_051415.1:29106763-29107133 GCF_015228065.2 Penaeus monodon
CCCGTCAGGAAAGTCGGCATCCACAGCCCCCTTTCCCCCTCCCGCCCCGTAGGGAAAGCGGCATCCCGAGCCCTCCCCCTCGCCCGTCAGGGAAATTTGGCACCACAGCCCCAAAACCCAAACCCCCAACCCCCCCACCCCAAAAAAAACACCCCCCCACCCCCCAAAAACCACCAAAACCCCCCCCCCCCCCAAAACCACCCCACCCCCCCCCCTTTAAATTTTAAAAAATTTTTTTTAAAATTTTTTTTTGGGGGGTTTTGGGGGGGGGTTTTTTGGGGGGGTTGGGGGTTTTTTGGGTTAGGGTTTTTGGGGGGTTGGGGTGGTTATGTTTTTGCATATATATAAAATTACTATTTAAACTATTTAT
>NC_051415.1:29110299-29110681 GCF_015228065.2 Penaeus monodon
TCCGTGAGCGCACAGAGCGCAGCAGCTTCTGCGAATTCGACGTACCCTTGACATGCTACCAAATCGCAGCTCTTGAAACAGTAAAGCTCTTTAATAAGCGAGAGATTTAAGAGGGGGGGGTGAGGACGTGACACTTCTGATGCGATTATTTTCGAAGACAATTATGATTTCTTTTCTTTTCTTTTTGAGTTAAGTTTAACGGTAAAAGAAGATTCTTTTTTTATCTCAGAGTGGCCTTCTTAAGTATATTTATTAAATGGAGAAGAAAAAGGCGAATACATATGTGATACAAAGGCAGTCGTGCTGATAAGTGTAACCTTGGAGTGAGTGTAGAACCAGGAGAATGTGTGTATATGCGTCTGTGCGTGTGCGTTTTCCTTGC
>NC_051415.1:29110800-29110864 GCF_015228065.2 Penaeus monodon
CGTGACCCTTCCATACACGATTTTATCTTGTAATTTTTTAGAACATTATTACTCGTCGCGTTTG
>NC_051415.1:29110975-29111125 GCF_015228065.2 Penaeus monodon
ACAGAAAATTGCATGTGCGTTCATTATTTGTTTCTCAATGAATAACGCAAGTTAAGTAAAGCTCATAAACATACGATCTGGTTCATAAGTGTGTTTCACGCCCAGGAATTTCACGTTAAATGAAACTACATCCAAATGCAAACCCTCCAA
>NC_051415.1:29111174-29111581 GCF_015228065.2 Penaeus monodon
ACTTTTTCCACAATTTTGGCAATATTTATAAACAGATAACAGTTGGAATGTCGACTTCACTCAGGGCCACGCAACCTTCTCATTTAACATTTTATATATAAAAGAGAGACGTTTGGAATTTCGACGATACCAATGGACAAAGGTCATAATAAACCGCGCGGAAGTAAAGGAATTTAACAGAGGACCTTTTGGAACGCTCAAGGTAGAGTAAGCATATACGAGAAAGGTCAGGATTTTGTCAAGGTGCAATCTCGTCTACTTTGCAATATTATAAGCGGAGAGAAAACGGATATATGAATAAATGCAAGCGAATGTATTAGAATTTAGCCTTGGCGCCCTGAATTTATAATGAATTTCCTATTTTGTTTTTGAATTATTAATGCCACGATGGGAGATAATGATACGCA
>NC_051415.1:29111891-29112242 GCF_015228065.2 Penaeus monodon
TACAAGCACTTATACACAGTTTACAGAACATATGCATACGAAGGCAATATACCATGGTATTACATTACTCTTACAAGAACATCTCATATATCGCATCTCGCATTGTTGTATGTGCAAACTACACTGTGTTTATATTGCACTAAAAATTGTTAGAGTGTAAATTTTGTTATGGAGCTAATGTAGACGGAAGCCACATGGCACTTGCACATAATTCAGAACATGTGTTATACCGTATTTGGAAGAAGAGGGAATAGATATTGATAAGTCCATATACATACATAGATTCAAATACAGTCACAAAACACCTACATAGAATTAAACCATCATAACTCGGTCTTTGCCAGTATAGTT
>NC_051415.1:29112326-29113023 GCF_015228065.2 Penaeus monodon
TTTAGGGTTACTGACATTCCCATCTGACACTGAGAGCACCCACAGCATCCCAGACAGATGAAAAAGATCTCCTCAAGATTTCCCAGCATCCGGGCCTCCTTCAGCATCCCCATCTCAACGTGATCTCTGCTCCGTCCTACCCAGTGACCTCGCGAATCAGTGATGCGATTTAACAAACAAGAAAAGAGGTGAATAGAGAGATTAAAAATGGAATAAAAGTATGAAATTATTAAGAATTTTGAGAGTACATTTAACTTTTTTTCAAGGGTGAATCACATGTTATACATTATTGTTTTTAATTTTCTTATTATTGTAAACACCTTCCATATCGATTTTTTTCTTCTTTTTGATTGTGGATTCCGAAACATGCTTACAAGAAGAAAAAAAAAAATGAATTTCTAAAAAAAAAACCATACTAAAAAAAATTCAAAACCCGCTCAACACATTTCTTCCTTCACATTTCCAGAGACAATTTTCCCCGTTGTGCTAATGAAGTTGAGTTGCATAAAACACAATAAAGTGATTAGCGATTAAAGATATCAGCCGATCACAGCAGGAGGGAATCGAATCTTCTTAAAAGGAGCATGGAGTGTAAGCTAAACTCGACCCTAACGACGCCACTGAATATTTATTTTATTGCTGCGTCCCAGTCACATTATATTGTTACAGATGGAGTGCGTGCATTTCATTCAGTTAA
>NC_051415.1:29114130-29114288 GCF_015228065.2 Penaeus monodon
CCAAGGGAGGTGTTTAGACTCCTCCTCTCTTCCCTTCTTCCTTGCCAACTTTCCCACACCTCTTTATCATTTTTTGCCTCTTCTTTGGTTCGTTGGTCTTTTTTATACATTTATCAGTGTTGTATTTATCTGTTATCTTATGTTCTCATCGCTTTGAT
>NC_051415.1:29116897-29117232 GCF_015228065.2 Penaeus monodon
TGATAACATATGAGCAAAGCACTAACTCGTATTTCCATCGTTACAACATTCACTGATGTTATTAAACTCTAATATGAAATATTGCTGTCCCGACTACCAGCCAATCTATCTTATGCTAATTATTGCTAATGATTTCGCAGTAATAAAAGTAATAATCTTAACGGAAGTCTTTAATTAGATTTGAGAAAATATTATTACTGACAAGACTGATGATAACTGCAACATTGTAATAACACTTTAAAGATAGTATTATTATTATATTGATAGTGATTTAGTTACGATATAGGATACAATTCTTTAGCATCATAACATTACCGATAATTATCTCTATCCGT
>NC_051415.1:29118473-29118575 GCF_015228065.2 Penaeus monodon
CGTTGACTGCGCGAGACAACCTTGCGTGGGTTAGGCCAAGAGAAGGAAGATCCTCGATGGTCTGCCATTAACTTACCACCTTGAGGTACGCCGACCTGTGTT
>NC_051415.1:29118679-29119189 GCF_015228065.2 Penaeus monodon
ATATGGTCAAGGACGATGGTGAATTTTAACTTTAAAAAAAAGGGAGATGATAGTAGAGATATCGGATTAAGTATAAGGCGTATGCAGGTAAGATTCATAAGGATTACTGGCCCTTCAAAGACACCAGCGGACCGACCACGCCTGCTGTACAATGCAGACGTTGAAATATCGAGCACGGTGAGACTAGCCGGGTGTTAACCAGACAGGGGTGTCGTCACCGTGAGCCGTTATTTTCACCCGTGAGACCCGAGTTCATAGAGTACGTTGTTCCAG
The DNA here is from genome assembly GCF_015228065.2 of Penaeus monodon. NCBI lineage: Eukaryota > Metazoa > Arthropoda > Malacostraca > Decapoda > Penaeidae > Penaeus > Penaeus monodon. The sequence continues at coordinate 29,118,953 of NC_051415.1, forward strand.
TACAAGTCTCTGTACACGCCCGTCTAGCTGTCTTCCCCTGCCGCCCACTGCCGTCAGGGGTGCAATAAAGTAATTTCATTGTTTACAAGGGAATTTGACCTTGCCCTAAACCCTCATTCAACAGCCTTGTGGCCCTGGTTGTTGGTGTGTCAAACATCAAGTCTGGGATAATAAATTTGATTTACCAATTGTAGGGTTGAAGGGAGTAGGTGAGAGCCTTTTTAAAAAGAAGTTCTG
>NC_051415.1:29119240-29119420 GCF_015228065.2 Penaeus monodon
GGACTTTCACTTTCCAAAAGGCGTTAACCTGATGTGTATTTTATTGGCCCATTTGTTACTGATATATCGATCTAACCTTGTCGACTATCTGGCAGAGGGAAAGAGGCATATAAAGCATTTGTTTATACCCGCTCTACCAGCACACACTCACTCTCGAATGTTTTGCAAAATAAATACACG
>NC_051415.1:29119880-29120565 GCF_015228065.2 Penaeus monodon
TCTACTGTACATTTCTACCTCACGATCCAGGATATATGCATGTACACAGACACGCCTTCCATATATCACGTCCACGAAGAGAATCCAGGGTCCATTCACTCACGCCAATGGATACAAACATGCACTAAATTCATGACCAGACACACCTCCATATATCATCCATGATATATCAACAGGGGTAATTAATATATGGATTAGAGTTTACTGTGGGATTTCAGATTAGCATTTCCTTGGGGATGTATATGATTATGCAGTATTGTAGATGTAGAAATGCACTCAGCATGCAGATACAACGAAATGCCGTCATCCTGTATTTTAATCTAGACGTGTGAATGTATTAAGACATCACTTGGTGTATATGCATAAATTTAGTGAATTGGGGCACAGGTACATCGGTGCGTGTTGGTTACAAATTAAAAAAAAATGTATATTGAGTTCATATTTCGTTGGAATTCCTAATAACATTTTTTTTAAAGTATCAATATACCTTCCTTCACTGATACCTTATCCCTCAGCATCCTGAAGTTAAGATAAGAAGCTTTTACCCACATTTTCTTTCCTTGAAGTTTACGAGTAGTTATGCAAGGTTAGGTGAGGTTAGTCGACAGCGTGAATTTCCTTCCCCCTAGCTTACTTACCCTGGCTTACTTACCCTGTCTTAGTACCCCTGGTTTACATACCCTGG
>NC_051415.1:29120602-29121712 GCF_015228065.2 Penaeus monodon
CCTGGATTACTTACCCTGGCTCAGTACCCCTGGTTTACTTATCCTGGCTTACTTATCCTGGTTTACTTACCCTGGCTTACTTACCATGGCTTACCCCACCTGGCTTCCCCCTGACCGTCTGGCAAGTCCCTCTACACCTACACTGTCTCACCCACACTTAACCCACATTCAAATGCACATCTACCCCATAGTTTAAAGACCTCAAATGCCCTTCTCACCCTCTCCGTTCTCTGCTTTTCTCTCCCTCCCCCACCATCTTCCCTCTCCCTTCCCCCACCATCTTTCTTCTCCCTTCCCCCACCATCTTCCCTCTCCTTCTCCACCATCTTTCTTCTCCCTTCCCCCACCATCTTCGTTTTCCCTTTCCCCCACCATCTTTCTTCTCCCTTCCCCCACCATCTTCCTTCTCCCTCCCCTCCTCTCTTATTTTCTCTCCCCCCACTATCTCCGTTCTTAACCCCGACCCCCCCCCCCCTGAAACACTGACGAAACCAAATGATAATAACCTTAAAAACAGTAGATGATGATAAGAAACCAAATAGTAATAGTGATAGATCTTCTCAGAAACACCTTATTTCTCTTATCTCTCTCCTCTTCTCCCCCCCCCCCCTACCTTTCCCATCACCTTTCTTTTATATCATTATTATTCTCTCCTTTTCCATCGCTCCCTTTCTCACTTCCCAACCCTCTCCCGAAACCCCCCCTCCACCCCTCCAACACTCCTGCAACACTCCTCCAACACCCCCCGAATACCAACACCACCAACACGCCAACACCCCTCCACCCTTCCAATACCCACTCCTCCAATGCCCCTCCAACACCCCGAACACTCCTCGACTCCTCCAACATCTCCAACACTCCAACACCCCCTCCACCCCTCCAACACCCCAACACCCCCTCCACCCCTCCAACACCCCAACACCCCCTCCACCCCTCCAACACCCCTCCAACATCCCCCAACGCCCCTCCAACCCCCCACCAAACGTTGACGAAACCGAAGCGACGTGCAAGTAGGTCAGCCCTGAGAACGATCGGGCAAATTGCTTGTTTTTGTTATTGTCATGACGTCATCAGCGGCGTCTCAGAGGGATGTCGGCGCGGCCAAGGTCA
>NC_051415.1:29121864-29122439 GCF_015228065.2 Penaeus monodon
CGTTGCCTTCACGCTTTCTTCGGTCGAACGGCGAGGTCTTGTCGGCGGGGTCTTTCAAGGGAGTGAATTCTCGATAATCTTTCTTTCATAAAGTGTTGATTAGACCTTAAGCTCTTCTTGTCTTTCCCGACGTCCCGCTCGCCGCCCCCCCCCCCTCGCTTCACCTTCCCCTCTTCGCTTCTTCCCTCCCCCCCTCTTCTCCTCCCCTGTCTGCTCCCCTGTCTCCTTCTCCCCTCTTCCCCTCCCCCTCTTCTTCCTCCTCCCTCCTCCCCTCTTCCCCTCCCCCTCCCTTCCCCCTACCACCTCCAGCCTTTCCGTGCCCTGAGGTTGACTCCCCGGCATTCGAACAGCGTGCTTGCACGTTGTGCCAGAAGAATGAGTGGGGGATCCCTGGTTGAATAATCACGTGCATTCCCGTTCGTGTCACAAGGAGAATGCACAAAGGTAAGTATTTCGTTTGTGATGCGGAATCCTTTGACTTTGATATTGTGTTACTGTTATGTGTCGGTGTTCGTTCGTGGAAGGATTGCGAGTAAGTGTGTTCTTTTGTTGTATTTGGTGGTGTGTTTTATGAC
>NC_051415.1:29122531-29122751 GCF_015228065.2 Penaeus monodon
AACATGTCTAAGTCTGTTGCCTGTGTAGGTGAGATTGCAAAATAAACTTCGACCTATGAGTATAAAAAAATGAAATAAAACTAGAAAATAAGAAAATAAAGACAAATAAATGATAACCCCCCCCCCCTAAAAAAATCAAAGAAATAAGAATCATAAAATCAATTAATTAAAAATGCATATCTATATCTAATGACCGACACCTTCATGCATAAAAATAAAA
>NC_051415.1:29122820-29122924 GCF_015228065.2 Penaeus monodon
GATTTTAAATACCAAAGCGAAGTAATATATTAATAATGAATAAATAGATGAGTATTTTTCCCTGCGAAGTGAGTTACGTATCAAACATGCAAGGAATATTCATG
>NC_051415.1:29123174-29124207 GCF_015228065.2 Penaeus monodon
AAAGAACTGAATCAAGGGAGAAAGAAAACAAGAAAAAACGAAAGAACGAAAAAGACCTAGAAAGAGAGGAGAAATATGATGGACTGAAAGAGATAAAAAAAACAGTGATAAAAAGAGAGATGAAAGAAATTAAATAGGAAGTAAAAGAGAGATGTAAAAAGCGTTAAAAGAGAAAACAACAAAGAAAAATAAGAAGAAGAAAAGAAGCAAGATATAAAAAAAATGGAAAAATGACGAACAATAAAAAAAAAAATGAAAGAGAGAAAATATTAAAAAGAAAAGAAAAAAATAAACAACGAAAGGGAAGATAAACAGATGAAAAAAGAGGAAGAGGAAGAGAAAGAAAATAGATACAATCAGAAGAAAAAATATACGAAAAAAAGAAATATTAGGAGTAAAAAACGAGAAAAAAATGAAAAAGACAATCACAAAAATAGTAAAGACAAACAATGAAACAAAGAAAGCAAAAGAAACGAAAGAAAGAGAGAGAGAAAAAGAGAAAAAACTAAATACCTAAAAAGAGAGAAAGCAAACAAAATAAAATTAAAAAAGAAAGATAGAAAGAGAAAAATAACATAAAAAAACATCAAACGAAGAACAAGATTAATGAAAATAACAAAACAGCCATCCAAAAAAAAAAAAAAAAAAATCACAAGACAAATCACCAATAACAAAAATACAAAATACAGTAATACGAATACAACAATAAAATAAACAAATAAAAATACAATAAAATACAAAATACAATCAGCAGTAAATACAACAGACAAATAAATAACAATAATAACAACGAAAAAAAACACAGTGGAACATGATCCATCGAGGTTATTGAGATGCAACTGAATGCACTTTGCAGGTGTGTTGCATCATCCCCCTCCTGACTGCACCCTCTATAATCACTGGTCCGGCTGACAGGTAATCATTCTGAGCGAAGGTGATCTTGACACTATTACATTATCCAATGAAAGAGGGTTTTTCTTCGGGAAATAAAAAATACGTGGGTTATGTGTTTATATGTAAATATTGTTTATAA
>NC_051415.1:29125275-29125366 GCF_015228065.2 Penaeus monodon
ACTATCTAATAAGTGTCATTTTTAACTGTGGGTCATAGGCAGTTCTAAGGTACTTGAAAATTACGAAACAGATAAAATATCAACTGAGAAT
>NC_051415.1:29125564-29125872 GCF_015228065.2 Penaeus monodon
CAAGAAATTTCTTGAATATGCTTTCTTGTGATTTTATAATGAAAACACAATTCTGAAATTCAGTGGGTTACGTGTACCTGAATATGCTAGATTTAAGCACTGCAGAATAATTAACTTAACTTAAATGACACTACAAATAACAAGATAAAATTAATACCAACATCTGCACATCCCTTCAGAGGCAGAACTCACAGAATGCAAATATCAAGCTCTTGCAACATATGAGGAAAATGTGTTGGGAAAATCAATTGAAGGTTATTACAAGAACATTTTTCAAGTTAGGCCTCGACACAATAGCAGCTGCCGTG
>NC_051415.1:29125926-29126211 GCF_015228065.2 Penaeus monodon
ACTTTTGTCGTTGTTCTTAATCCATATGATTACGAGGAAATAATGAAATTGGTATTATAGCGATTTTGTTAATAACTGTTATTGGTATCATATATCACAATATCATAACGAACATGCTTCATAATTGTGTATGATAATTTGGGTTCATGATTTGATAAAGAGCTCTCATTGTCGCAATCGCCAGGCAGCATACAACAGGGAATGAGTGTTAATTAAAATCCAAGTCGTAATGTTTATATCACTCTTTCAAAAGTAGCATTCCACTTGAATACACCCACATAAATA
>NC_051415.1:29126300-29127115 GCF_015228065.2 Penaeus monodon
CAGAACTTGTCTATGATTTCTTTATACATAATTTTCCATTTGTATTATTGCTTTGAGGTTAGTTGAGTGCTAAGCCAATGTGATGTTGTCTGGTTAACGCATCGCAGGAAACGAAAATAAGACCATTATGTTTTTATCCATCGATGTAAAATACCTTATCTATATGAAAGAGGGGATATTATTAGTGAGAAACAAAACGAGTAAGTGTTAAGTGATTCATCGTCTTTATTTAAAACACTTAATGCATCCTCGCTGAACTGACATGATCTCGAAAGACCACTTAGAATAAAATATCCATTTCCTTTACTTCATTCCACTATATTTCATTCCTATTTGCTATTTACTTAGTCCACAAAATTCTTTAAACACATGATATATATTGCAACAATATACAAACACGACCCAGGGCATATCTGAACCATGCGAAACGCAGATAAACTGGACCTTACCTGCACATAAACACACTTCAAACCAAACATAGCAACATAAAAAGTATATATCCAAGAGAACCTAAACATACCTCGGGCTATGCACAACATACAGACTCGAATAAAATGCACAAAGCCAAGTCATGGCTATACTACGCATTAACGAAAGGCAGAAAGTCGAGATGCAGATAGCCGTAAAAAAAATCCTCTTACGTCTGCAATGGATATCCTGCAAAGACGTCTGGTCAATCTGCATAGGATGTGCAGAGAAGGATTTCGCTGTCAACTGCCCGGTAAAAAAATGACGATGATAATGCATTTTGTCAGTCATTATCAAGGATTTTATCCTCTGCTCCATATATTGTGATTTCTATAATCACAATGAGG
>NC_051415.1:29127178-29127668 GCF_015228065.2 Penaeus monodon
TATTCTACTGCATACAGAATATAAAGAAGAAACGAAAAAAAATGCAGTTATTACTTAATGATAAAATCTATTATTTTCCATATATACCATAAAGAGATAATAACACAAATGATATAACACAAACAAAATAAGATTTTTAATCACTAAGAACCATTAAATAAGAGAAATTAAACTAATATATAGCAGTATCTTAATTAAAACAAATTAACGCGCAATACAAATAAGCTGATATCAGTACATTACACTCAACGCTATTATTCGGTTTACTGAACAGGCGTTAAAATTCCGCTTCGTAACAGAAAACTCAAGAGTTCTCGAGTTGTTTGAATTCTTTCCATCACGATGTTTATTCAAAAGACAATTTCAGACAGATGCTAATGCCTTGTGTATAAAGATGAGTTGAATAAACGAGCGAACGAAAGGAACCCAAAAATGTGTGATGGAAGCTAAAGGTATGTGTGTTTATGTGTTCGTGTGTGTCTATATACAT
>NC_051415.1:29128033-29128435 GCF_015228065.2 Penaeus monodon
CGTATACAAACTATGTATATTTGCAGTTCGCAACTAGATAAACAAAAGTAACATGATAACTATTCAGATAAGGCACACCGCATGGAAACTTAGGTTGCAAACAGAAATAAATAAAGCCAGATAAACATATAGGATGAATGCTGACACTGTAAGGGGAAAAAAAATACAACTCGCTGTTGCCACATCAAAATTTAATATTTGAAGTTTTCATGGTAAAGACTTTGCCAGAATCTCATTTCAGTTGGTAAACATTTCATTGCGTTGCTCGAAAATGGAGTTAAGACGCTATCTATTTCGTTTCAGTGTTATTTTCCAAAATGAGATAATTTCGAATGATGTCATGAAAAAAAAAACATGAAATTTTAACGACAAGAATATATTATGACGAGTGATGTCAGACTT
>NC_051415.1:29128476-29128569 GCF_015228065.2 Penaeus monodon
CCCTCCTTCCTCTTTTTACTCATATTTTTTTTTACATCAGAAAGACCAGCGTGTATTTAGATAATGATTTTGTGCATTATGGCGCGTGAGATC
>NC_051415.1:29129393-29129613 GCF_015228065.2 Penaeus monodon
GCAGACACAACAGTTCGTAGATATGCAAATACTCAGAAAGCCACATGGATTTATTAAAATGTATATTTAGATAAGAAGCAAATGATAAGATAGTCTAACTAATACAAAATGAGCATCTAGAAACAACAGAAGACAAAAACGATTTCTTTCCTGCACTTACTCTTCTTCGAAAAACAGGTGCATCTCCCTGTTGAAAAATCGGGGAATACCCCTCCTCCAT
>NC_051415.1:29129662-29129784 GCF_015228065.2 Penaeus monodon
GCGGTCGAAATGTCACTCCCTTTCCCTTCCACGGACCTTGTCTTGTTTAACTTATGATTAGTAATAAGTTCTTTGTGTGTGTGCGTAGTACAGTGTAACTGCTCACGCATGTATAGTTAAAG
>NC_051415.1:29130203-29130403 GCF_015228065.2 Penaeus monodon
TCACGTCACGCCATCCGCGCTATCCATTACCGAGAATAGCGAGTCCATGCCAAGCAAAGGACACTCCTCGACACCTCCGAGAAGTGGAAGTGTGCGTGGGCGTCTTGTCAACAGTGACAAACGGGGGAATGACAGACGGGCGGCCGAACACGGTGACATAATCTTTTTCCCCTTCGCGTAACGGGAAAACACGAGGCAGG
>NC_051415.1:29131067-29131174 GCF_015228065.2 Penaeus monodon
AATTATTTCAGAAATCCAGTATGCAAAAACCTTAGCAAGGCGTTTTTGTCAAACATTTTGTGTTTGAAATTCATTATACCTGTGTGAATGGAAGAAAAAACCCACAT
>NC_051415.1:29131799-29132010 GCF_015228065.2 Penaeus monodon
ATCTAACCTGATTACAAATATGACGAATAAATGTACATTCCCTTTTCCCTTTACCGAATACATAATCGAAAGCCGCCCGCTAGCATTCAGTAAAGGAGTGTCGTCTGCCTGCCATGGACTCGCCTTTCTCGGGAGAGCGCGGATGGCGTGATGTGACAGCCATCGGTTCTGAGGAAGTGTCTTTAAAAGTCGTGGGATTTTCTTAAGTATG
>NC_051415.1:29132737-29133376 GCF_015228065.2 Penaeus monodon
ATTTCCAATGCTGCATTTACGTGGAAGATGTCTCTTGTATTTCGTTTTAATAACTAAAATTACTTTACAGATCTCCTCGTCAGGCGATTCTGTTATCTAACTTTATTACAGTTTCTTTTGACCTCTGTACACATATCCCACTGTCTGTATTTTGTCTATATGGGATTGCATCGGTGTAATAAATAGAGTAACAATATTGTTTTCAATTGGACGTAGAAATTGTTATGAACTCTGAACAGTAATCATTTTCTAGACATGACAATTGCAAACATGAAAATGTTGAAAACCATTTTTTTTATCATCTAACACTGTCTAAATGTTGAATATGAAATGTAAAAAAGAACCAATGTCTTACTTTCTTCGTATAATCGGTGAGAATGGGGATGATAAATATTAAGCTTAGAAGAAAGAAAATTATATGATTACGTAATAATTTTCTTTATCCAACCTTTCATTTCCTTGTGTAAAACCAGCGACTTTCTTCCAAATTAAAGCCTGCATTCGAATTTATGGTTCTTGTAAATTGACGTAAATCGATTTCATAGAATTTCACTTGTTATTTAGTATGGCTTCTGTTTAGCTTATAGTTCTCAAAAGAAACTTTCATAATAATACGATTTAATATCATTCCTTTAAAAT
>NC_051415.1:29134635-29134899 GCF_015228065.2 Penaeus monodon
ATACGCAAAAAATTAACAGGTATGGTATATGGTTGAAGTTATGACATAGTTACCCCTACATTCTAATCCTCCAGGCAATTACCATCATAGAAAATGATACTTTGGAAGAGATAAACTCAATTGTTTCAACCATCTGGCAAAGAAAATTATGCATGTAATCTGATGATTCATATAATGTCATGTATGAAAGCAAAACAGGGTAATTACAAGAACTATGTGCATTATGTCATATATGATTGGTGATACTTCCAACAGTAACTACAA
>NC_051415.1:29136344-29136634 GCF_015228065.2 Penaeus monodon
CGAAAGATTTATCTGATGATAGACGCGTATCCATATTTCACAATTTTGGAAGCCGTAACTGCCACAGAATCAAAATAAAAAACGGCGTTTGACAAATGAATCACTGATGTTCTATTAACCTAAACGCCCTCGTTGGCTTGCATTTTCTTGCGTTTATCCAATATCTCCATGTCTCGCTGTTAGTACGTTATCCCCGTTTGTCGTGTTGTGAGGAGAGGCACCCAATTCGGGTTACTCAGTCATACACGCAAACGTCCTTTACTGTCGGCACGTATTAGCGACCTCGGCCG
>NC_051415.1:29136685-29137385 GCF_015228065.2 Penaeus monodon
GTTGAAAAATGTGCATATATCTCAATCTCATTCCTTTTATCCTTCACCTAAACACCTTTCCCAGAAGAGAATCACTTAGGAATGAATTTTAAAAGAATTGCACGCACTCTTAACCCACTGACCCACATTCTCTAAAAAATAGATATATTTTATTATCAAGCGTTTTGCTTCTAACCGAGATTCTTCCAAGGATGAATTTAATAAAAATCAAAACTATATATATATATCAACAACAAAGAAACTAACAATAACGATAGAATGACAGATAAACAATAAAAGAAAACATTTAGAAAAGAAATCAAATATCAAAAATACCAAATCACACTAAAATTTAAAAAACACAAACGCAAGTAAATAAAAATAAATTAAAATAAGCCAATAAAATCAAAACGCACCCCCACCTAACCCCAAATCCCTAGAACAATGCTTTAACAGTAACACCCGAAATACCCTTCAAGAACCGGGTTACCGAGAGCCAAGGGAAATGAAAATTACCCAGTCGTATGAGTATTCGGGACGGACAAGCACGGAACTGACGGTGTATGTTACGACCTCCAGGCACGGCGCGGGAGACTAGTTCGGTTTCCTCGCTATTTCGAGCATGGGGCATGAGGAGGGAGGGGGGTAAACACGTGCGTCCTGTTGTGTTGGTTGTGCCTTTTCCGAATCTCTTGAGTCTGTGCTTCATTTTGCTTGCAGC
>NC_051415.1:29137498-29137652 GCF_015228065.2 Penaeus monodon
ATAATTTGATTTAATGGTTATTCTACTTACCTATTTTGTTAATGCATTACATTGTTTTTATTCATCACTTATAGTCGTTGAATATTATCCTTTGTTTTCCAATCAAAGCAAATTATGTAAGGCATTAACTTTGTTTTTCATTTACTATCAGTTT
>NC_051415.1:29137830-29138072 GCF_015228065.2 Penaeus monodon
AAAATCATCTTGGGACTTTCCACTTCTCTCTTTTTTACAGTGCATTACCGTTTCCATTTTCATCTATATTCTTTTTTCTACCATTACCTTTTCTTTCATTCCCTCTCGTTGCAAAGAATTCCTACTACCATAATTTTCCTGCCGCACACACTGTTTGAATCTCTGACTAATGTCTGTGTTCCTGCTCCAGTAGTTTTGATATTGTAATTTGTAATAGTCATCAAGGCAATCCTCTACCCTCC
>NC_051415.1:29138919-29139682 GCF_015228065.2 Penaeus monodon
GCACACTTTCAACCTTGGCTCATGGACGGTAAGTGTGAATAGAAACATTTCATACGATCCCTTCCACTGTAGCTACTTATTCAGATATTCTAAATTGTATTTATCTTAAAGGAAATTATTGTTCTTCTGCAAGCTATGATACACTTAGTTGTGCAAGGTAAATAGTGACGGATTTTTATAACATACGATAACATAGATAACAAAGATATTTATTAATCTTTTTTTTTTTACAAAATACTTGCAATTATAAGCGTGATATTGAATTCCACCTTTGATTTCAGATAAAAAATGAGCGTAAGTATTAATCAGCATCTTTGTGTCCTTGCCTTTGTAAATAATTTCCAGAAAACAATTTTTGAATACGTATAAGCCTATCTGATAATATTAATACGACAACAAATCGTCGTAATGCAATGAAATGCATATCACATTACACAATAAAGATGAGTTGCTCTTCACTTAAACCCAACTATTCAACAAAATCACTGAACAGCTCCGGATAGGAATAAACCATTCCGTCATCCAAGAAGAAATATGTGCATTGTGTGTATGATGTGACTGGCTAGCGTTCTCACCAATGCATCTTGGCCGGAGTGTTCAAGGTCGTTATATTAGACGGTGAGCAAACTGGCTGCTCCTCGCAAACACTCCTGGTAGGTAGTGTCTGCGTGTCCCGAAGAAGCCTTTCGAGTGACGGGGGTGATGGAAACGGGGGGATTGTTGCGGTTAGTGTTGTGGCAGATGTTGTTGTTTGTTTCGACAC
>NC_051415.1:29144019-29144181 GCF_015228065.2 Penaeus monodon
AACAAACAAACAAACATTTAGTTAGGGAAAGTGCTGAATTCTCCCAGCTCTTGCTTCGTTAAGTTAAAGACTGAGCCACACACAGCGTAAGGGAATCTGCAGCTAAAAACATCACGACTTTCTCGGTGTTCGATTGGGTGTAGCATCGGAATGAAATCGCTA
>NC_051415.1:29144435-29145426 GCF_015228065.2 Penaeus monodon
AACACAGTGAAATCATCATATTATGATAGAATGAAATGATGTACTGCAGATACAATCGCCATGTTGTCACTAAATACGATACTTGTGTTTTTTCGAGTTCGATTCTGTTTGAAAGTTACTGCATTCTGGTCCTCTGCTACTTTCACAAGCGTCGGATGGATTCCAAGTTAATAATGAGGATCTCAGTTACGTTGCTGCGTTGCTGATACGCACACCACCTTAATTCATTAATCATCTGTTGAAATAATGATCTGGATTTGATTTTCTAGTGCCTGAGAAAAAATATGAGTCAGACCTTTCCTTGCTTACGGAACATCTGCTCACCAACAGCTGGTCTATCTCTCCCCAGCATCTTTAAGAGAAAAGATAACTAAAGATCTTCGCTTGCTAGTTGTGAGGTAGATTTGGGTGTTTATAGGCTACGTAAATTTTACTTTAAACACCAACTTTTTCACTGGTACTTTTTGGAGTTCCTGTATTATTTGATTTTTTTTTTTATAAATGCTAATATATTATGAGGTCCCTGTGTCAATGCCTATTTCCAAGAGTTTCCTGGCCTACTAAGAACACTGATTGATGATAATTTTCGTTTGTATAGCAGAATGACACATGTCAACAATCAGCTTGATATTAATCTCACTTGGAGTGTATATTGTTTTTTTTCCATCATTTGCATAACGATATTTTCATTTTACCTACATGTTTGGAGTGCCTTGCTAACCTTATATTTAGGGTCTGCTATGTATATATTTGGGTTCTAACATGCTTATATCTGCTGTCTCCTTTTATTATTTATATTTTGATCTCCACTTATGCCCACATTTTCAACGTGAGTCATATTTTCCCTTGTCTCTTTAGCTCCGCGAAGGACGGCGCACGGGAGGTAACTCCCCTGGGTTCGGTCCCCTGCTTTTGTCTTTTGTTTGAGTCGTTGATTCTGTTTGTGTTTCGATGGCAATCCTTTATCTGCCTCTGTCTGTCTGTATGCCTT
>NC_051415.1:29145534-29145875 GCF_015228065.2 Penaeus monodon
AAATCCCAACAATGTTAAGAATTCGAAAGTATATCTGCTTATGCGTCACACAGTCCTCCATCTCATCATTGCTGTTTTCATAGTTAATGCCACAAACACATCCAAACATTCTACTAACCTGCGCGTGTTTTCTCTAAGGCACACTGGATCAGATCCCTTTAATAGGATTCTAAAACCGTTCAGCTGAAGAGGATCCAATGCGAATGCCTTTTTGGTCTCTGTCCATGTAAGTCACTTATGAGGACACCTGCCCAGCAGCCAGCAGCTGTTTGCGGGTCTCACAGGCAGAGGAAAGAACACGTTATTCCCTTTGATATACTTTCTTTTTCTTTCTTTGACTG
>NC_051415.1:29146019-29146100 GCF_015228065.2 Penaeus monodon
GCTATAGCTTCGTCATATAACCCCTAGCTGGCACGTCCTCGGTTTTTAGTGCATCCATCTGTTTCCAAGATTATTCACAAA
>NC_051415.1:29146146-29146311 GCF_015228065.2 Penaeus monodon
CAACAATATATGATGTGAAAATTATCAAATATTTATTAGATTTACGTAATTTTGAGAAATGTTAATCACATTTTTGTATTGAATTATTCATTCTTACTCACTTTTTTCAATATCTTAAACTCTTTCAAAGAGGAATATCTTAGTGTTTCTTTATGTTCTCAGGAA
>NC_051415.1:29146361-29146453 GCF_015228065.2 Penaeus monodon
GAGCCGTATCCTGGACAGTAAATAAAGTAAAAAATTGTTGAAATTCACTATTTGCTGAGTTCGAATTTCAGCTCATTCTGTTTTAAGTTAAG
>NC_051415.1:29147809-29148003 GCF_015228065.2 Penaeus monodon
CTGAAGCTGAATGTACAATCCCCTTAGATTTATGTCCTATAATGATAATGACATTTGATATTACGTTTTCCACTGACACCTTTGTTTGAAGGGGAATATTAAGGAGAAATTATAAAGCTCTTGCATCTACAATCTTTGCTAGCCACTTATACTTTAAAACATCAACGTTATATGCCCTGTGTACATCTGCTAAT
>NC_051415.1:29148546-29149856 GCF_015228065.2 Penaeus monodon
CTGTTGTATGTTGAATAAGCACTGAAGATAGTGAAATACAAGTAGATATGTAGTACTAATATTTCCTTAGTGTTCTTTGTAATGATGCTTTCTTTTTACAGGAATAGTATACACGAGATCCAAATAAAACTTTCTAGAAAGTGGCTACGTTTCAGAATGATCTGTCCTTATCTTATCTCATCCAGCTCCTCCTGATGTTATCTGCATCAGGCCAAACCCCTTTGTCTTCTTCAGAACAATAATCACTTCAACCACAGTAATTTATACACAACACTACACCTAATAACTTATATTTCCCATTCATATGCCAAACTCGCAGGCAATGTAACCATAAGTACAAACTATCATTAGGCTAAAACTGGTGACTCACTTTAAGCTGCCACACGTCAGATGTCATTATCCCACATAGAGATGTCAGTATCAAATGTAGAGTAGGGCTTCGCCATCATTTTAGGCAACTCAGATAAAGATATGTGCTGAAAGGCAACTACGCATTTTATCTTTCCTTGTCTTAATGTTTTATCTGTTCTGCCCCAAGCATGACTTTCAAGGACAATAACTGACAAATGGTTATCGACCATTCATTAGATAAGTTGTATAAGTCATGAAAATACTTGGGGAATGAAATGTGTACATTTATAATGACACAGCGTGTGATTAATATGGAGTAAATGTCCAAAACTTAAGTACTTCTCTGTTTTACTAATCCATCCGTTTTTGTTCTTCGTTGGAAAGTTTTATAAAGGGGGAATAACGAGGAATTGTAGTGATGAATGAATATATCAAGGAGATATCAGACTATAATGGGATATGTCGTACACGTGAAGACTGGATGATACATTGCTGTTTATCACACCTGGGGGCTTTCGTCGAGATAGGCAACGGATCCCAGAGATTTAGATGCCTATATTGCAATGCAAGAGCAGGAAAGTCGGGCAGGCAGCGAGTCTTGGGAAATTGACCAGGCGCCTAGACTCACACACCGGAGCTTGGTGACTCCGCGGTAAAAGCAGCACAGTCCCGAGTCATCATGATAAGAGACCTTTTTTATGATACCTTTCCGCCATAGCTTTAATATTATCTGGCATCCGAGATGGAGCTGGGTATAAAGGCTTGTGCCTCGCAGTTGAAACCTCAGTTGCAGGGTAGTTGTGATAGTGTTGTTGAGCTCTTCCTTGACCAAGTCGTTCCAGGCAGCCATGGCATCTTTCAAGGAGGTAGGGAAGATGTACTTCTATTGAACTGGCGCGTTAGATGTTTTATAGTTTATCCAAGGTTTGGACCTTTTGATATAAACATGCACACACACA
>NC_051415.1:29150093-29150468 GCF_015228065.2 Penaeus monodon
CAGAATGCATGCATGCATTTATACAGATTTCGTAAAATCAAATACTGCATTTTTCCTGTTCTTCTATAGCAACCTTAAGTTTGATGCTTGATATAGCTATCACCCCTAATACGTATGTAAACGTTAGTATAAGATAAGATATGAAGATTATCCACGCAGTCATGACAATAAGTCTAATTCGCACAACGAAACAACTGCGCATCGTCTTGCGAACGCCGGCAGACGCAAGCGCCGGCAGGGAAGATAAACAAAAGCCGTATTTATTCTTCGTCACAGCAACTCGCTGCTTGGAGTTCCTCTCTCGCACCACGCTAAGAGTTTGAGCATTTGTCTCCTTCTTTATCTACTCTTAGATCCAGAGTCTTTTTCCTCCTC
>NC_051415.1:29150493-29150850 GCF_015228065.2 Penaeus monodon
AAGACGATAAGGCCATAATGGTATCGACGGGGGGGAAGACAAACTAGAGGGCGTTACTAAGAGAGCTGTTAACAGATTACGATCAGGATGCGTGTGAGTCAGCTGTTGTTGGGTGGAGATGGGCGGGGGAAGAAAGGGTTTGGGGGTGGGAGGGAAGAGGAGGCGGAGAGGAGAGGGGAAGGAGGGGAGAGGGGAAGAGGGGACGGAGAGGAAGGGAGAGGGGAAGAGGGCGGATCGGGGAGGAAGGAGAAATGGAGGAGGAGAGAAAAAGAAGAGAGAGAGTTTAGGATAATGGAGGGGAGAAGAGGGGAGATGGTACACTGTGCAGGAAGGAGTAAGGGAACGATTACATTAAAT
>NC_051415.1:29150961-29151139 GCF_015228065.2 Penaeus monodon
AAGGTATGGAAAATGTTACACGGAAAAGGAGAGAAGCGAGGGAAGGACGGAAAGGGGGGTATGAGGGAGGGGTAGAGTGGTTGCATGGGTGGGGGGAGAGGATAAAGCTGCAACGGGGGGGGGGGGGGCAAGAAGAGGGTAGCAGGAATCCCCGCGTTGTTGCTAAGCTCGCGCATGC
>NC_051415.1:29151181-29151356 GCF_015228065.2 Penaeus monodon
AGGGAATTACAACGAAACGAAAGATAAAAAAAAATATATGAGAAGTAAAGGGAATCAGTAGACCGAATGTTTAATGAATAGAAATATATTAAAGAGAAAAAAAATCTTACCGATAAAAGGAAACGCACACCAATAAGAGAATAAAAAAAGAACAGTAACAAAGATAATCCTTGAT
>NC_051415.1:29151495-29151683 GCF_015228065.2 Penaeus monodon
GAGTCATACAAGGTCAGTGCAATCTAGCAACCTCGTGACCTTGACCTTTGAATGATATCAAATTGTCTGGGAATGTATTTAATTAGTCATAAGGGAGTATGTTGCTTATATCGAAACCGCAGACGTCAGCACATAAACATACACATGGATTAAGACTGTCTTCTTGATATGCGGGTCACGTGTCTGTT
>NC_051415.1:29151726-29151833 GCF_015228065.2 Penaeus monodon
ATCTTCTTCTTGAATAACGAGCATAATTACATTTTAGAGTCTTTGAATTAGATTATTAGAAATTTGGAAAAATTTAATTGTAAGTTTTCCTCTTTTGTGTCTGTGCT
>NC_051415.1:29151873-29151969 GCF_015228065.2 Penaeus monodon
TCTCTTTATCTTTCTTTCTTTGTTGTTGCTGTTTAAACCCTCTGAAGAGAGTCGGGGATTATGTGCGTGATGGATGTGGCACGTGACTGGGGCCGG
>NC_051415.1:29152746-29152874 GCF_015228065.2 Penaeus monodon
AATGTGACTACAACCATTCATATACACGTTTTTATCATCCTCTTAAGCGTGATCTCTTTTCCTCTCCTCTCTACTTATCTATTTCTAAGTCTCCTTGTCTCTTGTGTTTCTTCTATCTTGTGAATGCT
>NC_051415.1:29152932-29153028 GCF_015228065.2 Penaeus monodon
GGGGTGATTACTAATACATAAAATTCCGAAAAAAATTTAATAATTAAAATTAAATCTTAAAAAAGGTATTGTTAATGTATATATGTTATACATACA
>NC_051415.1:29153113-29153436 GCF_015228065.2 Penaeus monodon
TTCTGTATGTGTATGTTTGTATTCTTTTTTTATTGCATTTTTTTTTTTTACATTATCAGATCGTCGACCGCGCTCGTGCCGCTTTCCAATCGGGGCGCACTCGGTCCGTAGAGTTTCGCAAACAGCAACTGCTCCAACTCAAGAAAATGTACGAGGAGAACCGGCAGACGTTCCTCGACGCCGTTCATTCCGATCTGAGGAAGGTGAGTTGGTCGATTCCGAGGCGGGTGTGTGGTGAATGGTTTGGTTAATTAGACGTTTCGATAATGACGGTGATTATGGTGATTGTGGTACTGGTTGCTTAATTGTTTCAGTTACAGTAG
>NC_051415.1:29153500-29153644 GCF_015228065.2 Penaeus monodon
GCTGATATCACGGAAATCTCTTTTTTATACTTCATATATTCACTTTCTAAGAGATGTCTCACTGAGATCGTAAAAATAAAGGAGCTAACTACGCTTCCAATGATTATAAAAGGAAACAGTAGCGTGGCAAATCGTACACTGACA
>NC_051415.1:29153734-29154192 GCF_015228065.2 Penaeus monodon
ATCAAAGACTTCTCCAATCCTTCCTAAAACTAAGAGAGGAAGTCTTGCTAATCCTCTATCATTCTCTATTAATCCACCAGTAGAAAACGTTTCTTACGTTTAACTGATTCGCAAATGATTGTTTCGTAAACGCTTGAACCTCATCTTAATACAATTTTTTCTTCTTTTCATTTTAAACATATTGATAATTCAATATAGCAATACTTTTAAACATCATGGTGACAATGATACAATCTGTTTGTGATACTTAAATGTACTGATAAGGATGATACGGTCCAATTGATCTGCTTAATCACAATAGTAGTAGAAATGATTCAAGTACTATTAATCAGCTTATAGTAGTAAAAAATATTCAATACTATTAATCTGTTATCTAAGATAATGATATGTATAATTCAAAAGTGAAATAACCATATATATCAATTATTTTTAAGAATTATAACGCATTTTATTAGACG
>NC_051415.1:29154261-29154539 GCF_015228065.2 Penaeus monodon
TCAAAGCAAAAACCCAACCAATAAACAACCACTTTTCGTGCATCCGAATCCCAGCCGAAGCTCGAAGCAACTCTGTTCGAAACCGGGTTCGCTGAGAAGGACTTGGACTTCCTCCTGACGCGCGTGGATGACTGCCTGAAGCCGCAGGAGGTCGCCCCGGTGATGCCGCAGGACAAGTGCCTCATCTACAAGGATCCCTACGGCGTCGTCCTTGTTATGGGCGCTTGGAACTACCCTCTGCAACTCAGCCTCATTCCCGCGGCAGGTGGGTGGGCTGG
>NC_051415.1:29155032-29156530 GCF_015228065.2 Penaeus monodon
CATATCACTAAGCTAAATGACCTCTTCATCTTCTCTCTGGTGCAGTGATAATTAAGCCCTCAGAAATCATACATTCTAATTATGTCAGTTCAAAAATATACATTTAATTAATCATACATTCTACTCACATCAATTTAGAAATATACATTTATTTAATCACACATTCTAACCATTTCAATTAACTACCTCTTCCTCCCCCTTATTCTATTCATATCAGTTAATTAATCATATATTCTAATCATACCAAATCATAAATATACATCTAATTAATCATACAATCTAATCATACCAATTATCTACCTCTTCTTCCCTCGCAGGTGCAATCGCTGCCGGAAACGCAGTCATAATCAAGCCTTCAGAAGTCGCCCCCGCCACAGCCGCTGCCATCGCTAAGCTCGTGCCTCAGTATCTTGACAAGGTGAGTAATATTTTTGTGTGTGTATCTATTATTCTATGATTTGATGTTTTGACTTTATCTGCGGCACAGGCCTCCTCCTTCCTTTCTTTGTTTTTCTCGATTTTGCTAACTTTTCCATTGTCAAACATTTTATTTTATTTGCTTTCACTTCGCTCTACTTCTTTTCTCGATTTTCTTTCCATTATCAAACGTTTTCTTTCATAGTTTCATTGCGTTTTTTTGTTTGACCTGTCATCTAACGTTCTTTTTTCACATATTTTCCTCTTTCTTGTTACCAAACGTCTTCCTACATAACTTCCCTTATTTTGATTCTGATTTTCGCTCCTGTTAATCAAACGTTTTCTTACATACCTTCCCCTGTTTTGATTCTGATTTTCGCTCTTATGCTTCAAACGTTTCCTTACATACCTTCTCCATCTCTATACACTTTCCCCCTTTGTTTTCCAGGAGTGCTTCCACGTCGTGTGTGGGGGCGTTGCAGAAACCACTGAGCTCCTGAAGCAGAGGTTCGACTACATCTTCTACACCGGGTCCACGGGCGTCGGCAAGATCGTTAGGGATGCGGCCAACAAGTTCCTCACGCCCACAACCTTGGAACTGGGCGGGAAGTGGTAGGTGATGGGCGTGGATGGCCTGTATGGAGTTACTGATCGGTAATGGGGTATGTTCAGGGTATGTTGGTATCAGTGGGGGGGGGGTTTGGAAGGGGGGGGGGGCGAGTTTAGAGAGTGAGGAGAACCTTATTATTGAGAATAATAAGGTTTGATTTCTTACTGCTAGACGAATGAGGGGAGAGTTACTTAACAAAATTGAATGTGGACCAGGGACTAAATATATTGTACGACCATGGTTTTCTTCGATTTTGACAGAGTGGAATTTAGCATTACAGACATTTGAAAGATCTACAAACTTTGAGGTATCATGACACTAGGAAGCTGTGCATCCAGTAAGAGGGGAACAATAGTTGTTATGTAATTACCAAAAGAAATCTCAGATCCAAAAATAATTTTATCATTTAGCATGGTTTTATTACGCTAATTTTTAGTGTATGTCTATTACTGTTACCTAGCCTATAATTAA
>NC_051415.1:29156836-29157502 GCF_015228065.2 Penaeus monodon
AAAACTTCTATCGTCATTATCAAATTCCCCCTCTCCCCTCCCCCTCCCCCAAGCCCCTGCTACGTCGACCAAACGGCAGACCTCGACATCGCCACACGGAGGATCCTGTGGGGCAAGCTGTTCAACCTGGGCCAGACCTGCATCGCCCCCGACTACATCATGTGCCCCAAAGCCGTCGAGGGGGAGATCGTCGCCAAGGCCAAGGAGATCCTGAAGGAGTGGTACGGCGACAGCCTGGAGAAGAACCCCGACCTGTGCCGAATCGTGGCCGAGAGACATGTTGAGTGAGTGAGAGAGTTAAGAGGGACGTCGGTGTGGGTGATTTAAAGGAGATTCTGGGATTATTTTTTTCCTTTTCTCAGATGTGTTTGTGAATGTTTAGTGGGTCCATGAAGACACAATGTTTGTGGTGAATTGTAAATATTTTGCGGGTTCGGTGTTTGTGGTAAATTGAGAATGGGGTGGGGAGGGGGGAGGCTATAGTGTTGTTAACTCTATCGAGACCCGTGGATCTGTTTTCATGCTTGTTCTTTCTATTTTCTTGGGGCACAACGTTTTTTCGTGTTTTACAGCGACTCTGTATAACCTCCTCTTCGCCTTTACTCAGAAAAAGATTAAAAAACAACAGCATATAAATCACATCTACTTTTCAAAAATGTTCTGCTC
>NC_051415.1:29157682-29157955 GCF_015228065.2 Penaeus monodon
GCCGCCCAGTGCAATCGCACCGAGCCTCCCCATCTCCGCCAACAGCCGCCTCGCAGGGTACCTGAGCAGCGGAAGGGTCGCCGTCGGAGGGAAGTATGACAGGAAGAGCAAGTGGGTCGAACCGACGATCCTGGTGGGCGTGAAGGAGGACAGCAAGGTCATGCAGGACGAGGTCTTCGGCCCGATCCTCCCTATCCTAAATTACGAGAATTATCAGGATGCCATCAACTTCATTAACAAGGGGTGAGGAGCGCATGGCGGTGGTGTTGGGTA
>NC_051415.1:29158210-29158810 GCF_015228065.2 Penaeus monodon
TTCGAAATTCGTTTCGTTGTAAACATTCTTTCATAAATATATTAACTTTAACCCGTAGTCCTCCTGATATTATAATATAATTAAATCAATTTTCATTATATATTATCCACATATATCTAATTCATTCTAAATATTTTCGTTCCTCACAAGTTATGTTTCTTTCTCTAAAATAACATTCATTCTCCATAATAGTGTTTCTAACTTTTAATCCCTGTATCTCCTGTTTTTTCATTCAAGTGTCGTATCGCAATTTTTTATTATTATTATCACCATAATCATAACTTCATTCATAAAATTGTTCTTGTTTCCTCGTTGTATAAGTTGTCTTTCGCTGCCTTCTAAGAGATCTCCTCGCCTATAGTAACGTTTTTCCTCGTAACACTCGTATTTTGTTCTCGTCTCTCTCTTCTTCATATGTGTTTTTTATCGCAAATCATCCTCTTCATCACCTTTTCTCCTATCTTCCTGTTTTAGTTCTTTTCGTCATGAAAGCCCCTCGATTACGTGTTCTCGACGCGATGTCGGATTGCAGTGTCTTCGGGAGCCACTCAGCCTCGCACCACGCTCCTGGTGCGTGGGGGGGGGGTGGTTGTGTTTGTG
>NC_051415.1:29159021-29159153 GCF_015228065.2 Penaeus monodon
CCTTCGGCGGCGTCGGCCACAGCGGGATGGGCGCTTACCACGGCGACTACACCATCGACACTTTCCTGCACAAGAAATCCGTCCTCATCAGGAATTTCGATTCTGCTCCTGAAAAGATGTTGGCGTATGTAT
>NC_051415.1:29159700-29160483 GCF_015228065.2 Penaeus monodon
TATTCGCAGGGTCCGCTACCCTCCCTACACCGATGAGAAACTGAAGATTCTCAGCGCATAAGGAGATCCTCACGACCTCCACTTTCTAATCTTCCACCTCTTTCTCTTCCAGTATCTTCATCTGCACTTTCGTGTCTTTCGCTCTCTTCTCTTCCACTTTCTTCTCCCATACTCTCTTCCACTTTCATTTTCTTCTCTTCCACTTTTTTTTCTCCTCTACTTTATTCCCTTTCTTCCCTTCACACTTTCTTACACTCCTTTTCCACTTTCATTCGGTTTTCTTCCACTTTCTTCCGCATTGTCCCTTTTTCTCCCAAGGCGGACCATTGATATCCTTGATCTAAAGAAAAAATAAATAAAATACCGTTAATTGCTAACGATTGTTTATTAATATCCCGTTAAAGACTTTTTCTTCGTTGGGTCACGGGGCACTACGTATTAGAGGACAAATGAAAAATAATGATAGTTATTCAGTCTGTTCATAAAGAATATTTGTAATTGTTGTAATGCTAATAAAATGGCAAGAACAAAGCATGTAGGATAAAAAGAAAAAAAGGAAAAAGCAAATTGGTAATACAAATAATAATGACAAAAACAAGCCAGAGAAAAAAACAAGACAGGATCAGTTCATTCTTTAAAGGAAAGACGAACTACAGGAATATACATGACTTGGTAACAGATGCTTCCTCAAGGCCACCAACATAGAGATTAAGCTTCTATCATTCACTTACAGAAATTATATCAGAAGAGAGGGAGGGAGAGAGAGGAGGGGGTACCAGTGTC
>NC_051415.1:29160517-29160592 GCF_015228065.2 Penaeus monodon
AAAAAAAATAAACTAATATACACAAATAGCTTAATAGATATATCCTTACGGTGTAAATATATTGTAAAATTCCTA
>NC_051415.1:29160909-29161366 GCF_015228065.2 Penaeus monodon
ACATTCAACCAACAGTCCCATGACCCACGTCAGCAGGGTATATAAATCAGTTTTCCCTGTATTACAGTCTTCAAAGAAAACGAAAGCTTGTCCTTAGAAACCAAATAAACTGAAACAAAAGAGCCTGGAAAATTAACTGCTTTCTCAATGCACAACGATGCCTTATTCAAGCAAATGTCTGAGTTTCTAGATATCAGAGTCTGTCATGATTATTACGTAATATCACCGGTAACATTTTCTTCCACTTGCCTTTTTTTGGTTATATTCCTGTTGTGTTATATTCTTTTGTTATAATAGTTATCTATTGTATCATCTTAATGATTATCAACAGATTGTCATGCATTAACTTTGCATCAAACATTCTACTTACTCAAAACTACAAATTTTGATTGAAAATTGTTAGTTATGACAGTTTTGGTTATCAGTAGCATACGAATCTAAATAGTTCCTTGTCTAA
>NC_051415.1:29161407-29161587 GCF_015228065.2 Penaeus monodon
CACCGTTTCTCTTACTTTAGCTTTTGAAGAGATTCCTATAAATTAGAAATTTTGAAAGAACTCAACATGTGATATATGGCAAAAACGTTTGGCAAAAAAACAGAGGGAGACAGAGAAGGAAAGATAAAAAGAGAGGGTGAGAAGTGGAAGAAAGTAAGAAAACAACGTGGATCGTACGAC
>NC_051415.1:29161618-29162103 GCF_015228065.2 Penaeus monodon
TTAAGAGACACTTCAACAACTCAAATAAGATACGGTGTCTTATAGATAACGGTTATCAGTGGATAGTCATATGCATGTTTTATAGAGAGAGAGGTATACAGACAACCTTAAGTGTAAATCGAGCTTTTTGTTACATTTGTTAAACTTGTGAGAACAAACGAATGATAACACACTGCTCCTTTCCCACAAGCTGATGTGTATAAGTATACAAAATGCGACGTACGAAGAGGCAATCTTGATGAATTTTGATGAGAAATCCTTTAAATAAACCTGGATCATGACGATACACATGAAGAAAAAATAAAATAATCGTACTCGCAATGATAAGAGAAATTTTGCCTACAGTTCAGACATTCAATCCAGCGAGGACATTTTGCCGAGGGGAAGTGTCTCGCAAGATGGGCTGAGAAAGGGTTACATGCACTCAAGCACTTGGGCGTCTCTGCAGCTGCTTCGTATCAGTCGTCAAGGTCAGGGGATAGTAT
>NC_051415.1:29162450-29162702 GCF_015228065.2 Penaeus monodon
TTACAATGGGGTCCTTTACGCTTACAAGCAGTAACCAGACAGAACCAGTCATAGTAATGTACAGTATCGAACGTGTTAATTAGAACAAAACAGCCTGGCTAGGACTAGGTGTTATGATCAAATGTGACGACGATTTTACGAAGACGAGAGAGAAAAAAATAAGGACACACTAGTAAGCCAAGGCACGGTATGTATGCTTAGCAGTGTTAATGTCAGTGAATAGACCTTTGGGTTGAATTCACACTGCAAGAT
>NC_051415.1:29162792-29163304 GCF_015228065.2 Penaeus monodon
GGGGGTGTGTGGCGTGTATGTGGTTGTCGTCTGTACTTATATGTGAGCGTGAGTGAATGTGTACTACACTGTAGACATTATAGGTTTATAAAACATAATCAGTAATGAAGAAATAACATAAAAAGTAGAATTGTAACAGCAACAAATACAATATACCCAAATGTATGTTCGTCCAAGACACATAATACACCTGTACACAGTCCTGAATAATAAGCAGCCAAACTCAAAACAGAACTAAGAATTATGGCAAAATAATAATTCTAGCACTCCACACATAACTTAGCACAAATGACCATTAAACACAATAGACGCAATACACTCACACTGTACTATACAGACGAAGTAATATACACAGTAACAGAGTGACAGGTCTGAGTAACCGGTCGTGTTATTTAGTGCAAATAACAAGTTGAAAAATGACCAAACAGCGCTAAGATTAGATAATGTGATGATTTTAATGAGAAAGCCAAAATGAGGACATACTTATGAAGCCAGACAGGGAGGTATGATTA
>NC_051415.1:29163420-29163798 GCF_015228065.2 Penaeus monodon
TCATGTATACTTATCACTATCATTATACAAACAAGATTTGGATTATCTTTATATTGGCATGGCAGACACCACCTTTATCAAGAGTATGCCTAATTGTAAATATATTTCAAAAATACCACACGACTTTAGACCGGTTAATATACAATCTATAGACTATAAACCCAAACATTTCTGCCTTTTAATCAGACTGAATCCATCCTTCCGCATAAAGACATTCAGATGAAAACTTAATCAATGCGAGACAACGTTAACCTCAAGTCGAAGGTCATCGTGTGTGCGTGACAGTGCGTCGGTCTGTCTCGGCACTGAGTGGTTAACAGCCTTGCCTCTGCTGGATTAATGTGTTTACCCATTAAACTGTGATGCGGAAGTCACAGT
>NC_051415.1:29164985-29165141 GCF_015228065.2 Penaeus monodon
GCCGCATGTGAAATAATCCGTGCATCCTCGGAAAAGACGTGAGAGGAAGCAGAGGACAAGTTGCAATGACATATTGGTGATGAATGCACGGAAGAGAAATTAAGGAGGAAGAAAAATAAAAACAGGCGACCCAGAGCAGTTGAGAAAGGGCCTGGG
>NC_051415.1:29165296-29165634 GCF_015228065.2 Penaeus monodon
TTATTGATTGTCAGATAGATGGGGTACCACACTTAAAAAGAATTGTCCGTCAATATGAACTTTATCATAAAATTCGTCCTCGCATAGAAACAGACAAGATAACACATATATACCTGAATCAGTATGGATAAGTGTGAGTAAATATCACTTAGCACTTTAAACAGCAAGTCAGTTAACGACAAAAACAAAACAGTGGAGAGAGTTAAGCCTATTTCTATGTTATCTAGAGGACGCGTCATGAGTTATTTCGATCATGTTTGGTGATAAAATTATTATTATTGTTATTGCTTGTTTGTTTTTCCCATGTTCCCTTATTACCAAATGGAGTTTTTGTATTT
>NC_051415.1:29165670-29166088 GCF_015228065.2 Penaeus monodon
TTAATAGGTTACACACATACTCGTACTTTCGTTTTTTTATTGATATTATCCCTCTATTTATTTATCTATTTTACCCAAACAAATAGAGAACATTTTCCAAAACGTAAACACCATATCATCCAATCTTCCTGAGTCACCTGATAATTGTTTCTCTACAGTCACCTGCACGAGGTATCGATGTGAAAGATATCAAAGGTTATTGATATATCAGCTGACCCCCACCCCCCTTTAGCCTTTGTTTTGGGACCTATTTAATAGGTGGAATCCCTACAGCTGTCACACAGTGCAGGGAGACAGCGGACTGCGAATAAGGAATATTGCAGAGTTCTGATAAGGAAGATTGAGGAGTTCGAATAAGGAAGACAGAGATATGTGGATAGGGAAAACGCAAAGTGCGAATTGACGAGTAAGTGAAATC
>NC_051415.1:29166107-29166205 GCF_015228065.2 Penaeus monodon
CAGAGTGGAAATGGAATTAGCTGAGTTATGATCATCCTGAGAACCCACTGATAAAGATTAGCGTGAAATTCATTTGCCCTAGGACGAGTGTCGCTATT
>NC_051415.1:29166576-29166980 GCF_015228065.2 Penaeus monodon
TTCCAATAAAGCAAAGACACAAAAAATCAAAATTAAAACAGGAAAAACAAAGGAAACAAAGATAGCAAAGAAACAAGAATCCAACCACAACACGACCACAAAGAACAAGCCTTTTTGACCTGATAACTACCCCTACCTCCCCCCTCCCCCCACGCACAAAGGTGTACAAGTTGATCCGTGACCTGGAAGTGTTGCACCAGCTGGCGGACGTGTTGCAGAATGATCCGCGTGGCTACCAGGCCCTCTACACGGCCAACCAGATGGTAAACTCCATTATTGCCAAGAATGAAAGGTCAGATCACACACACGCACACATTAACGAGCAGTTGGTTAAATGCTAGAATGGAGGCTGGGCGCGGGCACGTCACCTGGTGGGGCTTGGGTGGGGGTCGGCGGGGTGGTTT
>NC_051415.1:29167735-29168065 GCF_015228065.2 Penaeus monodon
CACCCCGCCGACCCCCACCCAAGCCCCACCCAGGGACGTGCCTGCACCCAGCCTCCCATTCTAAGCATTAACCAAACTGCTCGTTAATGTGTGCGTGTGTGTGATCTGACCTTTCATTCTTGGCAATAATGGAGTTTACCATCTGGTTGGCCGTGTAGAGGGCCTGGTAGCCACGCGGATCATTCTGCAACACGTTCCGGCCAGGGTGCTTTTTGGTTTGCAAACACTCCCAGGTCACGGATCAACTTGTACACCTGTGTGCGTGGGGGGAGGGGGGAGGTAGGGGTAGTTATCAGGTCAAAAAGGCTTGTTCTTTGTGGTCGTTTGTGG
>NC_051415.1:29168466-29169353 GCF_015228065.2 Penaeus monodon
AATTACACACTTACTTGGGTGTCGAATTTTGAAATTTCGGCCCTGGTGAGTGTATAATACTTGTTTGGGTTGGGTGGCGCTGAAAAGGATAAAAATAGTTTAGAATTCACAGGGCTCGTGGGAATAACATGAGCCACTGTTACATTCTCTCTTAAAAATAACCTTAGACTATTTCCGGAATAATCCCATAATAATTATAATAATCCACGAATTATCCTAGAATAATTCCACAATGATGTAGTCTACTCTCTCTATATTATATGGTATAAGAATGGTATCCTCTTACTCAGCGTCGCAGCTCCGGTCACCGAAGAGTCTTGTGGGCGACCAATTCTCAACGTAAAAGACTTGATTCCCGGCGCCCCCTTCGTAGCTCCTGCTGATGACGTAATCGGGGCGCATTTGGTGACCTGTGCCCGTGGAGAGGCCCTGTGAAGGGATACGCGTGTAATTCAGTACATTTATTATTCTTTTTATTAGCAACTTTGTACTTATATATCCGAATTATTCTTTGTATTTGGTACCTTGTATTTTCCATATCTGAATTATTCATATTAGTCACTTTTACAGGGCTACTATTTGGAAATGGAAATTTGACTTGAAAAAACAACGAGAAGCACAAGAGAGAGTACCTGCTATTGAGTTTTCCCGTCGCTGGTCCACACGTATCTGCCTCGCTTCCTTTGTAGCACATCTAACCTCCATTCCGTGGTGGTTTCCAACCCATATCCTTAGGTAATCTCATACTCTACAATACACATAAAAATTACAAACTGATTAGTTATACTCTAATTGAACAAAAACCTTTTTTTTTTATTTTTTAAAGCCGGGGGTTTAATAATGACAAAGCATTGATTGGAGGGAAATTTTTCTTTTTAAGGTGAGGG
>NC_051415.1:29169481-29169664 GCF_015228065.2 Penaeus monodon
TTGAATGAATTGTCCTTTGAACCCAAATTTCGCGGTGGTCCCATTGTCGGTCCAAATATCTCCGCCCCCCCCCCCGAACGTCGGACCACCCGAACCCCGCTGGCGTGGGGGAGGGGGAAATAGTTTTCTGTTTGCATCACCTCTCGTCGAAAAGAGAAGAGGCCTTGCCACCGCTCTGCCACG
>NC_051415.1:29169691-29169906 GCF_015228065.2 Penaeus monodon
TTTGGCACCCGCCCAGTCCCCGTATTGACTTAGGGCGAAACTGCTGACTGAATAGTGTTGGCGGGGGGGGTGAGGATTATTATAAAGTGTTGTGTGGGAAAACAGACCAAAAGGAAAAAAGGTTTGGTTGTCGCCTTTTGTCAACTGGCCTCCGCCTCCTATCCATATGTTCAACCAACAACCACCCTCCCAGCCAGAAACCTAAACCTAAGGAA
>NC_051415.1:29169925-29170052 GCF_015228065.2 Penaeus monodon
TTAGTTCATCTTACCGAAATAAATTCGATGGAATAAGAATAGGCAAAGTCCAAGAAATAATTAAAAAGTAATTTTCTGATGAAACTGTTTTTTTTTGTTTTTTTACGTTAGTGCTTTACAACTTTAT
>NC_051415.1:29170166-29170495 GCF_015228065.2 Penaeus monodon
TGATAATAACGTTCCTTGTACATTCTGTTAACATTTCATATTTTCCTTTAACTTACAGACAGGGCGGGTGTCGGCGTACAGTCGGCCCTTGAGGTTGACGCTCGAGAATCTGGTGGAGTTGATATAATTGTCGATCCTCGGAAGCGTCGTCTTGAGGTTCTTGTGGATGCTTGCCTGCACCCCCGGGTCCGCCATGTTACTTTTTTTTTTACTATCTCTTATTTATGGAGAAAACAAAATGGTGGCTTGCACTAAGGTTGAAAAGCCGGACTCCACAGACCTTAGAAAAGGAAATCAAAATGTAATCTTTGGGAAATTTAGGTCCAGGT
>NC_051415.1:29170522-29170621 GCF_015228065.2 Penaeus monodon
AAATAGCGACACTCGTCTTAGGGCAAAAGAATTTCACACTAATCTTTATCAGTGGGTTCTCAGGATGATCATAACTCAGCTAATTCCATTTCCACTCTG
>NC_051415.1:29170640-29171456 GCF_015228065.2 Penaeus monodon
GATTTCACTTACTCGTCAATTCGCACTTTGCGTTTTTCCCTATCCACTATATCTCTGTACTTCCCTTATTCGAAAACTCCTCAATCCTTCTTATCAGAACTCTGCAATCTTCCTTATCGCAGTCCGCTGTCTCCCTGCACTGGGTGGGACAGTGTGGATTCCACTATTAAAGAGGTTTCCCAAACACAAAGGCTTAAAGGGGTGGTGGGGGTCGTCAGCTGATATATCAATAACCTTTGAATATCTTTCACATCCGATTAACCTAGTGCAGGTGACTGTCGAGGAAACAATTATCAGGGCTCAGGAAGATTGGAGATATGGGTTACGTTTTGGAAATGTTCGTCTATTGTTGGGTTAAAATAGATAAATAAAATAGAGGGATAATATCAAATATTAGAAACAAAACGAAAATACGAGGATGTGTGTAACCTATAAACACAACTCAACCAGACACACACATTACGCACACGCAAAAATACAAAAACTGCCATTTGAGTAATAAGGGAACATGGGAAAAAAAACAAACAAAGCAATAAACAATAATAATAATTTTTATCACAACATGATCGAAAATAATACATGACGCGTCCTCTAGATAACATAGAAAAGGCTTAACTCTCTCCCACTGTTTTGTTTTTGTCGTTAACTGGACTGCTGTTAAAGTGTAAGTGAATTTACTCAACACTTATCATATGATTCAGGTATATATGTGTTATCTTGTCTGTTTCTATTGCCGAGGACGAATTTATGATAAAGTTCCAATACTGAAGGACAATTCTTTAAGTGGTGGACCCCATCTATCTGACAACAATAAAT
>NC_051415.1:29171536-29171798 GCF_015228065.2 Penaeus monodon
CACTTGTCTGTGTCTCTCTGTCTATCCCCCAAGTTATCTCTCTACCTGTCTGTCTACCGAGATTTAAATGTATATACTGATGTATATTCATATCTACCCAGGCCCTTTCTCAACTGCTCTGGGTCGCCTGTTTTTATTTTTCTTCCTCCTTAATTTCATTCCGTGCATTCATCACCATATGTCATGCAACTTGTCCTCTGCTTCCTCTCACGTTCTTTTCCGAGGATGCACGGAATTATTTCACATGCGGCAATATCGGATG
>NC_051415.1:29172197-29172291 GCF_015228065.2 Penaeus monodon
GCCGAGATGAGAAGAGAGATATTAGATAGGCGTAGATAGATTATATACAGAGCGGCCGCGCGTCGTCGCGCGCGCTCGCTCTCGCCTCTCTCTG
>NC_051415.1:29173095-29173489 GCF_015228065.2 Penaeus monodon
CCTGTGACTTCGCATCACAGTTGAATGGGTTAAACACATAATCCAGACAGAGGCAAGGCTGTTAACCACTCAGTGCCGAGACAGACCGACGCCCTGTCACGCACACACGAGGACCTCGACTTGAGGTTAACGGTGTCTCGCATGATAAGTTTTCATCTGAATGTCTTTATGCGGGTAAGGATGGGATCAGTCTGATTAAAAGCAGAACAGAAATGTTTGGGTTTATAGTCTATAGATTTATATAACCGGTCTAAAGGTCGTGTGTATTTTTGAAGATTTATTTAACAAAATAGCATAGCTACATATAGGTTACTCTTGTAAAGGTGGTGGCGTCATGCCAAATATAAAGATAAAGCAAAATCTTGTTGTATAATGATAGTGATAAGCTACATGA
>NC_051415.1:29174470-29175041 GCF_015228065.2 Penaeus monodon
AGTAATAGGTCAATGACAAGCAAGAGGACCAATAATAACGAAACAATCTTTATGTTTGCTGTAAGTTAAGAAAGAAAAACGAATTTTTTCAAGCAACGATATAAACTACATTTAGCCAGGAATGTGGGAACCATTGTTCGGCTGTAGGTCTCTCCTCATTACCCTACTGATGCAGCTTTGGGCTAATTGGGCGGTTAAACTTAATTCGTTAATTAAGGGAAATTAAGTTTTTGCCAGAAGTACAAAATGTCTGCCCGTGCTCCAATTTGCATCAACTGAAGGAATTTAATTCCTCTCTAAATCTCTTTCCCTCGCCTTGGCTATTTGTATACTGGATTAGCGTGGGCCAACTCGCCCTTAGATACAGGACACGGGCCGAAAACGTGTTTTACGTAATAATTCACGGCCTTTCTGTTATCTATATGGGTGTCTATCATGTTATCCGTATATAGAGTGTATCTGTATTTACCTATTTATTTCTATCTATTACGTATTCTATCGTATGTCCTGATATCTGACCATGTTGTTAGGCTGTGTAATTCATGACCGTGTGTGTGAACGTTAGATGATT
>NC_051415.1:29175182-29175459 GCF_015228065.2 Penaeus monodon
ATAAACTATGTCAATACCACTATTGATGTTTTATTTTAATTTTTCCATATTTTTTATTTAATCATTTATTTTCTTTTTTTTTCTTTTTTTTTACTTGCTAATTTTTATGCGTTTTATTTATTCTTTTGTTATATATATTATTTTTAGCAGCGAAGCCGATTCGGGCCTGAAACCAAATGCCACTAAGGTGAAGGTCAAGTTGGGGCGGTCCCCTGCTAAACCCCCGATTTTCACAATTTTGCGAATTCATCACGCTGCGCTCGAACATTTTTCAGAT
>NC_051415.1:29176663-29177143 GCF_015228065.2 Penaeus monodon
TAAAAGAAACAGTAACTGTGCTTGGCAACTTCACCCCAGAACAACTCTCCTATTTCACAAGCATTTAAGACTTAGTTTAGTTAACACCTCAGACATGCAACTGCTATTAAAGGATTTTTACGAGACACTCTAACATGCTAGAAGAACATGTCCTGTCATTGTTGTTCATGAATATTGAAATCTATTCTCCGTGTTCTTCTGCTGCTGTCTGGCTTAGAATAACAAGAGTAGTGTGTTTTTTTTTTTTTTTTCACTGTATGGTTATTCGATCTTTTATTCGTAAGATAAATGCTATAAATTGATATTATTTTTTAATGTTAAATGGCTTCATCGTTTGTTGTTTTGTCTTTGTATCTATTTCTTTTTCGTTGTGAGAACTTTGTATTTTTCTATATTTAGCATAATCTGTTATTTTTTCCAGAAATATTTGATTAAGAATTGCCATTGTTCATTTTAACTTTTATATAATGGAAAGCACGT
>NC_051415.1:29177221-29177702 GCF_015228065.2 Penaeus monodon
GTATTCCACCGTAAAAATTATATTAGAATTTACTGCAGTATATATGTGTATATATCAGTAGTGCAGTAATTCAGTGAGTGATCCTTTTTGCAAAATGTGGTTTGAATGATATCAAGAGTGAATCAAAC
The DNA here is from genome assembly GCF_015228065.2 of Penaeus monodon. Taxonomy (NCBI): domain Eukaryota; kingdom Metazoa; phylum Arthropoda; class Malacostraca; order Decapoda; family Penaeidae; genus Penaeus; species Penaeus monodon. Next base: position 29,177,350 of record NC_051415.1, read on the forward strand.
TATCGGGAAAATGTAAGAACAAGAATGAAATCTATATCCTAATTAGAAGTAATATTAGAATAACGATTGGAAGAATAAGCATAAGAATATGTTAGATAAAAGAGGTAGAGAAAAGAATTTGAAAAAGAGAAGATCGGTACAAGAAGAAAGAAAATGAAGATAAATTATCAGTAGAAATGAGAGCACAGTGAGAGAAAATTAAGAACAGAAATAGTGGAAAAGAAGAATAGAGAGAGAGAGAAAAAATAGGATGAGAATCTGAATACATTGAAAACTGAATTTGAACCGAATAGAATTAAAGAAGAAAAAAACATAAAAATAAGATCAGAACACGGTCGGGAAAAAAAAACCGA
>NC_051415.1:29178461-29178833 GCF_015228065.2 Penaeus monodon
TGTGACTTCCCATCCATTTTAAATGGAAAACACTTTAATCCAGCAGAGGCAAGGCTTTAACCACTCGGGGCCGAACAGACCGACGCATTTTCACGCACACACATACCTTCGCTTGAGGTTAAGGGGTCTCGCATTGATTAAGTTTTCATCTAAATGTCTTTATGCGGAAGGAGGTTCATCTGTTTAAAAGGCGAAATTTTTGGGTTTTATAGCTTTTAGTTGTATATTAACCGTCAAAGTCGTGGGGTATTTTTTGAGAGTTTTTTAAAAAATACTATCTACATATAGTTACTCTTTAAAGGGGGTGTCTGCCATGCCAATTAAGATAAGCCAATCTTTTTTGTTAATGATAGTGAAATATACCTGAACAAC
>NC_051415.1:29178898-29179393 GCF_015228065.2 Penaeus monodon
ACAACACCCAAAAAAACAAACACCACCACCCACTATCATCCCTCCCTGTCTCTTCATAGTATGCCTCATTTTGGCTTTTATTAAATCATCCATTATCAATCTTACGCTGGGTCATTTTTAAACTTGTTTTTTTGCACTAAATAAAACCCTTTTTTTTTTCCCCGACCTGTCCCTTTTACTGTGTATATTCTTCGTCTTATATCAGTGGGTTTTTGCGTCTATTGTTTTTATGGTCATTTGTGAAATTATTTGGAGTGCTAATTTTTATTTTCAAAATTCTTTTCTGTTTTGATTTTGGCTGCTTATTATTCAGGACTGTGTACAGGTGTATTATGTGTCTGGACGAATAACATTGGGACTATGTATTTGGGGAAATATTCGTATTATGTATTTGCTTCGTTACTGATTATGTTTATAAAACCATAAGTCTACAGTGTGCACATTCACCGTACCATTAAGTCCCAAAATTCCCAATACACGCTCACATTCACAACA
>NC_051415.1:29179489-29179716 GCF_015228065.2 Penaeus monodon
AAACTTGCGGTGAATTCAACCCAAAGGTCTTTCACTGCTTAACACTGCAAGGGCTACATACGTGCTTGGTTTACTATGTGTTCTTATTTTTTTCTCTCTCGTTTCGTAAAATCGTCGTCCTTATCTAAACCTATCCTACCGGGCTGTCATTTGTTCTTTAAAAAATTTCGTCTGTACTTACTATGACGGGTTCTTCGGGTTACTGTTTGTAAGCGAAAAAACCCATT
>NC_051415.1:29179902-29180469 GCF_015228065.2 Penaeus monodon
GGGGAAAAGGAAGAGGGCTTAATGGGGCAGGAAAGGGAGGGATATAAAGGGACAAGGAAAAGAAAAAGGGAGGGGGGCAAGGAGGCGGGGAGGGAGGGGCAAGGGCGAAGGGGGGGATACTATCCCTGACCTTTGACGACTGATACAACACTGCAAAAACCCCCAATCTTGGGGTGCTTTAAACCCCTTTCTCACCCATTTTGCAACACTTCCCCTGGGGCAAATTCCTCGCTGGATTGAATGTCAAACTGTAGGCAAATTTCTTTTATCATTGCGATTACGATAATTTTATTTTTTTCTTCATGTGTATCGTCAGATCCAGGTTTTTTAAAGGATTTCTCATAAAAATTCATCAAGATTCCTCTTCGTACGTCGATTTTGTATATTTACCATCACTTGTGGGAAAGGACGTGTTTATCATTTCGTTTGTTCCACAAGTTTAACAAAATTAAAAAAAGTCGTTTTACACTTAAGGTTGTCTTTCCCCTCTCTCTTTAAAAAAATGCATTGACTTCCCTGTAACCGTTTTTCTATAAGAAACCCTATCTTTTTTGAGTTGTTGAAGTG
>NC_051415.1:29180583-29180688 GCF_015228065.2 Penaeus monodon
CCCTGTTTTTTTGCCAAAAGTTTTTTCCCTAATTTTACTGTTTGAGTTTTTTTCAAAAATTTTAATTTTATGAAACCTTCAAAGCCCAAAATTTAAAGAAAAGGG
>NC_051415.1:29180735-29181251 GCF_015228065.2 Penaeus monodon
AGCAAGGGAAATTTTAAATTCGTATGCTACTGATAAACCCAAAAATGCATAACTAAAAATTTTCAAACACAAAATTTATAGTTTTTTGTAAATGATTTTGATGCAAGGATCATGGCAAACTGTTTAATCATTAGGATGTACAAAAGAAACTTTTAACAAAAAGGGAAAAATTTCAACAAAAGGGGAAAAAACAAAAAAAGGGAGTGGAAAAAAATGTTACCGGGGATATTTTCTAATAATCTGACAGACTCTGATATCGAACTCAGACATTTGCTTAATAAGGGATCGTTGTGCATTGAGAAAGCGTTAATTTTCCCGGCTCTTTTTTTTTCAGTTTTTTTCGGTTTCTAAGGGCAAACTTTTGTTTTCTTTAAGCTTAATACGGAAAACTGATTTATTACCCTGCTGAGTGGGGCATGGGGACTGTTGTTGAATTGGGATATAAAGGCCAATATCGCTTTTTCATTTCTTGAAGTTTTGGCGCAGTGCGGTATCGTCTTGGACTTTTACGTTTCG
>NC_051415.1:29181431-29181541 GCF_015228065.2 Penaeus monodon
CTCAAAAGAAACAAATCGGGACGTGGTTCTGTTGGGTTTCCTTGTTTGTAGGATTTTTAAATATTTTCCGTAAGGGTATATTATTAAGCTATTTTTGTAATAGTTTATTT
>NC_051415.1:29181612-29181729 GCF_015228065.2 Penaeus monodon
GAATAATTTCTATAAATGAAAAATAGTACTTCTCTATGTTGGCGGGGGCCCGAGGGCATCTGTTACCAAATCTTTTATTACCTGTATTTTGTCTTTCCTTTAAGATACTATCCTGTC
>NC_051415.1:29181804-29182551 GCF_015228065.2 Penaeus monodon
CCTACATCTTTGTTCTTGCCTTTTATTACATTCACAAATTTCAATATTCTTTATGAAAAAACGAATAAATATCATTATTTTTCATGTTGTCCTCTAAACTAGTGCCCCGTGCCCAAAGGAAAAAAATCTTTAAAAGGGGAATTAAAAACAACGTTGCATTACGGTATTTTATTTATTTTTTTTTTTAAACAAGGATATCAAAGGCCGCCTTTGGGGAAAAAAGGGACAATGCGAGAAAAATGAAAAAACCGATGAAAGTGGAAAGGATGTAAAAAAAGGGTTTAAAGGGAAAAGGGAATAAAATAGAGGGGAAAAAAAAAAGGAAGAGAAGAAAATGAAAGTGGGAAAAGAGTATGGGAAAAAGTGGAAGAAAGGGGGAAAGAAACGAAATGCGTAAAAATACTGGGGAGAAAGAGGTGGAAAATTAGAAAGTGGGGGTCGTGAGGATCTCCCTTTTGCGCTGAAATCTTCAGTTTTTTCCCTCGGTGTAGGAGGAGCGGGCCTGCGAATAAACGTAAAAGTAATAGGTATTTTATAAATATATGATAAAAGCTGATAAGGATAAAAAAGCAGGTTTTAGTGAAAATTATCATGACAAAATGGAGGTAATGAAATAATGAGAACAATAAAGCTCATAAAATAAAGGATGTAAATAAAAATATACATCAAGAAAGGGAATATGGTGGGAAAATAATAATTTTGACAATACTTGAAATGTGGGAAGGAGGGAAGAAATATAAAGTTTTC
>NC_051415.1:29182815-29183034 GCF_015228065.2 Penaeus monodon
CAAATCAACCCAAACATTTTTTCGGGACAAATCAAAATTTCCCTGATGAGGGGGGATTTCTTGTCAGGAAAGTGTCGAGGGTGTACGCCGGGTAACGCCCATCCCGCTGTGGCCGACGCCGCCGAAGGGGGGTTTGGGGGTCTGGGGGAGGGGGGGGGAGATGGAAATGAAAATGAAAAATAATGTATGGTGAGGGTAATGATGGGTTGGTGATGACAT
>NC_051415.1:29183209-29183340 GCF_015228065.2 Penaeus monodon
CCAAAAAACACGCCTCACTGCGCGGGGGTGCAGAGTGATTGTGGGGGCGCCCCCCGAAGACACTTGGCTGAGGAAGGCGTCCGCTACATTCTGCTGCTTCGAGAACACGTCAGGCGAGGGCTTTCTCTGAG
>NC_051415.1:29183449-29183564 GCF_015228065.2 Penaeus monodon
GGGGTTTTTTTTACGGGGGTTTTAAAAATGGTTGGATTTTATAGTGGAGGAGATATTTTAGTTTTAAGTTGCAGCGAAAGACAACTTTACATATGTTAGGAAATCAGACAATTTT
>NC_051415.1:29183606-29183831 GCF_015228065.2 Penaeus monodon
CAGGAGACTACAAGGGATAAAAAGTTAGAAACACTATTATGGAAATAGAATGAATTTATAAGAAAAACATAACTTTGTGAGACCGAATTACTATTTAGTATAATAATCAGTATAATGTGAATATCGTTTAATGAAATTATTTAATTATTATTTTTTTTCTCGGGGACTGTTTCCTCGTTTTAAAACTTTACTGAAAAAGTGACAAAGTACATCGAAATATGACAT
>NC_051415.1:29184117-29184238 GCF_015228065.2 Penaeus monodon
CGAACCCATATGCCAAGAATGAAAGGTCAGATCACACACACCACACATTACGAGCAGTTGGTTAATGCTAGAATGGAGCTGGGCGCGGCACGTCCCTGGGTGGGGCTTGCGGCACGTAAAG
>NC_051415.1:29185038-29185778 GCF_015228065.2 Penaeus monodon
TTTGTTTTTCATACATCTATCTTCACTTGCAGGAATATGAAATTTAAATTAGTCATCCCTAATATTTTGTTTTCTTACTCACCATGCAACTGTTACGTTTTCTGTCATTTTTAGAAGTTAGCGGTAACAAAGATATATTTGTTTGTACTTTCTTTTAATGATTTTTTTTTTACTTCTATTGCAAGTGAGATACGCAAAGAAAAGTATAATTAATATGAAAAAATCAGGAGGAACAAAGCTGATAGTTTAGACATTCAGAAGGAAGTACCAATTATCTGAAATTTACAGAGAAAATTTGGGAAATAAAACCTTGTTCTGAAAATAATAGATATTGCAAGTTTATCTCAAACTTTTTCTCTCTTAATTTGCATGCCTGTAAGCTAGGTCATATTTTGCAGTAAAAATAACGCAATATGTTACACTTGCAATATTGATAAATAATTTCAAATATGTTCGACATGTAAGGCGATGTAGAACACATAGATTTGGCTAATTGATTTCCTATATTTTATATATTCGTTCTGCCGGTGCCATAAGGCCATAAAGATTTTCGATGTTTATGTCATCACTTTAGAGAAGCTGAGAAAAAAAAAGAACACTTCCTTCTCACGAGATTTTTTTTTATTTTGTCGATGTTTGTGTTATGGGTATTTTTCACAGCAACCTTGAATCTTATCCTGTATTTCCTCTGCTTACTTACATCGTTTCAGTTCCTTTATTTTTTAAACATATCTACAAGT
>NC_051415.1:29186145-29186376 GCF_015228065.2 Penaeus monodon
CCCCCCCTTCCCGACAAATCTCCAGCGGTGCCAGCCAGCTCGCCGACCGCCACTTCGCCAAGGGCAACGGTGCCAGGGCCCACACTCTCTCGGCCGTCGGGAACTGCCACATCGACTCCGCTTGGCTCTGGCCCTACTCGGAGACCAAGAGGAAGGTGGGCAGGAGCTATGCGTCGCAGGTCAGACTGATGGAGGACTACCCCGAGCTGGTCTTCGTGGCGTCGCAGGTAT
>NC_051415.1:29186428-29187211 GCF_015228065.2 Penaeus monodon
TGGGTATTTGGGGGGATGGGCGTTGGAGGGTAAGGATGGTCCTTATGGATAGGTGGTTATTTGTTTATCTTCGTTATCTGTTTTTATTTTCGGTTCCTTTTTTTCTTCTTCTCTTGCTTTCTGATTTGATTTCTTATTCTTATTCTTCTAGTTCTTTTCTTCCTTTTTTTTCTCTCTTCTTTCTCTTTTCTGGTCTTTTTTTCTCACCCTCCTTCTTTTCCTCTTTTTTCATTTCACTAATGAAAGACCACAAGTCCTTTATCGACGTCGTTGATAATTCTGCAAAATATTCTATTCGGCCAAATTTCCAAAAATCTTCACCCCGCTCCCGCCCTTCCTCCACTCCTCCAGGCACAGCAGTGGGCGTGGTGCAAGCAGTATTATCCGGAATTGTTTGAGCGCGTGAAGCTGCAGGTGCAAGCAGGCAAATTCCTCCCCGTGGGCGGCACGTGGGTGGAGATGGACGGCAACATTCCAAGCGGGGAGTCCTTCGTCAGGCAGTTCCTCCACGGCCAGCGGTTCTACCAGCAAGAACTCGGAGTGACCTGTAAGGAGTTCTGGTTGCCAGACACCTTCGGGTATTCCGCTCAGATTCCTGCAATGATGAGGGTACATGATAAGGAGGCTGCAGTGTGTTCGCATTACTCGTGAATATAGCTTTGCTTAAGAGGGCCTGGGATGACTTTACCATGACTCTCCGGCTAGGATGTATTTCTGAGATAAGGGACCTTTTCAAAATGGATAGGTCATTATACCGCATGTTGTCCCTCTTTCAGAGATTAT
>NC_051415.1:29187250-29187729 GCF_015228065.2 Penaeus monodon
GAAAACGAACTCTGCTCTTTTCTAATTACAGCACATGGATCTGTCCCGCTTCCTAACTCAGAAGTTGAGCTGGAGTATGGTGAACAAATTTCCTCACCACAACTTCACGTGGGAAGGGATAGATGGCAGCACCGTTCTCGCTCACTTCCCGCCGGGTGACTCGTACAACATGAACACCACGTTAGAAATACAATGTTCTTTGTATTCTTGCCCTTTCTAGTACTGCATGTAACATATAAGTGATGTTCTACTACATTATCATCATCTTAGCCATAGCTATCATTATCTTCGTCCTCATACGTAAATAGCGTAGAGGAAGCCGTGAGGACCGTGAGCAACTTGGAGGACAAGGGGCGAGTGAGTACCTCCGCCTTTCTCTTCGGATATGGCGACGGAGGAGGCGGCCCCACGCAGGACATGCTGGAGAGGGCCAGGAGGCTGAAGGATGCGGACGGATGCCCGAAGTAAGCGTTCTTCCG
>NC_051415.1:29187805-29188176 GCF_015228065.2 Penaeus monodon
ATGATTATCTCTATCAAACCCAAACATACCTCTCCACTCTTAATACATTCGAAAACTCCAAATGACTTATACCGCCTCCCTTAGATCTATATTTGCTTTTATACTATCCCCATTCCCTCTCTCACCCCCCATCTCCCCTTGTTCGTTCCATTTGCCCGTAGTTTTCCAGAGCTGACGTGGCCGGTGAATCACATCCCCTGGAAAGGTCGTCCATGCATTGTATAGTAGATCAGGCAAGCATCGCAGGCGTAAAGGTCATCTCTATCTCCTGTGTCCAAGTCCCTCGTACGCCCTACACCTTTCCTCTTTCTTCACTCAAGGATTCCAAGCTTGCAAAGGCGAAGGATGTAGTGGTCTTTGATATCCGTTTT
>NC_051415.1:29188521-29188896 GCF_015228065.2 Penaeus monodon
ACCTTTAACACGGTTTTCGCAATTTTCATTCCTTATTTTATCTATGTTTTCATTTTATTATTTTTTTAAGATCCCCCTATTATCACCAAGTCTCCTTTTTATCACCTTCTCCACCTCCCTTTCCTTTTCGAACCCCCTTTTATCTTCTTCCCTTACTGACTTCCCTTTTTAATCTGTTCTTCCTCTAGAATGAACATCGTCACCCCCGACGTGTTATTTTCCACCCTGGAGAACGAACAGCACAACATGTGTCGTTGGGTTGGAGAATTGTACCTTGAGCTGCACAACGGGACATACACTAGCCAGGTACCTATTTGTGTAAAGAATTCGCTGTATTTTGTGAGTTTGTAATGGACTATTTATCTATATAATACA
>NC_051415.1:29188943-29189054 GCF_015228065.2 Penaeus monodon
TTTGTGTTTAGATTTTTGTTAGCAGGTAATTTTTTGAACTGTAGAGTAATTGGTATTATGTTTTTGTACGTGTATACAATGATAAGCCGACGTTTGCTGGGCGTCGAAGAA
>NC_051415.1:29189195-29189393 GCF_015228065.2 Penaeus monodon
CATGTTTAAATGACAACATCATATCCCGACCCCAGTTAAATTTTATTTCAAATATTGATGCAAATTAGTTGTAGAAATCAGCGTGAATAATTAACTCTTTAAGAAAAATTAGATGGAACGGATCTCGTTTTTCAGAAAATTAATATTATTCATATGTTTCTAATTGTGTGTAAATGATGCAGCATTTGTGCTTTATCG
>NC_051415.1:29190503-29190649 GCF_015228065.2 Penaeus monodon
CACCCCTTCCACCCTTCCACACCCCAGGCGGATATGAAGAGGTTGTGTAGGAGAGCGGAGTTCCACCTTCGCGACGCAGAGTTCCTCCTGAGTACTGCTACGGCCTCGCTGGGGGTCGCCGCGTCAGCCCTTCTCCAGGCGTGAGT
>NC_051415.1:29191026-29191124 GCF_015228065.2 Penaeus monodon
GAACAGATTTTTTTTTTCTCTCTCTCTATTGTTTCGAATAATACCCATTTCTTCCTTCCTTTCTTCAGTAATATAACTTTTTCTGCTTCAATCGATAT
>NC_051415.1:29191153-29191234 GCF_015228065.2 Penaeus monodon
TTATATATTCTATTAAAGGTTAGGTTGTTAGCCGGTTTCAATCAGCTTGGAATTTTCTACATGTGTGCGGAGGAAGGGCCC
>NC_051415.1:29191480-29191883 GCF_015228065.2 Penaeus monodon
ATTTGTATCAAGGCCTAGGACTGTCCCCAATCATAACCGGAATATCTTACAAATACCACACCAATGCAAAATCTATGAGCCGAGAAGTTCCACCGGTCATCCTCTATTCATGAAAATGTATTATTTAGGTGTCGATGTCCCTGTACCCCAAGTTACAGTCCATATCTGTACTTTATGGTATTATACTATGTAATCATTTTCTCACGCCCAGTGTACCCTTCAAACTGGAAAACGTATTTCAAATATTGTTAATACCGTACTAAATACAGGTCGATGGTTCGTATTCATACATCATTAGCATCAGTGTTGTGCTGTGCTTCGATCTGCCGTCTCTTATCAATACAACACTTCCTGTATCAAAATACTACATTGACCCTTATACTTCTACACTAACGTCCCCTTC
>NC_051415.1:29192242-29192605 GCF_015228065.2 Penaeus monodon
TTTCATCCCTCTGTGTTCCCGTCTCTCTTTCCGTCCCTGCGTCACTTCCCTATACCCTTCCACTCACGGCCTCTCCTCCCCCCTCCCCCCATCAGTTCCTTGGAGTCCCTAGACAGCGCGTGGAAGAAGGTCCTTCTCAATCAGTTCCACGACGTCCTTCCTGGCTCTGGTATTGGTATCATCTACCCTGAAGCGACGAGGTACTACGAGGAGGCCATCGTTGCCGCTACAGGGGTGTGGCACGATTCAGCAGACGCTTTGTTTGGTGCGTTCGAGTTTCAAGATTTCTTTTCTCTTTCGCTCTCTATTTATATCTATATTTTTTTGAAAGTGTGTTGGTTTGAGGTAAAAGAGTTTTTTTTT
>NC_051415.1:29192636-29193004 GCF_015228065.2 Penaeus monodon
ATTTTGATTTTGATATTGTTAAAATGCGTTGGTGTATTTCTCTTCTGAAAAGAACTTTGACAGGTTTAGTGCAACTCGATACCGGAATCTATTTATTCTTTAATTTTGGTCTATTTTCAGTCCTGTTGCCTTACTTTTATTATTTCTTCACCTTTGACGGGGATATGATTCTCCTTAGAAGAATCGAAACCCATGTAAATTCTTTATCGTTCCGTAGAACAGAAGGACTTCTATATATGTCTTCGTACATAATAGGGAATAGTGAACTGATTTCGATCTTTTCTTCCCATCCGAGTACGTTCTCCATGCACTGCTCTGTGATTTTGGTCACTCAGATTAACGAAAATGAGGCCTGGCAAGGAAAGGGA
>NC_051415.1:29193374-29193558 GCF_015228065.2 Penaeus monodon
CACAGACGTGGTCGCCTTTCCACTGCAGGGAGCGGCGGCGAGCAGACCTGGACCGCCTTCAACACCCTCCAGTGGGCTCGCGAGGAAGTGGTGTCGACCCAGACACGAAGCGACGGTGAACGTTCAGCGGGTTACGTTCTTGTTCAAGCGCCGCCTCTGGGATACGCCGTTCTAGAAGGGATCA
>NC_051415.1:29194302-29194772 GCF_015228065.2 Penaeus monodon
CCTCTCTTTGCACTTGAGAAATTTTCTTGAATTATGAATCTCGACCTTTTCAACGGACAATTCATCCCTCCCCCTTCCCCCCTGTCCCTCCCCCTCCCCCCTGTCCCTCCCCCCCTCCCCCCTGTCCCTCCCCCCTGTCCCTCCCCCCTCCTCTCCGTCCTGGCCCTGTGTACCAGCTGAGACAGATGGCCTTTTCGTGCTTGACAACGGCCTGCTCCGAGCCGAAATCAACGCATTCGGACAGGTGGTGAGCTTGGTGACAGCTGGAGACTACCGCGACGTGTTCAGGAAGGAAGATGGTGGCCAGCTGGCGGGCAATCAGCTGGTTCTCTTTGACGACGAACCGCTTGTCTTCGATGCCTGGGATGTAATGGACTACCACCTGGAGACGCCCGTGGTTCTCAACCAGGAAGGGGTGAGAGAAGGAACCGCAATGAGAAAAATAAATAAATGAAATATGATGTTAATTG
>NC_051415.1:29194830-29194911 GCF_015228065.2 Penaeus monodon
TAATACAATATATTATATGTTAATAAGTGAAATATTAGTTTCTTATTGTCATACTTTCTTCTAATTCAATTCCCTTTGTTT
>NC_051415.1:29195023-29195104 GCF_015228065.2 Penaeus monodon
TTCTTCCTTAAGTGACTCTGCCTTAATGGTTGAAGTTTTAACAAGAAATTAATTAGGATTAACTTCTGAACTTCGTCTTTT
>NC_051415.1:29195130-29195313 GCF_015228065.2 Penaeus monodon
TTCATCTTTATTAGTTTTTCTTTCTTTTTTGGCGATTGAGTTGTGTACGAGGAATGGGAAAATGTGTCAAGCTAATAGCAGTTGAATCCTTTTCATTTATTTTAATCATAATTAATGCATCATTAATCAGATGTGATTTAGGAAATTCATTAACTATTTGTACCGCTATATTCTTTTATCAAT
>NC_051415.1:29195928-29196214 GCF_015228065.2 Penaeus monodon
ACTACAATGTCTGTTCTTAACCGCTTCACACGCAGTCTGGCCGCTCAGTGTCTCCTGTGACGGTCGTGGAGGCGGGTCCCTTACTGGCTCGTCTTCGCTGGAGCGTCGACATCAGCGGCGACTCGACCCTCACGCAGGACATCGAACTCAGAGCCTCGACGCCGTATCTGATCGTCAGCACCGTCGTGGACTGGCATGAGGATCGGAAGATACTGAAAGTGGGTGATAGGGGGTAGTTAGGGGCGATGGGGGCATAAGACGGGGTTTAGGGGGGGGGAAAGAGAGA
>NC_051415.1:29196432-29196804 GCF_015228065.2 Penaeus monodon
AATAAAATCTAAAAAAAACTCCTATTGCACCCATCCCCCCCCCTTCCCCCTCAGGTGCTGTTCGACCACAACGTAATGGCCAGAAACGCCTCCTTCGACATCCAGTTTGGCCATCTCGAGCGGCCCACGCACATGAACACCTCATGGGACTCCTCTCGCTATGAAGTCTGTGGCCACAAGTGAGGGTTTTTTTATTTTCGTCTATTGTAAATATTTTCTTTCGTTTTCTTTTGCGTTCTTGGTTTTATTCGATGAGTTCCTTTCATCTTGTTCTCTACTTCGTCTGCCCCATTCCAAATAGAAAACGAATCTATGCAATTCAAATAGGGAAAAAAAAAACAGATATACAGCGTTGTAAGTCTGAAATTAAGA
>NC_051415.1:29197322-29197842 GCF_015228065.2 Penaeus monodon
AACTTACAACACCATCCTAGAAAAACAAAGAAATAACCTTCTACCCAACAGTATAAGCCTAGGTATACACAAAAATTCTAAGAAATAACCTTATATCCAAGAACAAACATAGAAATAACCTTATACTATAGAAATAAACTTATACCCAAGAACATACATAAATATAACCTTATAAAATAACCTTATATCCAAGAACATACATAAATATAACCTTATACTATAAAAATAACCTTATATCCAAGAACATAACCCTATATGCGTATAGAAATAACCTTTATACCCAACGCCACGGCACCCAACCAGGTGGGCCGATGTCTCTGAACCGAAATGGGGCTTCGCGGTTCTCAACGACAGCAAGTACGGCTGGATGGCGAGAGGGAACCACTTGACCCTTTCTCTCCTGAAGGCCCCGAAGTCTCCTGACGATACGTGTGACATGGGGAGTCATGAGTTCAAGTACGCCCTCATGCCTCATGTAGGTGAGTGAGGCTGGAGGGCGACGGGGGGGGGGGGGTGGGTG
>NC_051415.1:29197867-29198826 GCF_015228065.2 Penaeus monodon
GGGTTTTTTTTTGGTTGGCGTGTCAGGTGTTCATGAGATTTTCGAAAATTGTGTTTTCAGTTTCACATCTCTTTGTCTTGTTTTTTCTTTTTTCGCTTCTTCGTTTTCGTCATGTTCATCTTCCTCTTTTCTTTATTTCATTATCGGTATTTTTCTCTTCCTTCATTCTCTTCATTATTTTCGTCACCGTCATCTGTTGTCCTTTTCGTCATCATTTTTATTTACATTTTTTCTTCCTTTTCTTCACTTTTGTCATCACCTTTTTACCTTCCTTCCTCCATCTTCATCATCATCAACTTTCTTCTTTCTTCTTTCTCCCCTTTATCTCTTCTTTTTTTCCTCACCTTCTTCCTTCCTTCTTTCTCTTCATCACTTTCATAATCTCCATCACCCTCTCATCTCTTCTTCTCCTTCATCTTCATTTTTCCTCCTTCTCTTCTCCTCTGTCTTCTTATTTGTCTCCCTCTTTTGTTGTCTATTTTTCCTCATCTCCATCCTGCCTTGTTTCTCTTCTTCACCATCATTATCTACATCATTCCCCAAGCTCTTCATTTCCTTTTCATCTTCACCATCTTCCCGATCTCTTTTCCCTTTCTGTTCTATTCTTTTCATTCTCCCTCTTTTCTCTTCTTCTCCATCATCATCTCCATCGTCCTTCCCCCATTCTGCCTCATCATCATCATCTCCATAAACCTCCCAGCTCTTCTCTCCCTTTATCTTCCACCTGAATCTTCACAAACCCTCATTTTTCTTCTTCTTCTTCTTCGCCTCCTTCAGGTACAGTGAACGAAGCCGGAGTCGCGCAGAGGGCGTACGAATTCAACAATCCCCTGCGCCTCCTTCAGCTCCCTACGGCCACCACCGCGACGCAGTGAGTCACGCCTCCTGCAGTATTCATGAGGCGTCCGATTCAGTTCGTTCTTGGCTTTGGTTTAGGATTTTATGGAGTTACCGTGATA
>NC_051415.1:29199093-29199673 GCF_015228065.2 Penaeus monodon
ACACCCTTGTGCCCCAGGCCCTCATGGTCCGCGATGACCGTGGAAGGCGAGGGCGCTGTCCTTCACACCATCAAGCCCGCGGAAGATGGGTCAGGAGAGGTCGTCCTCCGGATCTTCGAGTGTCACGGCTGCAAGAGTAAAGTGAAGTAAGTATTATTTAGCTTTTTTTTTTTTTTTTACACACCACGAAACGTGTTAAATGTCTAGTAAGTCTTTTTTTTGCACGAACCGTATTAAATGTCTGATTCGCAGATATAGTAACTATAGTGTTACTGGAATCAACGTCGGTAATTGTTCAAAAGGCCATTGTGTTGTAATTACTGCAAAAAAAGCATCACAGGAAGTGCTATTTGAACTTGATTAGATATGTGGGAAGGTTAATTAGCCTGATATCAAAAAAATTCTTTCATGAAATATTCAGTCAATATTTATTTTCAGCTAAAACAGAAGCATAACATTTTTCATGAAGAGGGAACAGGAACGTTTTGATTCATTTGGTAATATATAATTCTTTGGTTTTATGGTTATGTTCAGGCTATTTTTTTTTTTCTTTTCATTTCTTCATAATCTAATCTAAATA
>NC_051415.1:29199960-29200192 GCF_015228065.2 Penaeus monodon
GCTGCCCATCACGGACGTACACAACTGCAACGGGATGGAAATCAAAGGATCGCAGGCAGCGTTTTCGAAAGAAGGAGAGGAAACCATCATTTCTCTCTCCCTCACTCCCTTCTCCATCATAGCTCTGAGACTCTCCTTCTAGACAGAGTAACGGAGGCGTTGGGTCTGCTTACGATGGATTCCCGTTTTCTGTGTTTTTGTTTTGTTGGGAGGGGGGGAGGAGCGTTGTTCC
>NC_051415.1:29200358-29200432 GCF_015228065.2 Penaeus monodon
ATGTTCGGCGTCGCTTTCCTTTTTCCATTTTTCTTTTTCATTCCGTTTCTTTGTAGGGGTTCGTTTTCTATTAT
>NC_051415.1:29200516-29200642 GCF_015228065.2 Penaeus monodon
GCGAGGAGGAAAAACCTTATGATATGTCTCTGTTTCCAAAATTGTTTATTACCGAATTAACTTTGCTTCTCCGTTATACGAACTCTCGTAGCGATATGATTCGTTACAGTATTACGCCTTTGCTAC
>NC_051415.1:29200676-29201315 GCF_015228065.2 Penaeus monodon
CTTCCGCTGTTATAGAAACACGTCGAACTTTATGAATTATTTTCGCTGTGGCACATAAAGATATATGTTATATTGATTTAAGAAGTATGCATTGTAATACGAAAAATGAGGGAAAATGTTGCATTATCCCACTGTTATTATCATTATTTATGAATCTTGAGTTATAACCATGGTTATTCAATACCTTGCATCTCCCTGTTTTAATGATATTCTGAAGTTGATTCAAATATGCATCTTTTATCTACATGAGATTGAAATATCAGACAAAATAAAGAAATTAGATATATTTTTTTTTCTGACACATAGGCTTTTCATTGTATCATGGTATCATGTGTATCTTTTCATTATATTATTGTATTTTATGTATCTTTTCATTTGGTTATTGTATTCAATGTATCATCTTACATCTTACTTGCACTGTGGCAAAACGTTAAAATATGCGCCTGTTACATCGGGAATTCAGTTTTTGGCAACAGTGACAGTACCGTTATATGTGATGTAGGATTTTCTTATATGAAATGATTAGATAGAAATCCATTTTCAATTTAATGCAACATCCAACATGATCTATATTCATTTTTTCTTGATATTCAGGTGACCCTTAATTTGATATGACCGTTTTGATTTGCTGTATTTCTG
>NC_051415.1:29201475-29201976 GCF_015228065.2 Penaeus monodon
CACAATGAGAGATTAAGATAGCAAAAATTACCAATTGAAATGTGTAAAAATAAAGTTTATCTATTGTCTGAACTTTTACAAGTCGATTATCCCGCTTGACATTTACAGAACTTCGACGGTTGCCATGGTAACCGTGAGCCCACTCCTGAACAGGCCCTGTAATGAGCATACTGGTACATAATGCCACTGCAGTGTACTCACCCATAAAGTTTCCAATTCACTCCAAATGGATATGTAGGTAACAAAGTGTGTTTTAGAATGAGACGGAAAATAACATAAATAATTAAAGTGAAGAAAGAAAGATGCAGTAAGGTTATTCGCTGCTTTGGATTTAACGGAAATCTCGAAATGAAAATTAAGACATTGCAGTCAAAAGACAAATGCGAATCGGCAAAGGAATGCGAAGAGAAAAATGAGAGGAGAGGTCAATGGAGATGAATCTGTTTATGACTAATTCATAACAGCGTAAGTATGACGTAACAGCAGGCAAGACACGTAAGC
>NC_051415.1:29202432-29202633 GCF_015228065.2 Penaeus monodon
CCCCCACTCCGATGGCAGTACGTAATGAAAATAGGTATCGGGGAAGAAGAGGGGACTGAGAATGCAAAGGTCAGTTGAAGGTCATTTTTCATGTCCAAAAGTGAATTATTGATATGGTAATTCGGGAGGGGAGGGTTGGGGGGTATGTGTATAGGCAGTAGCATCACTCATAATAACATTAGTTTTTGTTAACATACCACG
>NC_051415.1:29202849-29202925 GCF_015228065.2 Penaeus monodon
ATCACAACATACTCTCTCATCACTACTACCTTCCACATCGCACATCACATCAGGCGCCATAAGAAACAGATTTTTA
>NC_051415.1:29203056-29203155 GCF_015228065.2 Penaeus monodon
AAGTCTATCAAATATTTTCGTGCATTTAGCTAGCGTGAGTCATAATCAGCTGCATGAGAACCGAAATTGTATTTAGTGTTGGACTAATTTCTTCCCGCA
>NC_051415.1:29203182-29203328 GCF_015228065.2 Penaeus monodon
ACTGTTTCATTTATTGTCAACAATGCTCAATTTACCAGCTGGTTACATTTCAGCATCTGTCAGGAGGATGAACCAAAACCACGAAATCTGATACTGATAAACTATTTATTGTTATTATCGAGCTCATTATCTTTATGAACATTATT
>NC_051415.1:29203396-29203637 GCF_015228065.2 Penaeus monodon
ACGCACTCTCACTCTCTTTCTCCCTCTAATCCCGTGGTTCTGCTTACGCACGCTACTCCATCATACCGCCGTGCGTGTTACAGTTGCTCGTGTACAATTAACACGTACACACACCGTCCGTCAATCTCTCTTTCACATGCTCTGAAACTGCCCGACATTAACGTCAATACCACTGGAAGAACCCGTTTGCACAAGCACTTCCCCGTGACCGGTTGATTTGGCTTCGATCTAGAAACCCACG
>NC_051415.1:29203910-29204261 GCF_015228065.2 Penaeus monodon
TCTTGTCGATCGCGTCATCATCCAGCGGGTAAAACTTGTCGCTTCTGAGGCCAAAGTGTAACAGCGTGCGATTTTTACGGCCGAGTGTTAGTCATTTGCGATTGATTGGTATCGACTGGACGATAACCATTGAACTGGAGGAGAGAGAGGGAGGAAGAAGGGGTGAAAAGCCGGTTTAATATTTGATATCAATATCATGTGGGTCTGAGATATGTTCCGCTGACCCGTGACGGTTCAAACTACGACCTCGAATCTTAGAGGGAACACGAATGGGACACTGAGGGGTGTATGTTGCACTTCAGGGTATCCAGTGTTCCGTTGCCTCCGCTGAATCTGAGAACGTTAACACTG
>NC_051415.1:29204318-29205226 GCF_015228065.2 Penaeus monodon
GAATGAAAACGTTAAATGGTATTAACTAATTCGATATGCGTTTGTAGAATCACGTTGTATCTTCATTTATTTCAAAGAAATCTATACCAGATTCTGAGTTATTGATGATCAAACTGGAATTATTAATGATATTGATGGTCCAGTTCCACCCAGTACAACGGATAAAGATCGGATTAATCCGGACACGTTCTAGAATCAAGATTTGATTAATCTGGATACATTCTAGAATCAAGATCGGATTAATCTGGACACTTCTAGAATCAAGATCGGAATATCTGGATACGTTCTAATCAAATGGATTAATCTGGATACGCGTCAACAAAATCAAGATCATAGGTTAATCTGGATACGTTCTAGAATCAAGACCGGGTTAACCTTGATACGTTCCAGAATCAAGATTGGGTTAAATCTGGATACGTTCTAGAATCAAGATCCCAACCTTTCGCAACCGCCCGGTGCGTTGCTCTTTAGATCTCTTAGTTTATATTTTATATGTAAATTGTGACAAAGAAGTATATTCCAAAATCCGTCATGGAAATTACCTTAATAAAATTGCAAAAATAGTTTCTGCTCCTGTACAAGGATACCTCATAGAATAATAAGTATTCGATTTTATTATCATTATTCCAGAATTCAAACAGACAGAGAATCTGACCTTCATAACAATAAGATAAAAATTGTTCCCGCATAGTTTTGAAGCATTTTCGCAAGAGCAAGGTAGTTTGCTGGGGCGGAAATAAATATAAATTGAAAGTAAATATTTGCGAATAATCAATAGGAATGAACGCCCAGAATGACCGCGGGCCATATGCAGTTTACGTCAGAACGCGAAGGAATTTGTGTTTATGTTTGTCTGTGTTGGATTCTTATACATATATGAAAAGAAAAAAGAGAAAAACAAATTGCGT
>NC_051415.1:29205372-29205495 GCF_015228065.2 Penaeus monodon
TCAGAACTGTGACTGATTCTCATACCAATGAACTTTTGAAATTAATATTTGGTTTCACAGACTCCCAGCAATATGGACCGATTATATGATTTGCATTTAAAGCATTTTTTCGCAACTCGCTCA
>NC_051415.1:29206365-29206700 GCF_015228065.2 Penaeus monodon
ACTTAGATTCTTACATTCTCCACAGTTTCATCGTGTTGTTTGTGTTGTATTTTACTATTAAAGTTTGGATATTGATAATATATGATAGAAACAAAAATTATTTCCTGGATTT
Source organism: Penaeus monodon (assembly GCF_015228065.2). Lineage (NCBI taxonomy): Eukaryota > Metazoa > Arthropoda > Malacostraca > Decapoda > Penaeidae > Penaeus > Penaeus monodon. The sequence continues at coordinate 29,206,478 of NC_051415.1, forward strand.
TTGTGAGATTTCTCAGCATGTTTTCCCGTTTTTAACAACCTAGTCGAATTTGGAGAAAAAAAAAAAATCTTTCGTTTATTTTTGCCCCAAATCGGTGCTATTAATCGAAATATTCGTGTCTACGCCCTTCCCTCCGTTGCAGATCGGTCGCGCACAGTTGCACAAGTCATGAGGAAGCACTTTGCCAACACTGTTTCTCTTTCGGGAAATGTTAGCTTTTGAC
>NC_051415.1:29206978-29207263 GCF_015228065.2 Penaeus monodon
ACATGCAGTACACAGCAAGTATATATTATATACGACGTACCTTAGGCACTGTAAACTATTCTCATCACACTCTATTTACAGCATATTAGATGACAACACATTCTGCAAATCAGGTAAGATCATCAGACACTGTACATACTTCAGGCTACATGCTACCGGTAAGAACTGGTAAGATTTGCATATCCACGTGCAATGTTTGTATTGTGTATATATAGTAATTGCTAACACCTTGCAAGTTCTAGAAGTGAAATCTCTTGCGTTAATTGAAACATAGTGTTCATGAAT
>NC_051415.1:29207501-29207757 GCF_015228065.2 Penaeus monodon
ATTGAGTACACACGCTACTTGCTTATTAACGCTTAAAGTGCTCGCAGCTCTAAAGTTTATCCGGACCATAATTGTCGCAGTTTAAGCTAAGTAGTTGTTGTAATCCCTTGATTTGAGAGCCCCAGTGTTAAGCATTTCATTACAGTACTTGTGCTCTGTAAAGTAGCACGATTTCATTGGAGAATTTTTGAAGCCTTCCAGTAGAAATTTATGACTATGAGTGGAAATAGATCGAAACAAAAATCATCTGTCTGTC
>NC_051415.1:29207943-29208142 GCF_015228065.2 Penaeus monodon
AAGTACGCACGGCCATAGCATGATGTCATCATCTCACGTGAGTCGCGTCGGGTCTGGGAGTCGGCGGGACGTGACAACCGATGACAGGGTACGGTGATCAAAGGGAGCATCTGTCGAAAGAGAGAGGGAGAGAGTTATCATACTGACATATTTTTCTTCTTATTTAGATTTTTCTCCCTTTTTCAGTTTTAAGTTTTGA
>NC_051415.1:29208182-29208431 GCF_015228065.2 Penaeus monodon
TTATATATGCCGATGATAAGGGTACGATTGACGTGGGAGCTTATATTCATGGTCCCTTTTTTTCTCCCAAACAAAGGATTCCGGGAGGGTAATGGTACGGTCCTTCCTCCTGGCAATTAGACTCACAGTGAAAGGTCACACGGAATCGATAACAGACCCTTTGGTTGACGGGATGGAGAGGAACACCGTATTACTCTGTCAGTATTATTGTCTCCCACTGCTTAAGCGTTCCGAATCGGCGATTTTGGA
>NC_051415.1:29208738-29209320 GCF_015228065.2 Penaeus monodon
GAGGTGAAGATGTATTTGACTGGTTGGTGATGATTGATGATGTCACGATGACAAACTGATGACCACAATCATTTGATAATCAACAGATTGGCGATGATGATTAAGTGAAACACAACGATGCTATTTGTACATGTTGCAGTCAACCAGCCATGACCACCCTCTTTAATGCATTTCCTCCTCGTTATAAGATGGAGTAAGTGACCTTTTCCACCAGCTAATTGCTCCTCTGTCTTCATTTCTCGCAAGTACGTAGGGTATTTGGCTGACCTTTCATCCATTTTTGTAGGATACTAAATGCTCTTTCGGTTTCTCTAAGGTAAAGGTACCAAGTTCTCTGCCAGCGTCAACATCCTCTCCCACAACAAGCAAGCACAGTGCTCTTATCCTCTGGTTGCTTCCATCATTAGTACCCTTTCCTTAGCTCCCTCCTTTATCCTTTCTTGTACGGTTGTTCCTGTTTTGTCTTCGTCTAGGCAATATAGTTGGGCGTGGTATAGTATCTTTTAGATTTCGTTAATGGGGACTCCTGGTCCGTTCGTAATATTTATCATATTATTGGACGTAGGTGCATGATACGATCCG
>NC_051415.1:29209467-29209868 GCF_015228065.2 Penaeus monodon
TATTAACTTGTGTACTTTTTATCTTTTCTTCTTCTCTTCTCGCGAGTAATCATTTTTCACTCCTCATGTTCCTGTTTCGTCGTGCACAGCCTCCGTTCCCCCCAGAGCGCGGCGGTGGAACTCTCTCAGCAAACCAATTAAGAGTGAGTGACCTTCTTTGAAAATCCGCAACCACCGCCGCCGGAATCACCAAAGGCCAACCCAGTCTTCTTAGACAGTTACCCCCCTCCCCCCCGCCCGCCCATATTACCCATCAACCCCGCCTGTCCCCCCCCCCCGTGTCACCCCCATCCCTCTTCCCAATTCTACCCCTTCTTCTGCGTCCCTCTCTATCCTGGCAGCCCGGTTGTCTTCATCCTAAATCTTCCTGTTCTTCCTCCTTTGTAGTATATGCTGAAGTA
>NC_051415.1:29210132-29210517 GCF_015228065.2 Penaeus monodon
ACAAAGTGAATCCCTTATAAAGGTTCGTGACATTACAAGAGCATCACGAAGCTGGCCTAAAAAATTCTTACAATGTCTGCACGTTCTAGATTTGAAGGGGCGTTACAGATATTATCATTTTCTGGTTTGATACATATTCTTTGGAGATGTATCCTTCAGTGGTACTAGGTGTGGGATGCCTAGACGGTGGGCCTTGAGCATGACAGACAGACCTGCCACAGCACAGCGAAACGGGGCGTGAAGCTCAAGCCTGCATTTTGTCAAGCACGGCGAGATAGGTTCGTGCGAGTCTTTGCGAGACATCCATACTCGATCTTGGAACGATTGTGCGATTTGTAGAGTTGCAGTGTACTTTCAGGACGTTCTGAAGGGAAAGATGTGTGTT
>NC_051415.1:29210580-29210908 GCF_015228065.2 Penaeus monodon
TGGACGCTTGCCTTGATAAGGATTCTAAGTGCACTCTAAATCTTAAAACTTAGAACTTAGAACTCCGAGGATGTTAACGGCGTCTTAGTCCTTAAGTTCGATATAGTTCATGCTTAAGGAACTGTTTCCATTATTTCTATTGTATTCCTTAAATATGAGAGACTACTTCCACAAGGTAAAATCTATCGACCAACGATAGTTTGTAAGTGAGAAACAGAAAGGTGAGTGATGGTGAGATTATCGGCAAGGGCCGGGAATGTGTGCTTAGTAATCAGGTCTTCAGAGCAAATATTCGACAGGACCTACTAAGCTGCTGTGAGTGACACTT
>NC_051415.1:29210989-29211060 GCF_015228065.2 Penaeus monodon
TTTGAATGTGTGCATGTATTAACTTGCAGGAATTGTATACAAATATTATATGTGATATCATATATACATGC
>NC_051415.1:29211587-29212142 GCF_015228065.2 Penaeus monodon
GCTGCCGATACTAACGATTTTGATGTCGATGGATCATAGTTGATCTACACTTTCCAGACACGGTTAGTCCGCGGAATATGATATTAGTTGGCAACTTTAGACCGGTTCGGCGTCAAACGACGTATCATGAATTATTAATGCATTTCAGGTATGAAAACGAATCATTACACCAAAGTCAGACATTGAATTGTTAGCTTTAAAAAAAATACCACATTTTCAATAAATACCAAAAGTCTTTTTTTATTCGCACAGAAATGCAGCAGAAAACCAGGGAATATGTCGTCGTTTATCTACGTTTGTTTATGCTATCTATTTGTGGGATTAATTATTTTGAAGTTAATCTTGTGAGCCTGAAAGGAAAATGATAAAATACAAATAAAAAAGGAAAATGAGAAAAGAAATGAATGGAGCAAAGAGGAAACACTATTGCTTAATCAACGTTTCTTCATTCAATTCTCGATATCTCATTTTGGGATGTCTGTTTTAGTTACCTCAGCACCGGACACTCCGGTGTCGGGGTAAGTGTCGACTGGGTGAACAGTTTTGGAAAATAAA
>NC_051415.1:29212328-29213774 GCF_015228065.2 Penaeus monodon
GCTTTCAGCTTCTTCGGATGCTCTTAATAGGAAAGTAGACATTTCAAGTCCCATTCTACTTTTCCTTTTGGGCTTTCCCTGTGGTCGTTTGATAAAGGGTTTCGTATTTTGTGCGTAGGTTCTGCCTCCAAGCGATGAATGGAAGCATGTTTTTGAACGGAATCAACCAATAAGTTTGTCAAGCTTAATTCATCCGTAAAGTTTGGCTGAGCTAGAACCCAGCAATTCGGCTTCAGGACCGTAAGAGCATGGCCCCCTCTCGTTGCCAGCTTCGATTTCCTCCATCAGTTACTTCTACAGGACCACGCTGGATGCCTTTTGCAGCTGATGACTGGAGATATTCCTCACGTCAGTTCGTTGTTTTAACGTTGAATTTTCACGTCCGACTTGTGCCTTAGGACCGCATTAGATTTTATAATAATGAGAAGATGATCACTTGTTGTTGCTGGGTTCGGTTCAAAGATGAAAAGTCTGGTGGACTTCGTTGTTGCACAAGCGCAATACCCGAGTGGTTGCACCATTCGCTATGTTGCAGATGAAAAAATGGCGGGACCAGTGGGCTTCCGATTTACACCTGGTTCTTCAAAGTTCGGCATTTCTTCGCCATCGATTGAATCCGAAAAATGGTTCGGTACTTCCACGTTGGTGGCGCGCGAGAGCCTCCATGAGGACGGCGGAAGCAATGGCCCATGCAATTCCGACCGAAATGGCGCCGTCGGGGAGGTCTGTTTCAGGCGTTTTTTGTTGTTGTTTTTTCTCAGTGCTTGATCTGCTTGTTCAGGAAAGCAGCTTGGTTTAGGTGCGATTAGCTAGATGAACGTCCGTCCATGTAGTGAAGGTTCGAACGACTAGGCTAACTCAGTTAGTCCTATCAATGCCCGTTTTCTGAGACACCTTTCGCTTACAGAGGACGGGAAGCTCTAGAGGGACTTACCCTTTATTTAATTTAGGCTAATATATTTCTCTTGGTCGAAATAGACGTATCATATGAGAAGAAGAGAGGGTGCAAGCAGTGTTTCAAAGGACTCGATGTCGAAGTCGTCTAGAATTTTCGGATTGGCATTTACACGAGGTCAGGCTTAATGATTTATCGACCGAATAGCCACTGTGGCCTGAGCAGAGTTTCAAATATTTAGTGGTGACATTTTTCAATTATTCATTACCGGTAAAAGCCAGTATCCGAATATGTCTAAGCTGCATTTCGCGAAGACAAAGTTTCTTTCGCTTTCTCTCACTCACTCTCTGTCCCTTAAAAAGCAAAGTACAAAACATTGCTTTCTATCGATAGGTTATCCATCTGATTCTAAGTCAGCTGCCTACTGGGTTCTGAAAGTATTGTGATGAGTGACTGAAAGATAGCGTGTTATAAGTTCTCACAAGAAATGGTCACTGCAAAGTTCATCAAGAAGGTAGCTTCACCTCGTCTTCTCATTATTTATCATTGCT
>NC_051415.1:29213875-29215078 GCF_015228065.2 Penaeus monodon
AACCCTGACAATCCTGAATTCTAATTCCCTTATTCTAGAATCCTAGCCGACGCAAACCCCACAACCTAAGTACACACATCCTGTTTATAACCACAACCCATGCCTTATACCTTCTTCTACGACCGACAGACTCCAGTCCGACCACCCGCACCCCAGGCAGCCCTCAAAACACGTGTCCCCCCAACATCCCACAACCCATACGCTCCCCAGCATCACCCCCCCTTTCACCCCACATTACTTACACCAGCGGACACCTGCCCCCATACACCATCCCTTTATTCTCCCTAAAACTGATACATTCCTCCCCAGCATTCATTTTCTTTCATCCCAGAACAGTATATCCCTCTCTGTACCCATTTTAAGTTTACCCCACAACTCATGACCTCTTCCCATCCCTCCCATGCAAATCCCCCTCTTTCCCACACCCCCATTCCGATCTCCCACTTCCCCACTCCTCCGAACTCTAATCACCACATCCCCCCATCCCCCCCCACTCCCACCCACTTCAATCCTCCACTTCTCCTTCCCCCCTTCCAATCACTTCCCCCCACTCCCTCGCCCCCACCCCACCTCTGAAACAAGGCGGGTCCGCACTCAGCCGTGACATTTGAAGGTTCCGATCACTGAATTACGGATGTGTGATATTTTCTGTGATTCTGGACAAAAGGTTAGGCAGCTGGACGAGGCGGGCGGGGCGGTCACGTATGCCGGTTACGGAGGGTCGAGAAGGAGTACGGTGGAGTGGGACTTGAGTTGAGAGGGTCGAGGAGGTGGATTTCGAGGTGAGAGGTAGGGTTGTCCGGGAGGGTCGAGATAGGATTCGAGCGACTACTCGAAAATACGGTGGAGTGGGACACGGGTTGAGGAGGTGGACCTTGAGATCTAGGGCGGTTCCAAGAGTGAGGGAAGAGTACGGCGGAGTAACACTTAGGATGAAAAGGGAGAGAAGGTGGACCTCGAAATCTAGAGTGGCTCTGGTTCCAAGGGTGATAAAAAGGTATAGGGAGATTACACTTGTGAATCGAAATCGTTGAGAAACATGAATGTGATAAATTAAGAAGAGAGGATAATTTCGTGTTAGATGGAGGTGCGTTGTTTCGTAAACGCAACGTGTAAATGTATTAGTAGAGATAGATAAAATGATAGATGAATCAGGTGAAAGATATTTGTGTCTGTGAGTGCCTGAATGTGTAAGTTTACAAT
>NC_051415.1:29215131-29215209 GCF_015228065.2 Penaeus monodon
TCCTGTGTGCGTACGTGTGTGCGTGTGTGCCTTACGAGTCCTTACCTTCTAAATGTGAGCCCGAGGGGAAGTTGGAGT
>NC_051415.1:29215350-29215538 GCF_015228065.2 Penaeus monodon
GAGCCAAGGCGTCTCCACTCTTGTGGGTATCAGAGCATACGTTTAGCGCCTCCCAACAAGGCTCATGGCGAAGATGTCAGCCGCATGGTAGTGAATTTCAGTTAGAGGCATATAAATTAGTGCAGTTGATAGTTTTACCTAGGGTAGTAATATGTTCCTTGGCTTTAGCATTGCAAGTTGTTTTCTTC
>NC_051415.1:29215661-29215758 GCF_015228065.2 Penaeus monodon
CTTTCCCACTGATAGTACAGGCGAGAAAGGCCACGGCTGCCCAGTAAGTTGAATTGTCTGCAATATAAGGATAGTGATAATAATGATATCTGTCTCT
>NC_051415.1:29217338-29217772 GCF_015228065.2 Penaeus monodon
AAACCGACCAAGACTGACACCGAGCGAACCGTCTCTCTCCTCGTTCTTAATTTTGTTACATGATCCGTTTACCGCCTTCGGACTTAACTCTCGTCATCTACTTGGGAACCCTTAAAAGAAGTCTGATTTAATACGACTGAATCCTCTATCCGCAATCCGTAAGTTAGATTGATATCCTCCGCAAGGGGATCGAATCTCTTTCGCAAAAGCTTTTTCGTCTTTGAGTCAGATTAGCTGAGAGACTGTACCTTATATCCCCGGATGTTGCTTCACTCATATCAGCAAGGAAGGGTCTGTTGCAACCAAAGCTTGTTTCCAAAGGAAATGATGTTTGAGAGGATGTGATCCCTTGTGGATAGGAGAAGGGGTACTGCACATCTCATTAACCCCATAGGAGGGTTTCGGGTTGATGCTCTTTTTCAGGGATGCCATGT
>NC_051415.1:29218088-29218217 GCF_015228065.2 Penaeus monodon
CGTCTTCGTGTGTGTATGTATTTCTGACAAAGTGTGTGCCTTTGTGCATATGCAAAATAATGTATACCTCTTCCAGTGCATGCTTATGAATCCATGTGATGTTTATGGCAGCGTACTTGCTACCCCATT
>NC_051415.1:29218264-29218481 GCF_015228065.2 Penaeus monodon
CAACCTCTATATATTTCACATTCAAAATAGTCTATCGACCTGGCCGGCCCTGAAACTTTCACCAGCCGTCCCCCGCCTCTGCTTCACCTCGAAAGAATTTTCCCGATAGCGACTGTGGTTGAGTTCCCCCTAAATAATTTTCATGTTACGCCCTTGCATGCTGTAGACTTGCACGCGAGAGTCGGATTCCTTCCTGAGAGTTTTGGAGTGCAACAGC
>NC_051415.1:29218803-29218975 GCF_015228065.2 Penaeus monodon
GTACAGGGGGCATTGAGGGAGGGAGGGGGGGGTCTGCTTGCTTTCTTTGGTGCCTGCTTCTCTGCACGCGCCGTGGGTCGTGGGGAGCGGATTCAATTTTGAATAGTACGCAGGTGCATACTATAAACATACGCGTATTAACAAACTCGTGCTCGCGTACACACGTACACGT
>NC_051415.1:29219125-29219739 GCF_015228065.2 Penaeus monodon
GTTTTTTGTCGATACTGTACGAAGTTTTAATTGTTTTCTTCGCGTTGTGGTCATGTTTCGTTAAATTTTCCACACGCTACTATGTTTGCGCATTTACTCACACGACACACACGCGCCATGTAGGAGCCTCAGCAAAGCTTTAGTCGGTTCAGTAGATTTGTTTTGCGGCAAGTAATATGATTCGAATCATTTTGTGCATTCGACGTGCACTAAGAAATATTTACTTTGATATCATTTTGTCTTCTCGAATCCCTTTGATCACCCAGGAATGAAGCCTGATATGCCAATTCTTTGAGATAATTATGCACACCGTCTGGATATCCAGCATTTTATAGTACAGTAATTTATATCAAGAATTAAACGTGTAATGTGAGGATTTCATGTATTTTATTGATGCGTTGATTATTACATAAGTACTCTGAGATATCTTTTTTATGTGAATGTATGTGAGAGGCAAAATGTCGTAAAGATATTCACACACAAATCAATTTACAATCTCGACGTATCCCAGACAAGTAACCTATTTAACAAGCATTAACACAATGAAGCAGAAAGCAAATCTATTTGTGATTAATGTTCGATTCCTAATGTCAGTCATGCAAATTAAGAAGTTT
>NC_051415.1:29221923-29222123 GCF_015228065.2 Penaeus monodon
TTGAATTTATTCTCTGCAAATGGTCCGGATCTAGTGCGTGATATATGTGGATGTAGTGCGTGATATATGTGTAAAAATCCCTATATAAAACTGATACGAATGAACGTAAAATATTAGATAAAATCAGATAAAAAAAGGTATTAGAACATTCACATAAAAGTGTAAAGGATTATAGAACAACAAGGCGATACACATTTGAC
>NC_051415.1:29222142-29222359 GCF_015228065.2 Penaeus monodon
GATACGAGATACCCCGTTTTTATAAGATTATCCACCTTTTCCGAACGACCCTAAAGATAATAAGTAAAAATATCATAAGCTTTGACACCTATAAATTCGTAATCCGCTAATCCGAACGCAAGTGGAGCTGAACAAAAATCGGGATTATAGTCCGTAATAGGATAATCGGATGCCTTTATGTCCGTTCCATGCGGCGTGGAAAATGCTGACTGAAGGT
>NC_051415.1:29223705-29224030 GCF_015228065.2 Penaeus monodon
TTTATGTGGTACTATTATTAGCAGTCTAAAAAAAAGTTCACAAACTTTTGTTTTTATTCAATGACGTATCAACACGATATCTTTTGCCATTCATCTCATACACCAGTAGGAATAAGCAAGCAAAACTATGGCGTCAAAACTAAGTAGGGGGAAAAGGAAGGGAAAAAAACAGATTCAAATAAAAGGTCAACCCCACCTTTTCCCGCAGCCTGTTCAGGCGTGAAAACAAGATAGCTGTTTAGAAATGAGTTTAGAAATTTAATTTCTCTGTTCTCTGCGACTCTAAGAACACCTGAGTAAAAGAGCGACGTAAAACTCTGGTCAC
>NC_051415.1:29225125-29225318 GCF_015228065.2 Penaeus monodon
TGTGTGAAACAAGGGAAACGGCTAACCGAGATAGATGATGTCACTAAAAGATGGAGACAGTATTGTGAAGAGCTTACAACCACCAGGCGGACACTTCAGACGAGTGCTTGATCGAAATCAAACAGACTACTTCACCGCGAGCCGGAAAAAGAGGAACCACTGTAATTCGAGCAGAAAACAAACAAACATTAAA
>NC_051415.1:29226130-29226774 GCF_015228065.2 Penaeus monodon
ACAGCTAAAGAAGATTTGAAATTAAACTATCCAATAACCGTTTCAAACCAGGGACTAGAACAAGTAAACTGTTTCAAATACTTGGGTAGTCAAATTATTAGCAATCTACAGTCTGTAAATGAGATCAAAAGTCGCATAGCAGCAGCAACAACAGCATTAGTCAAAACTAAACACCATTTGGAAAAATAGAGGTATCATAATCAAGACAAAGTTACGGTTCATGAGAGCTATTGTGTTATCCACAATGACCTGTGGTTGTGAATCATGGCCACTGACAGCTGAATCAGAACAAAGAATCAACGCATTTGAAATGAAGTGTTACCGTAAACTTGCAAAGACCGTACTCAGCACGCACAACGAACGCTAGTGTGAAAGCTGAAATTGCTCGCATTAGTGGAAACCGTAACACGTTGCTATTAACTGCCAAAAGGAGAGAACTGCAATGGTTCGGCCACGTTACTCACCACCCCGGAACAACGCGACTAAGCCAACACGGTTGTGCATGGCAAAGTACCTGGGTCAAGAGATAGGAGACTACCACAAAGAGTGCGGCCGATAGAGGGAAATGGAAACTTCTGGTGGAAGGCAGTAAAGTGCACCTACGGCCGAATTATTATGGACCATGATGATGATAATGATATATA
>NC_051415.1:29226887-29227023 GCF_015228065.2 Penaeus monodon
ACTCTCGTTTATCCTGACCTCCTATTTTCCACAATCTTAAATATTCTACCTCTTCTTTTTTTTTCTTTCTCTCCCTCTTCTTATGATTTACGCGTTGTTGAAGGGGAGGTGAGGGGAAAAAAGGGGGAAGAATAAA
>NC_051415.1:29227057-29227834 GCF_015228065.2 Penaeus monodon
TCGATGCAAGCCAACTGCCTCAAATCGGTTTATTGAGTGTTGTGGTTCGGACACGTTACTCGGGGGTAGGGGGGGGGGGGGAGGGAGGGAGGGGAAAAGAGGGGGAGGAAGGGGGAAAGATTTGAGGGAGGGTGGGGAAAAGTGGGGAGAGAGAAGGGAAGAGAGAGGAGTGAGAAGGAGGTAGGGAAAAGAGGGTAAGGATTGAGGAAGAGAGCGGGTATGAAGGGGAAGAAAGGAAGGAGGGAAGGACGGGGAAGGTGAGGCGAGTGAGAGTAGGGGTGGGGAGAGAAGGCAAGGCGTGGGGAAGAGACTGAGGAAAGGGTGGGGATGAAAAGGAGGGCACATAGTGGGGGAAGAAACGGAGGGAATCGAGTGGGGAAATGAAATTCGAGCGTCGAGATGGGGGTCGCGGAGTAGGCGTGGGGGGGGGCGGGAGAAAGGAAGTGCGTCGAGTAACTGAAGAAATCGAGTGTCAGGTGAGAGGAAGCAAAAAGACGAACCTCGCGAATTATTCACCGGCGCCACGGGTTTACAATGGCATTCCCCGCCAAATGCTTATGATTTAAAAGTCTGAATGCAAAGGCGTCGATGGCCTTCTCAGATTCCTGATCAATTATTCACTCCAAAGTTCCCAGGTGGCGTCGGCGGCAGAGGGATGGATGACCTCGAATGACCGGAGAATTCGTAACCTTGTGCGTCCGATGTTATTGCCTGACCTTACTTGACCTGGAGTGTCTGTGATGGTTGAGAGGGTGTGGAACTAGGGTTGGTTAGATG
>NC_051415.1:29228277-29228541 GCF_015228065.2 Penaeus monodon
ATTTTCCCCAAACATCTGTCGTATTTTCAAAACCTTCATCTTTCGTCATATGGATGAAAACCTTTTTAGAAAAACCTAGTGATTTTGTCAGATCTATTACCTAAGCCTGATTGACTGTTTAATAAAACGTTTGTCTTCTTAATCCCAGATTTGAATATCCAGCTGGAAACGGATTTCTTCTTTGAGTTACTGTATCATATTTATTTCATACTCGAGAGTGAGAGGTTTCAGACAGTGTATGTATTATGTCTTTATTGAAATAAA
>NC_051415.1:29229133-29229468 GCF_015228065.2 Penaeus monodon
GCACATACTTCCGCCCGCGCATTTCTCAGGCGTTCGCATGCGTACAGCGGAGTTCATGTGTTCGTTCCCGCGTCCGAATACATACCAGCGCACAAATATGTATCATGCTGCTTCCTCCAATGTTTCATAAATCCTTAATCATGTAATATCCAGAGTGTGCGTCTGTGTGCGGTTGTTTCGTCTAATATTCTATGCAAGGGTCGATGAGCCTGCGATATTTACGTTTTTCTTGTGACAGGGTGTGACGTAAACTCCTTCGTGGCACGTTAGTTTGTATTCGCTCCTTTTCTTCTCCTTTTCTCTCCTCTTCCTCCCTCTTCCCCTCTTTTTTTCAT
>NC_051415.1:29229514-29229728 GCF_015228065.2 Penaeus monodon
CTCCCTCTTCCCTTTTTATAATTGTTACCTTTTCTTTATTCCCTTGTTTATGTTTTTTTATCTATTTGCTTATTTATTAGTTTCTACTTGTTTTCTTTTTTGTTTCTTTTTCTTTATCTGTTTGTTTATGTGTTTGTTATTTTTTCCCCTCGCTTCCTCCATCTTCCTACTGTGTCCTCCCTTTCCCTCACTCTTACTCCCTCTTTACCTCCCT
>NC_051415.1:29229958-29230192 GCF_015228065.2 Penaeus monodon
CGGTCATTAATGATAAGAATATTTTTGCGCAATTTAACCGCCTAATAAACCGTATTATATGAAGATGGAATTTCTCGTAGTCGTGGAAATAAATCGGTTTGTTCCTCAGCTCGAAACTATCAACACTGCTTCGAAATTCTCGGAACTCCCTAACTGAGTTTTCAATGTTGTTTGGGCCGAGTGGCATTTGTTTGCGTTGCTCTTTTGTTTTGGTCGATTTGACTTAATTCCGAC
>NC_051415.1:29230572-29230729 GCF_015228065.2 Penaeus monodon
TGACTGCTAAGAATGCATTTTCAAGATGCAATCGAAAAAAATATATCCATAATTGTGAAGAAAGAATGCACTTCGGTCAGCTAACAGTAATCGGGTCATTTACCCTAGATCTAAAATTACAATTATATAAAAAGTTTGTCAGAGTAGGCTTATACCC
>NC_051415.1:29230925-29231208 GCF_015228065.2 Penaeus monodon
TGTTACCATCTGGAGTGAACCGGTTTTCTACATGCGCCGTGTTACTTATTCGTTATACTTGGGTATATCAGTAGGAATATCTTTATAATAAAAATAACGAAATGTTAATTTGTTTGATGATTAGATTCAACCAGTAAAACATGTTTTTTTTGTACCGGTGTTGCTCTTAGAAAAAAAAATATATTGCTATTTTTATGCTGCCTGTAGGAAGTGTGATGGTAATGACCTTAATCAAAAATTCAGCATGTTGTTAATTACACCACATATCCGCATTTACAGTAGC
>NC_051415.1:29231724-29232273 GCF_015228065.2 Penaeus monodon
CCAAGGTGGACATCATGTAATGTTTCAACTTATTTACAGAGTTCCCGCGCTGCCAAGGAAACCCACATTCCACAATGCAAAACCCACAATTCTCCATTCCCGTCTTACACATCCAAATTTATGATTCGGAGTCGACGATAGTTCAAATATAACTTAGAGAAACAGACCACGGAGAGCCCCCCCCCCCCTCTCTCAAAAAAAAAGGGAAGGAAGGGGGTACGAGCTTAAGGTATTTCCATCTGCATTTCCATTAGCTTAAAAGGGACGCGGGTTGTAATTCATTTGTTTTCACAAGGACCCTTATTTGTTGCCATTTCATCGGCGATTTCCTTTTCTTCACTTTTTTATTTATTTATTTTTATTTTTTTATTTTTTTGTATTTTCCTTTTTTTTTTTTTCCGTAATTTCCTTCGTGTTTATTTCTTTGTTTCTTTTTCTCTATCTTCTCGTTTATGTATTTGTTATTTTTTCTTTGTCTATTTGCTTATTTACTTATTTATTCGTGTTTATTTCATTGCTTCCTTTTCTTTATCTCCTTGTTTATGCTTT
>NC_051415.1:29232643-29233174 GCF_015228065.2 Penaeus monodon
TATTGTTTACGCTATTGTACATTAGAAATATATTTGTGTGTTTGTTTTTATTTGTATTCCATTTTTTCTAATTATTTTCACAAGGACTATAATCGATATTTTTGGATATAATCTATTTCATAATCTTTTTTCTTTTCTTATTTTCTTGTCATCTTTTTTTTCCGATCAGTTTTGCCGTCTTGTTTGTTTCTTTCTTTCTTTCTACATTTTCACAAGAACTATATATATATTTTTTTTTATCTATCCTTACTTATGCTGTTATCTTTCTTTCCTTCTTTTTTGTCTTTTCTTTTGAATAATTATAATTTATTTAGTTCGTTGTTTTTAGGTACGTATATCATCATATTTGTCTGTTTGTATATTTTCGTGAAACTGAAACTTATTAACTTCATAAGTTTAATAAGTTTCGTAGATCTCCATAATGCCGAACAAACAACAGAAACGGTAAGTAAATGCTACTTTACAACGATAATCAATAAGAAAAAATAATAACACATATATACACACATGACTAAATGTAGTTTGAGAGAG
>NC_051415.1:29233193-29233360 GCF_015228065.2 Penaeus monodon
CAGGCATTCATGGTGTAAATGACAAGTATGTGTTCTTTTTTGATGCATTTTGTCCTGTGAGTAATTTCGTATTAATGTTTTTGTTGTTGATGTTGCCTTTTCTTTTTTCTGTTCTGTATGCCTGTGTGTCTTTCAATATCATTGCCCCCTCTCGTTTTCTCTGTGAT
>NC_051415.1:29233663-29234019 GCF_015228065.2 Penaeus monodon
AACGCACAGAGGCAAACTTCTTTCTCTCTCTATCTTTCTCTTCGAAACGTGAACACGAAGGCACATAACAAGCAACTGAGAGGAATCTCATTATTTTACCACTGACTTTCACAGTAATTCAGATCAAGTAATGTTCATTCACCGAAAGACCTATGTCATATATAGGCTTTTCGGTGAATGAACAGAGTAGTAGTAGTTTATCTGCATCATGTTCACTCACCCGGAGAAAAAAATTAGAATCCCTTGTTCCGAATGTATGTGGAATCGAGTAGTTTTTAATTTTCTGTTATTCATTTCACTTATATATTTTGATGATCATTTGGGATTGTAGCATGTCGGCAGGTTTGTTAAAATTT
>NC_051415.1:29234195-29234320 GCF_015228065.2 Penaeus monodon
TAATTTCATAATATCAAAAGAGGTTATACGTTTAAGATACCAAAAATAATTCAGTTATTAAAAATTCTAACTTGCTTACGGAAGACGGCGAAATCAATTTTTTTTTTTTTTATTGCAGATCTTTT
>NC_051415.1:29235335-29235619 GCF_015228065.2 Penaeus monodon
CCTTCCTGAAGGAGGGAGGGAAAGACCGAACACGTGATGGCATTGCAATAAAATGCAGTTTGTTGACGGCGCCTCGACATACCAACCGACGCGGCAGAACACGAGGCTCGCACAGGTTGGTAGCCCTTCCGCCGGCACTTCTTGGAGGGAGCTTTCGACAGGCGACAAGTGGCAAGAAGTCGCGTCCTTTGTTGCTTGTTTGCCATGTGTGTTGAGGAAACATGCGTTGTTATTGTTTTTGTTTATGTTGAATTGAGATTCCACGTTTGTATTTTATTTTAGTG
>NC_051415.1:29235798-29236275 GCF_015228065.2 Penaeus monodon
TCTATACAAACATGTATCGTTTAAGATATAAATACGTAGCTTCTGCCCGAAAATTTCCAAGCTAAGAAGTGTTTGTTCCACAGGCTACAACAATGACCCGTTTTCTTTGTCACAGAATTGCTCACAAAATTAGCCGAGACATGAAATAAATGCGATAGATTTCTCACGGTGCGACATAAAATCGACACACCTTGGATACGGCCTGGCGCAAGGCTTAGAGGAATCCATATAGGCTTGATATAGGCTGAAAAGGCCTAGCAAGTAGAGAGTTTTATGCGTTTTATTACGTGGGTTTAATGAATATTCTACTCTTGTTAGTTCGAATGCTATATGATTCTTTTTCAACGAATTCCGTTCCATGCGGTTGTATGCAGAATGTATGGAATGGTATCTTGGGTGGTTTGTTATTGTAATACGTCTGAATCAATATCAGGATATCTTATCAATAATATATGAAGGCCTTCTATAGTTTTTGGA
>NC_051415.1:29236903-29237124 GCF_015228065.2 Penaeus monodon
GAGGTATTTTCTTGGAATAACAGTCACTCTGACATATAAAATGATGTTCTATCAATAATATTAGTGGTATGTTTGCTACTGGTAATGAAAGCAGCAATAATTTATAATAATGGTGATATTAATTTAGGTAATTACAATGACTAAAATTTAGAATATAATAATAATGAGGATAAATAAATGCGAAAAAATAAAAACAGTGACAGAAAACTATCAACATAGGG
>NC_051415.1:29237226-29237453 GCF_015228065.2 Penaeus monodon
AAACAAGAATATTGCGACAGACAACAGCAAACACACCGAAGATCCACATAACATTAAAACTACTGATGCGTTAGATTCGTGACGTTTTATCAAGGATGTCATTTTGGCATCCGAAGTCAGTAATTTCATTTGAGTTATCTGAAGATGACTTCTTCTGCTCTAAAATTTCTTGATGATTATTGAGTGGAAGAATCTACGAGTGTTTTTGAATACGCTTCTCCTGTGTT
>NC_051415.1:29237626-29237739 GCF_015228065.2 Penaeus monodon
GAAATTCGTCGTCTGTATTTATTGCCTCTCTCGTTTTCCGTTCTCTTTTCTAGTTTATATGCTTTCGTTGTCTGTACTTATCTTTTTCTATTGTATTTATATAAATTCTCCAA
>NC_051415.1:29237771-29237930 GCF_015228065.2 Penaeus monodon
ATCAACTGCGCAACTGTATCGAAGTGTCGCACTGAAGAGTCGTATGTGTTTTTAGTTGCCTTTTGAATGCTTGTACATACAGTATACATACATAAGTGCAATTATAGTAGAGTGGTTTCACAATTATTAGTGTATCCTGTTTTATAAATGTTCTTGGTG
>NC_051415.1:29238271-29238470 GCF_015228065.2 Penaeus monodon
CGATATCACCAGCACGACACAGCAGGTCAGCTCTCGGCCCCATATCGAAACCCGCGGGCGAGTCTACCTCTCGCTCATCAAGTATATTTAATGGTCGAAAATTAAACTCTCGCACTACGGCAGACTTATCACATCCAGCCGCATCTAAATTCATGAAGTAATAAACATCATCCGAAGCTCTTGCCTAATTCAATTTCGA
>NC_051415.1:29238495-29238651 GCF_015228065.2 Penaeus monodon
GGTGCGGGGGGGAGGGCTTATTTTTTCTGATTTTTTTCTTTACCCGATGGGATATATATACATATAATTTATATGCATTAATTAAGGACTTCTTTTTTTTCTTCATTGATTTCAAAGTGGTAATTATGAGATATCGGTCATGTTGTAGCAGTACAT
>NC_051415.1:29238876-29239315 GCF_015228065.2 Penaeus monodon
CACGTTTCCTCCTTCATCTTTCACTCGTGAGAAGATAAATACGCATCTGGCAACCCACCTCCCGCGCACCTGTTACCCACCTTCCCAAACCAGAGCAGATGTTACGTGTGTTATACAAGTGTTACGACCCTGGTATAACGAACGCATATACTTCTAGGTCCACTTGTTATCTGCTAATATATCTGTCATCGCTGCATTCGTTAAAATTAGCAAATTTATCGTATTTCTTTAAAGTGTATCTTCTGGAGTTTTCACTTGTAATTCAAATATATACTCTTGGAAAATTATAGTAGTCATACCAACCAATAAATAAAAAGTATGTTTTTACTTATTGGTAATGTATTTTCTTGCTGTATTTGGAATACAGTTGTATTTTGTTATTCTAAGATTGAACAGGTGATTCTTTTTTTTTATCATCCATTTTTATATTGATGTCATT
>NC_051415.1:29240367-29241485 GCF_015228065.2 Penaeus monodon
AATAATCAGTGACTTTATAGCTTCATTAGTTTGTTATATAGTGTAAATGAAACATCATCTAACATTAGTAACGTTTACTATTCATGTAATGTGAGTATAATCTGTTTATTTACAGGTGAGCGTAGCGTACACGAGAAAAACAGCATGGTGCATTTTTTAAGACTTATAGACTAATTTTAACGCACGTGCCATTTGCTTATACTTCCAAATTTTGGCTAATGGTATTTTGACCCCTAATTAAGCCCTCCAGTTTTAATTGGCAGTTTATGAAGTAAACCAACTAAGGATGGGGTCAACATCTTCCTTGTGGGTGATATGGCATAATTCTTAAGTGGTATATGTCTTGTTTATTCTTTATTTTTCATTTCGGATTTCTATTCCTATGCTTTGTTTATTTTTTTCGTATCCTTGCATATTTTCGTTTTTCGTCGTGTCGCATCATAAACTGATATGCTCTTTTATTCTCTATGGGTATAATGTACCCTATTTTCATAAGTGTGGCATTATTTGATGAATTATGATGAAAGTATGCTGTCATAATACAGCTCTACGTGAATCTTTTATGAGCACGCACTGTGACTCTAACACGTAATTCTTGCCTGAGTATGTTGTTCATCGAGTGTTCGTGTGACTCCACCCAAAAGTGTACACGCAACCCTCAGGAATAAACATGTAAATGAACAAATGGATGTATAGTTTACACGCATTCGTTTTATCTGCATGTATGAGAGAACGCGTGGTACAGAGATGTGACTATTCCACGCACGTGGATGCAAGAAATGTGTTAGTGAATTTAAAACCGTAACACGGCACCAATTTTCGAAACGTACGAGGAACGTTAAGTACATTACAGATACGTACTGAGCTCCTATTTTGCAAAGACATATGCTGAGTTATGGTCATAGGCACACCCATAACCAGGCCATGTCGACAAATACAAACCGATTTTTTTCTTATTCATAGACACAAGGAATCCCGTTGACTAACACCCTATATATTTTTCCACAGACATAAACAGTCCCTCTCTACAGATAGACACCGACGTTTTTTTATTGCTAAACACACGTAGATACATTGATACATGCAGCGACGCTACATTGTCATTCCCCTTCAGCTCT
>NC_051415.1:29242251-29242430 GCF_015228065.2 Penaeus monodon
CGCTTCTTAAATTCTACATGAGGTGCTGCACATTCACATTCCACTTCGAAGTAATATTGCTTGCTTTATCGATGTCTTTATGGCCAAGGTGGATTGGCCAATAGCGTGGCACGGCGAGAGGAATTTTGGTGTGTTGGAATCGTAGTTATTGATCTAAGAGCAATAAAAGATAGAAAAAA
>NC_051415.1:29243513-29244076 GCF_015228065.2 Penaeus monodon
CAATGTAATTAAGAGCACACGATTTATAGAAGTTACAACACATGTTTAATTCACAATATGTAATTCAGAATATATCATTAATACTACACAAGCTACGTGAATCTACACACCCTAAACGAAAAAAATAAAGCAGGAGTACATCTGAAACACCTGGCTGCACGGACACAGAACACACACTTAAAAGGTAAAGAGAAAGAGCAGGTGCACCATAACAACAGGTAGCTTCTGAATCGTTTTATGTAAATTTTGCTGATGACTTTCACGTATGCAGGGATCGTTTCGTGTCGCTTCTTGAAATATTTACGTGTGTAAACTCCATGAACTGTGAATTCGCTACGCTGTAAATATTTACATGTGTATACTTCATGAATTGTGAATTCGCTATACGCGTATATGTTGTAGGGTGTTTTGGATATATATCTCTGCTATTGGAGGATGTGGGACTTTCTTTGTGGGTGTGGGATCGGTGTTTTAGGATGAGAATTTATGTGTTGGTGTGTAAGGATCTTCTGAGTGTAGGATGGAAATGGTAAAAGTAATTTTGTGTGTGGATTTTGTGCAAC
>NC_051415.1:29244311-29244833 GCF_015228065.2 Penaeus monodon
TTTGATGATACGATGATACAGATAAGGGATCAGAAGGAAGATCATGAAAATATCAAAACTTGCAGTCATGTAAATATTATGACAAGCATAAGTGAACTGTGCCAAGGAGAGTCTGCAGGTTGCAAGGACATCCTGATCCGCAGGATGTTTAAGGAGCAGAAACAGATATTTTAAAACCGAAAAAAATCTCAGTATTATTCGAGTACACCCAACACGAAAAAGTACAAATCACAATAGCTACGCGCTTGTAGAATTGAGAGATAATCTTCTACAGAAAAGTGTTTTTACCTTTTAATCAAACTACGAATGCATAGACACAGTGTATACATTCCGTTCACCTAAAACAAAACGCAATGAAGGTGATTGTGAATGGTAAAGTTGCTGTGCATTGTTGCAATGGTTGCACTGAATAAGAAAGGTGCCAGGGGAGTAGATGTGTAAGTTTGGAGTCGCTGTAAAAGATATATGATTTTTTTTTTCTTCTCTTTTGTATGCGGCCAATACTTCAGTTATATGTATTCA
>NC_051415.1:29245947-29246573 GCF_015228065.2 Penaeus monodon
TATCACAAGCCAGTGACTATAGCCATATTTTATTTAATATTATTCACCAAACTAAGGAACATCCTGAAAACTCTTGTGAGAACCATATCTCCTGGCGAACTCTGCCTTGTATCTGCAAAGTATTATCCTTGTGGTTAGAGCATCGTAAATTCCAGCATGTATTTAATTACGGTAGGCTAAAGGTGAGGCTTCATCTTTCCGTCTTAATCATCATGTTTCAGTATATTTCAAAAGAAGTTTACTATTTAGAAACGTTTTTTTTTTAAGAATATATTTTTTTGAAAACGAAATATAAATGTGTCGGATGATGTGAGGAAGAGAAAATGAAAAATCTTTCACATCCAGGACATTTTGGTCGAGTTTGACGCCATGATGCCAGGGTAGATTCTATCCACAAATGCAATACAATTTCTTGAGACGATATGCTCGGAACATATATGACATAGCTTGGCAGATCGACAAGGGGTTTCTAATATCATTGTTATTATTATCTTTATTGAAAATCCACTGCGCATTCCTCGTCCTTTATGAGATATCGGTGTGTGGCAATGGCTTACGATTCGCATCCAGAAGTATTTTATATACATGTATTTTTTGAGGAGTTTATTGATTTGCAACAAAAATAG
>NC_051415.1:29246598-29246727 GCF_015228065.2 Penaeus monodon
ATTCAAAATCTCACCTCTTATCGATGCTTAACCGATACCAGATTTTTATTGAGGGAAAGTAATATTTTCGAAAACTTCTTGACAGATCGAAGGTGACTCATTCCATTAGATTATGATATCGTAGGCACG
>NC_051415.1:29247089-29247833 GCF_015228065.2 Penaeus monodon
ATGTCGCTTCCCATGCACTGCGTACGTTAGCAGTTTAAGACCAGACCTATTCTTCAATAAGATGATGATTTCATGGTTGTTGAATGCAGCCTATCCATTATCTTTTTGGTTTGAAAGTATATAATCTAAACAGAAGCATAAAAAAGGGGATGCTTTTCGTTAGAATGACAGTACTGTTATCAGTACCGCATTAACATTATCAAATATCATCATAATAGCATTAGTATTGCCACTGTAGTACCAGTATTAACGTTCCTCTTAATGATATTGTCATTAGTGTTCATAATGTCAGTATTTAATATCCATTACACTTGTTAGATTAATACAAGTTCGTTGCATACTTCGTGTCAATACAAGTACCCCCCCCCCCTCCTCCTCCTCCAGTCAGTCCCTCAGACCCAAGCTCTGACTGCCTTCGTATGATAAATGATTAAATGGATATATTAGAAGAGGGGAATGAATAAATAACAAAACGCATCGAAACTCTACACATAAAACTTAGAACGGAGTAAAGTGCTGCCACCAAATTCGAGGAGCCAAAGTGTAAACATGATACAGTGTTTGAAAGTTGGCCACAAAAGCACCCCAAGAAGAATGCTTCATGATACTTTATTTTGGTATGCATGTCGTGAATGTAGCGCTTACAGGGTTAAGATACACGGTGGCGAGGTTGCCTGTAAGCAGTGCGCTTGCTATTTTAAAAGTTGCTTTCGTTTATTCCCTGAATCAGTTATCGTCCTTTGC
>NC_051415.1:29247904-29248155 GCF_015228065.2 Penaeus monodon
TGAAGAGAAGAGAGATTTCCCACAGACTCGTATTTTCTCTCTGTGCATATCCTCTATAACATTTTTATGCTATTAATACTTATACATGTATTCCTGAAAGCTATGCGTTAACCAGTGTCTAAAAAAACCCGACAAGTTCTCTGTCAATTTCAAACTACAGCTTATTGATTCCCGGAGCACAACTTGAAGTTTTTCCACATCCTGTAAGGGGCATTTAAGTATGATGGGTGGGGGGGGGGGGTGTATACAAT
>NC_051415.1:29248760-29248898 GCF_015228065.2 Penaeus monodon
CAGATCTTTGATCTTTGGCTGAGTTAGAAAACAAACATTCCATTTATGTGTTTCATATAATGATATCTAATTTGCTTGTTAACTCGTTTGTTTTCTATTTCAAGAATTACTCTTAATATAGAGATGGCCTCTTTAGAT
>NC_051415.1:29249030-29249681 GCF_015228065.2 Penaeus monodon
CAGTCATTAAGTTTTTTTCTAGGAAACGATCTGTAGCTGTTAGTATATATAAACAATGCAAAAGACCAGATACAAGATGAACACATCAGTTGCCAGTTGCATTGTCAGGAACTAAAGCAACGCCATGTCTTTGATCATTGCAGAACGTCAGACCGGTATCAGGATTGATAATAGTGACAAGCATTAAAACAGTGACATCGCACCGCCGAGTGCAGTGCCATGTTCTGTGTGTCTTTCTTCTAGAATAGTGTCAGATGCAAATGTATATCGGTTGTTGAAGCAGTGCCAGGGGTGTCACAGCGGCTAAAAGTTGCAGTACAGAACCAGGTTCTAAAAAAATGAAGTAGTGTCAAGTGCCAGGGGTTAGAACATCGCCACTTGACAGGGCAGTGCCAGGATTAGGGTCAGTGCCATGTGACTAAGCAACACAGTGCCCTTAGCGTGGAGGGGAGGCGTCCACAACCGTACTGGGAATTGGGAATACGAATTCCTTGCAGCGATACCGCGTTGGGCGAGCGAATGGCGGCGCTTACCTGCCCAGGTGTGCTCTGCTCTCGTGTCGCCGATCGACCGCTGGCGCTGCCGGGGAGGGCCCTACCCCCCCCCTCCTCGCGCCCTCGGGATGGGCTTGGATATGCGGATTTGGGCATA
>NC_051415.1:29250912-29251150 GCF_015228065.2 Penaeus monodon
GCCTGAGGTGTGTGGCCGCGACACTGCAGTCGTGTGAAGGCGAGACAACATTTTTCTGCGATTGAGAGCCAGCAGCACTTGCCGTCGGTTCCTTTATTCGCTCTGCGGAATTCTTGTTCAAGTATACTGTAGTGACGCAGTTGTTCCAGCTGCGGCGGGCTATTGGAACCCGCTCCCCGCCCGTGCAACTACAGCAGACTCTACCGCTGTGCCTCTTGCAACACCTGTCCAACCCGAG
>NC_051415.1:29251184-29251383 GCF_015228065.2 Penaeus monodon
AAGAGTTCTCACCTGTACATTACGGCGCGCTGGTTGTTTGGCCG
The DNA here is from genome assembly GCF_015228065.2 of Penaeus monodon. Taxonomy (NCBI): domain Eukaryota; kingdom Metazoa; phylum Arthropoda; class Malacostraca; order Decapoda; family Penaeidae; genus Penaeus; species Penaeus monodon. The sequence goes on from NC_051415.1 coordinate 29,251,229, forward strand.
TTCGACGCCTTGGTATTATTATAGCGGTTTCTGGTATCGCGATATTGTGCTCCGGCAGTCGATAGTTTCTTTGTACTGAGCGCAGGTCTCGACTCAGTTCATTAGCGGTCACTTGTGGGCTTAATTATTTTCAGGTAAAAAGAAAAAAAATCCAA
>NC_051415.1:29255163-29255693 GCF_015228065.2 Penaeus monodon
CTCAACTACGTGAAGGGCGTGGCGGTAGTTGTCCAATTAGCAATCTCGGCAGCGGCTTCAGTCCGACGCTCAACTTTGAAGATCATTAAGAAAATACACCCAAGGAAACAATTAGTTCCCATAACGAACAGTGGCTCCGAAACAATTCGAAACCGAGCGTAGGCTTCTGGAACATTCTCCGCGAGGTAGACGAAGATATCGCACATGCATTCGGACAACAGCAGCTTGCAAAGACGATTAACTGCACAAAACCCTTGCTTCTAAATGGAACTACATGTCAAACAGTGCCTGCTATAGCCTCGGTTCTCGGGGATTTCGACTGCGCATCTGAACAGCGGAGGCAGGTTTCAATATGAACAAAAGAAATTCATAGTGAGCATTTGGCACACGCTGATAGTTTGTTTGGCCAATGCGATAGATAGAGGGGGGGTGTATGTAGCATGGCAGTCAGGCTATTAGTGTTCTTGTTATCATAATTATATCATTTTTAGCTTTAATCTTTGTTGTTTTGAGCAGGTTAATATTAATAA
>NC_051415.1:29256795-29257094 GCF_015228065.2 Penaeus monodon
AAAAAAAAGTCCTAGTAAAAGCTAACAAAGATAGAAAAAAAATAATGATGATAAACAAGAAAATAAATAAACAATCCAAGAAGGGAACGGAGATTAGGAGCGAGAAAGGCAAATGGAAGAAATAACAACAAGTGATGACACCGTTGAAGAGAAAGCTGACGAGAACGTAGCACCGCCGCTGCCATTTGCGAGAAGGAAAGATGTCACGGGAATGACTTCGCTTATGAAGTCATACTGCAGCAAGAGGAAGGCGGCGGGGAAGGCGGGTTACGAAGGACGGAAGAGGGAAAGTTTTTCGT
>NC_051415.1:29257668-29258169 GCF_015228065.2 Penaeus monodon
GTGTTAGGATATTTCTCCTAATTTGAATTTATTCTATTTTTCGTATTTTTTTTTCGTTTTACTTCAGGTCATTAATATCCCTTTAATTTGTATTTCGTTTTCTATATAGATACATTTCCATTGTTTCCTATATTTTATTTCGTTTTTTTCATTAGTTTACCTCGGGCTAGCACATCCCCCTACGTTTCCTTTTTTTTCTTCCATTCTTTAATGATATTTTATTTCATTGTTTTACCCCAAACCATCAATTATATTTTCTCGTTTTTTTTTTCTTTTTACCATTCCTAGATTAAAAATTCTTATGGTACGTGGGAAGCTAATATAGATCTTATGAAATGAGTCTGTTGATATGTAGTGCTTTGTATGGTTGTATGGCGCTTACTAGTTTGTATCTGCTAGTTTATGAGGTCTGTATGCTAGTATGAGGTTTATGTAGCCTATTGGAGACTTTACTGGTTTATATTTCTTATTTTATGAGGTCTGTGTGCTAGTTTGCGTTGA
>NC_051415.1:29258269-29259155 GCF_015228065.2 Penaeus monodon
ACATGTGAAAAAAAACGTTATACTATATAACAACTTCACATATAAAGAGAAAGACACAGAGATTTGATAAACCAAAGGACCAGGGAGAAAGATTGCCAGGGTGCAAGGAGGCAGTGGCTAGATCCCCCCCCCCAGTAAAAATTAAGGGGGAGATTGATAAAGAGAAATGGAAGAAGTGCAAAGTGGAATTTACTTTTAAGGCAAGGCTGGATCTATGGCAGCGGCAAAGCCATGAAAGGAAACGTGTGGTGCAAGCGGGAAAGAGGGAATGCGCTCTGCCAGGGTGTACAGGGAGTATATATTTTTGGCGTAGACTGTAAATAAGAGGAAGAGTTTCTCACAGGGTTCTTAGGCAGGGGTAGCGGCTGGGGGGGGGGGGTTAGAGCAGAGAGAGTGAAGGACGGGGACGGGGTAGGGAGGGGCACGCGTGTACGGCAGGGTAGAGCTGGAAAACGGGGCGGGCATTCCTCGCAGCTTAAACTCACTCCTTTCCCTTGGCATCCTGGGAGTAGATTACGCAGCAAACATTGAAAATTAAAGTTACATTGATTGCTTTAAGCACATTCTTAGCGTCCGATATCCGTCTGGAAGCCTGTTCTCTCTCCTTCCCCGAAACCAAAGGGAATCCGATCGCTCTCGTTGTCGTGAGCGCGCCGAGAACGGGAGGGAAAAAGGGTTCGGATACTACGACACGCGAGATAATGCGGATCGGGAACGTAATATGTCAGAATAGATGGGATCACGATCAATGCCTTTGTCCGTAGCCCTTCCGTGGAGACGCGGGCAAGTGAGCGAAACACTGTGAAAGGCGGGCGAAGCGTTCAGAAATTTCCTCTGGAGTCTATGATCCAAGCGTATGAATTTTTAATAGTGTGTACCCGTGGCT
>NC_051415.1:29259181-29259550 GCF_015228065.2 Penaeus monodon
CGAGCCGCTGTCAATATGGTGGTTCTTCTTCCACCCTTTCCTCCTCCTCTTTCTCCTCCTCTCTGTTTTTCCTCGTCTTCTTTTCTTCCCTTCGTCGCTTCTCCATATCTCCATTTCTTTTATTTATCTATTTGTCTTTCCCGTCTTCCTCTTCTCTGATTAACCGCTTCCCCTTCTTGGTTTTCTCACTTTTCTCATCTCTCTCGCTAGCTCCTCCTTTCCTCCGGTACCGTGCAGCTCTTGTGTGTATTTTCTTTTTCTTTTTCTTCGTTTTGTTCCTGTTGCCTTTGTTTTGTCCTTCTACTCTCCATCTCCTGATCTTTCTTCCCTCCTGTGTGTTCTTGCTTTTTCGTTTAATTCTCCCACCTT
>NC_051415.1:29259657-29260913 GCF_015228065.2 Penaeus monodon
TCTTGTTTTATCGCTTTGATAATACCTTTTTCTATCATTATCGCAATTTACCTGTTTATATTGCAATTAGTATTATTACGAAACACACTTAAATGTAAGCCTAACAGTAATAGCAAATATGGCCTGTTACCAGTATTCGAACCCTATTTAAACTATCAAAAACTACTATCAACAGTTGTACACTCATTTGCTCTTATGGAAATAGATTTTTTTTGCTCCATATTCTTAGAAAATGTGCATCGACTGCTAATACGAATAGCTGCTTTTAGATATTAATGGGTAATCGGAATTATTACTCATTATGAATTTAACAGCCTTTTTTTTTTCATTTTCTTTGTTTTTCGACGGTAGAATTCGCTCACAGGAATTATCTTGGGAAATGACTATACATTCTGTCTACCACTATCATCTATGTCCTGCCAAATAAATACTATCATTATATATGTACCACCATTATAACTACCGCCAATTTATATCTATCGCCAATTTATATCTATCGCTAATATAGATATACCGCCAATTTATATCTATCGCTAATATAGATCTAACGCTGTTATAGATCTAACTATAATATAGATCCAACGCTGTTATAGATCTACCGCTAATATAGATCTAACGCTAATATAGATCTACCGCTGATATAGATCTACCGCTGATATAAATCTACCGCTAATACATTATCGTTCCATCGCCATTATCTATCAACTACTATTATCAAAACAATAGTTACAATTCAGTAATTTTCAAGTACCGAACACCACTAATTCAGTCTGTCTCTATCCACTACCTCTACAAAATGGAATTTTAGTAGCGGTAGATGGCATCCCTATTAGCATGGCTAGGTTTCCGAGTGTGTCTACCATCTACCACCATTACTTGTGTCTGTATATTTACCATCTACCTACCATCACCTGCGCCCAGTGGGGCTACCATCTACTACCATTACTTGCGTCTATGTTTCTACCATCTACCACTATCACCTGTGTCCAGTGTGTCTTACCATCTACCACCATCACTTGCGTCCGTGTGTGTTTACCATCTACCACTATCAGATATATTTACCGTTTGAATTCAGGGTCCCTTGCCACGGCCACCAACGAGACAGGCTGACAATACAGGCAAACGTGACGTCCATTGCAATCCATCATTGCAAAAGTTCCAACAACGATATTTACGCATCCAATTTGCCTCGAATGTGTGTCTGCTGGATGAGTTGGAAAAGGGCTTTATTTCTGATATTTTGCAATGATTCTGTG
>NC_051415.1:29261369-29261644 GCF_015228065.2 Penaeus monodon
GTAAAAAATAACAGCCCACACCAAATACTCATACCGACTATAGCCATAAAATGCATTAACGTGTGTGACTATATCATCATCATCATGTAGAAACCCATGTATATGCATCTTTGAGATTATAAAAAGACGGCCCTTTCAGCCATGGCGTTAAATCAGCCATAATAAGCACTGTATAAACTGACGCGCTTCATTAGCTATGTATGAGCTTTGGCAATAATGATAATAAAACTATTATTCTTAATGCCATTTGCGACTAGGCAATCAAACTAGAATGA
>NC_051415.1:29262212-29262367 GCF_015228065.2 Penaeus monodon
CCCTTGTCCATTTACCTGATTAAGCAGTAAGGTGAACAAAGCATACTCAGCCAAAATCAGGGAAATTGTGCCAGGAAATTTACATAACACTCACTAAATACTCGACAAACTTAACTGAATAATCACCATATATGATGTTTATTAGTTATTATTCC
>NC_051415.1:29262613-29265463 GCF_015228065.2 Penaeus monodon
GAAGATAAGCTGAGTTAGTCAGTGAATAAATCCATTAAAGCTGAGTAGGTAAATGAGCAAACAGACGCAAGTCAGCAAACGAGAAGTTTGTTGGGTAAGGGAGGAAGCCGATGGGTAGGTGAGTCAATGAGTAGATAAGGCGATGAGGAAGTAAGTTGAATCGGCATACTTTGCGAGTTAAGTCAGCATATTATGAGAGTTGAATCGGATACTTTCGAGTTCAGTCAGCAGACTTTCCGAGTCAAGTCAGCATACTTTGCGAGTTGAGTCAGCAGAGTTTGCGAGTTGAGTTAGCATACTTTGCGAGTTGAATCAGCATACTCTGCGAGTAAAGTTGAGTTGAGTCAGCATACTTTGCGAAGCGGAGAAGGGCCCTTGGTATCGACGCATGACCTGGCCATCGGTGCATGATGTCTGGCACTGCAAGCATGACGCATGGCCGCTTTCAGTCATTCTCCATGCTGCTTCGGTTCTATTTTCATTTCTCTCTTCATTTCTTTGCTTGTTCTGTTTTGCTTTGGGATTTATTTATATTTTGCATTGGGATTTATGTCTATTTTGCTTTGGGATTTATTTCTATTGTGCATTGGGATTTATTTCTATTTTGCTTTGGGATTTATTTCTATTTTGCTTTGGGATTTATTTCTATTTTGCTTTGGTATTTATTTCTATTTTGCTTTGGGATTTATTTCTATTATGCATTGGGATTTATTTATATTTTGCTTTGGGATTTATTTCTATTTTGCTTTGGGATTTATTTCTATTATGCATTGGAATTTATTTCTATTTTGCTTTGGGATTTATTTCTATTTTGCTTTGGGATTTATTTCTATTTTGCTTTGGGATTTATTTCTATTTTGCTTTGGGATTTATTTATATTTTGCATTGGGATCTATTTCTATTTTGCATTGGGATTTATTTCTATTTTGCTTTGGGATTTATTTCTATTTTGCTTTGGGATTTATTTCTATTTTGCTTTGGGATTTATTTTGTATTATGCATTGGGATTTATTTCTATTTTGCTTTGGGATTTATTTATTTTTTGCTTTGGGATTTATTTCTATTTTGCTTTGGGATTTATTTCTATTTTGCATTGGGATTTATTTATATTTTGCTTTGGGATTTATTTCTATTTTGCTTTGGGATTTATTTCTATTTTGCTTTGGGATTTATTTCTATTTTGCATTGGGATTTATTTCTATTTTGCATTGGGATTTTTTTTATTTTGCTTTGGGATTTATTTCTATTTTGCTTTGGGATTTATTTCTATTTTGCATTGGGATTTAGTTCTATTTTGCTTTGGGATTTATTTATATTTTGCTTTGGGATTTATTTCTATTTTGCTTTGGGATTTATTTCTATTTTGCTTTGGGATTTATTTCTATTTTGCTTTGGGATTTATTTCTATTTTGCATTGGGATTTATTTCTATTTTGCATTGGGATTTATGTCTATTTTGCTTTGGGATTTATTTCTATTTTGCATTGGGATTTGTTTTTATTTTGCGTTGGGATTTATGTCTATTTTGCTTTGGGATTTATTTCTATTTTGCTTTGGGATTTATGTCTATTTTGCTTTGGGATTTATGTCTATTTTGCTTTGGGATTTATGTCTATTTTGCTTTGGGATTTATTTCTATTTTGCTTTGGGATTTATTTCTATTTTGCTTTGGGATTTATTTCTATTTTGCATTGGGATTTATTTCTATTTTGCTTTGGGATTTATGTCTATTTTGCTTTGGGATTTATTTCTATTTTGCTTTGGGATTTATTTCTATTTTGCTTTGGGATTTATTTCTATTTTGCTTTGGGATTTATGTCTATTTTGCATTGGGATTTATTTCTATTTTGCTTTGGGATTTATTTCTATTTTGCTTTGGGATTTATTTCTATTTTGCTTTGGGATTTATTTCTATTTTGCTTTGGGATTTATTTATATTTTGCTTTGGGATTTATTTCTATTTTGCTTTGGGATTTATTTCTATTTTGCTTTGGGATTTATTTCTATTTTGCTTTGGGATTTATTTCTATTTTGCTTTGGGATTTATGTCTATTTTGTTTTGGGATTTATTTCTATTTTGCATTGGGATCTATTTCTATTTTGCATTGGGATTTAGTTCTATTTTGAATTGGGATTTATTTCTATTTTGCATTGGGATTTATTTCTATTTTGCTTTGGGATTTATTTCTATTTTGCATTGGGATTTGTTTTTATTTTGCTTTGGCATTTATGTCTATTTTGCTTTGGGATTTATTTCTATTTTGCTTTGGGATTTATTTCTATTTTGCTTTGGGATTTATGTCTATTTTGCTTTGGGATTTATTTCTATTTTGCTTTGGGATTTATTTCTATTTTGCTTTGGGATTTATTTCTATTTTGCTTTGGGATTTATTTCTATTTTGCTTTGGGATTTATTTCTATTTTGCTTTGGGATTTATTTCTATTTTGCTTTGGGATTATTTCTATTTTGCTTTGGGATTTATTTTATTTGCATTGGGATTTATTTCTATTTTGCTTTGGGATTTATTTCTATTTTGCTTTGGGATTTATTTCTATTTTGCTTTGTGATTTATGTCTATTTTGCTTTGGGATTTATTTCTATTTTGCTTTGGGATTTATTTCTATTTTGCATTGGGATTTATTTCTATTTTGCATTGGGATTTATTTCTATTTTGCATTGGGATTTATTTCTATTTTGCATTGGGATTTATGTCTATTTTGCATTGGGATTTATTTCTATTTTGCTTTGGGATTTATTTCTATTTTGCTTTGGGATTTATTTCTATTTTGCTTTGGGATTTATACAGTGTGATACTATTCATCTTGCTTTATATTTACATTCTTTAAAATA
>NC_051415.1:29265806-29265898 GCF_015228065.2 Penaeus monodon
GTACCAAAAAAAATGTCCGAATCTATGTATCACTCCACTTCTTCTAGGCTATTATAAATTATTCACCAAATATCCACTCTATCATGAACACT
>NC_051415.1:29266600-29266793 GCF_015228065.2 Penaeus monodon
ATATAAATAGTCCATATCTCTCATCTCTCTCACTTTTCTCTCCCCGTAAGGATTTTACATTAAAACAAAAAATGTCATTTGTGCGTGTCAGACAAAAAAATGCCAAAATATATAGAAATGACCAGAATAAAGATGATATCAAAGTCATTTGTAACCTACAAAGTACAAGCTTTGGGTTTTGCATTTGCAACGT
>NC_051415.1:29266970-29267071 GCF_015228065.2 Penaeus monodon
TAGATGATAGATAGAAGAAGATATATATGGGGGAAGAGACTGTGTAACTTGTATAACGCATATATTCATTATATATATGCATAATTTGAATATGTGTATGG
>NC_051415.1:29267362-29267696 GCF_015228065.2 Penaeus monodon
CAGGCAGTTATGCTTTCACGCCTTCATGCGCTATATACACGAAGTCGACCTCAACTCTTTTATTCTGGCGTCGCAACAGAAAGAGCAAAAATAACACTTGATATATTTTATGCATGTGCCACCTGTCATAAACAATAAAATGAACGTCAAAGAAATACAATTAGATTTATATCTTCGCCGGTTTGGCTTGAGATAGAAAGGTCTAGTTCTCTCTCGCAGTGCACGCGGAGAGGGAGGAGGGGGCTGTATGCAAATTATATGTACAGGTTTATTTTTTGGCGTGTATATTCTGAATGTCCGGAAGCGAATCAGGTATATACTGCTTTCTTAAAAA
>NC_051415.1:29267783-29267850 GCF_015228065.2 Penaeus monodon
GTCTTTGTTCATATTTTTGTATCTATCCCTGTAACTGTTTTTTTTTTCTTTGTCTGTCTGTAAAATG
>NC_051415.1:29268037-29268817 GCF_015228065.2 Penaeus monodon
CCTTCCTCTCTGTTTCTGTCGTTTAATGATGTTGATTCCCGTCAGCAGATCCTTACATCATTATTCACAATTCTCCTTGTTCCTCTTTCGCTCATGTTTACCAAGCTCCCTTCCTCTTAAAGAATAATTTCGGAAAACCTTGCATTTTCCCGGAGGTTCGCTGGCATAATTTCTTTGTCTGATAATCTGATATACATATGTACATTTTCTTTGAGTGGTAATTCCTCTGTTGCTTAATGATATACGACGCTAAAGTTAATCGTCTTTAAGAAATGGTAGTTACGGTTTTTTTTTTTTGGGGGGGGGTCTATTTTCATAAGTTTGAGATCAGTCATATAATAAGTTTCAAAGTTATGAAATAAGTCATATGTCAACACGAATTCCAAATTTTTAATCGGAAAGTTAAGTCATGTAACACGTTTCAGTTCAACCACTGTAGTCAGTTTCTCAGAATTAAGTCATTAACTGAAATGAGTTTCAGATCAGTCAATTCAGTCAAATTTCAAGTTTCATACTAATAAACTAAGCAATATATCAAGTTTCAGTCTCTTTTCCCAATGTTAAATTATTGTCAGGGATTCAGTTACTGAAAATGGTCCCATTCTAAGTTTCAATTTAATTCATTTTAGAAACAAAATGGTTTTATCATCATCTCAGCAACTGATTATCTAAATTCCTGTAGTGTAATAAAGATAATCGGCATTAAATTCATAATTTGTATTTCTTTTTCTTTTTATTGATAGTTATGCTTAACATTTTAAATCTCTTTATCATATCTTT
>NC_051415.1:29270540-29270744 GCF_015228065.2 Penaeus monodon
CACTGAACGTTTTCGTTTATGCCCATTCATAATGCAAGTTTTTTCACGGTGCTTCCCACTCACTTCATGCTCAGGTAAATTATCGATAACCTGGCGGAAGAGGGGGTAATGGGGCCGGGGGGAGAGGGAGGGATAAGGGGAGGGGGGTAGACTTGACGTAATTGTCGAGGACCCGATTAATCAGCTGATAGGGGGGAGGGGGAG
>NC_051415.1:29270781-29270994 GCF_015228065.2 Penaeus monodon
GGGGAGACGAAATAGATCGACAGCCGTGGACGATCGACGTGACAGTGGCGGGTTTCCGATCGACATCTGGCAATGCAAAGGAAATGTTGTGATTGCCGTGACTGTGCGTTGGGGAGGGAGGGTTTGGAGTAGGGAGGGGTAGGGAGGGGCAGGGAAGGTAGGGTATGGAGGAGGGTTCGAGTAGTAGCATAGGCGAAGGCAGAGGACGTAAAT
>NC_051415.1:29271053-29271162 GCF_015228065.2 Penaeus monodon
ACTGAAGGGAGGATAGGAAAAATACAGGGGGCGGTAATGGGGAGAGGGGAAAAAAAATAGTGAAAAAGTCTGGGCGGAAGGGTATAACATAACAAGTAGAAAGTGAAAG
>NC_051415.1:29271353-29272055 GCF_015228065.2 Penaeus monodon
GCAAGCAAGCAGGTGCGTGAGGTCCCTCTTGCTTCTGCGTGTTATGTGTAAGTAGGGGGGGAAGAGGGGGGAAAAGGGGAGAGAAAAGGGGGGAGAAGGGGAAGGGAGGAATGGGTTATAGGACCTAGGCATAACTTTAGGCTTATACCTGATGTCATGTTGTACCCAGTAATATATTTCCATCTACATTACCACTGGTGTGTTTATGACTCGGTGTCTGTCTTGTAGCGTGAAATATAATGCATATAACATAACGTGCATATAATATTCTAGTCATGGATGAAAATGAACAAGTGGATACATAAACATTAGAACATTTATTACTTTCAGATCGTTTCAAGGACACATAAACTTTTGGATATTTCTTACATGCGAATACTATTCATGATAATTAGGACACTCTCAGAGCATTTCTAGGATACTTAAACAAGAGAGAATTTCTTCTTTCAGATCAAATGTATAGGATACATTGACACTTTCACACTACTTACTCTCAGAGTATGTCATAAGCTTTTGGATAATATTTACTTTCACATATAATTGAGGATACATAAAAATTGGGACAGTACTTTCATTCTAGGATACGTAAATGTTGGAACAGGACTGACTCCCTTATTAGGATACACAATAGGCCATTTTTTTAAATTATCCCACTGGTGCTGTCCTGTTTCTTTGTGTTTTTTGTTTTTGTGTGTGTATGTC
>NC_051415.1:29272376-29272530 GCF_015228065.2 Penaeus monodon
CCCGACGCATGGGATTTAATCCTTTCTGGGATACGTGACATCAATTCTTACTTTAAGATATATTCTATGATACATAAACATTCTTCCATTCATGGGTCGATATCTCAAGTCGGAAGTGACGTCAGCGATGTCTGTAGGTATATATGTGTGTGTG
>NC_051415.1:29273915-29274323 GCF_015228065.2 Penaeus monodon
AAAGTCGCATTTAAGCCTAAAGCCCTCCTGGTCCAAGAAGCACTAAGCGCAAGTGCGGCCGAGCGCCCCCTCTTTTATTCACTCCGCCGGCTGTGTATGGAAGAGGGTAACACGCATTTACCTTATTAATTCTGCATCGAGGGCCCACCGCCGCCCGGCCCTTCGCGGCCCCTCGCTCGCCTCTTTGAACTCATGGACGGGTCCTTAGGTCATGTCTCCCTTTTAGGTCTCTTTAGATTATTATTTTTATTGATAGCTTAGGTCATGCTTAATAAGGCACTGGCAGGACGTCGATCCCTTGAGACGGCCTTTTGAGTATTCCCGTCACACTGGCCCTCCCTGCACCGCGGCCAAGGTGGCACTCGAGGGTCACATGGGTGGGGAGACCCCTACTTCCCCTAGATGTCC
>NC_051415.1:29274359-29274515 GCF_015228065.2 Penaeus monodon
AGGCTGAGATCGATTCCTTTCGCCGGCGCAGCGTGCCATACTACTCGAAGGTATCGATCGGGCCCTCCGAACTGCCTCGCTTCACCTCGAAAACACCTCAATTATTTATGGAATCGATCCGGAGAGCGCCACGCTGGAACGACTCAATAATTTGAA
>NC_051415.1:29274683-29275032 GCF_015228065.2 Penaeus monodon
AAGAAGCCGCGTGCCCTTTTGCGCTTCGCTTTTAGGTCGTCTTGTACCTTACGGTGTACACATCTTTGCGTTTTGTAACTGTTATTGTTGTCTAGGCTGATCTTTCATGATCTTTATCGTAATCAATTCAAAATTAATGTGTTAACTGCCTGTTATCTTTATTCAGTTTTCTCTCCAAATACAATATATTTAGCGCTACATGGTTTCACATTCCATATGGGTATCTTATATATGTTTCAGAATATGCATTAAAAACGATTTGATTTACAACAGATCATGATATATAAAAGACTTAATATGAGTCCGTAGGTATAAACTGTGTGTAAAAATGCAAACATTTCTTAGCGGA
>NC_051415.1:29277176-29277271 GCF_015228065.2 Penaeus monodon
CTGAAGAAAAGATCTCAACAAAATAAGATCATTACTATCTTAAGAAGGGATGATAATAATGACGAAGATAAAGAAAATGCAAAATCAAACCGTTT
>NC_051415.1:29277447-29278004 GCF_015228065.2 Penaeus monodon
ACATAGTAATATCCAAGGATCTGATTTCCGACGCTGAGCCATGGATGTTATAAGATATCCTGGAATATCCTAATGCGTTTTCCTTGCTTGCTTGCCTCCTGCTCTGATGTGATTGAAGGCAACGCGATAAGAGAGTGGAAGGGAGAATGAGTTCACTTCCTGCACACATTAATGATTATTCTGCAGCGAGAGCAAGTGAGGGAGAAAGAGAGACGGAGGTTAGGGAGATACGAGGGAGGGGCAGGGGGTAGGGAGGATGAGGGAGAGGAGAAAGGGGGAGGGGACAGAGGGTAGGGAGGATGAGGGGGAGGAGAAAGGGGGAGGGGGCGAGGGTGGGAGAATGAGGGGGAGGAAAGGGGGGGGGGCAAAAGGGGAGGGAGGATAGGGGGGGGAGAAAGGGGGAGGGGGCAGAGGGTAGGGAGATGGGGGGGGAGGAGAAAGGGGGGGGGGGCAGAGGGTAGGGAGGATGAGGGGGAGGAGAAAGGGGGAGGGGGGTAGAGGGTAGGGAGGATGAGGGGGAGGGGAAAAAGGGGAGGGGCAAGGATAGGGAGATGAGG
>NC_051415.1:29278501-29278783 GCF_015228065.2 Penaeus monodon
TTGGGAGGCTGGCATCATTTAAACATCCACTTCTACGACAGGTAAAAAGCGTAATCTCAAAATATTATCTCAGTTGGTAATGGCACAACGTAAAGATAATTAAATGATCAATACAAATTCGTCTTTTTACTAATATTCATTATTTGCTGAGCACTTCTCAAAGAACGCTTCAATAGTACTTGACAATACATTACTTCATACTTAAAAAAAGTATCACCTGTTAATGCCCCAATCCAGAAAATCCGCACCATATGGCGGAACAACTGTGTTGATTGGATCGCA
>NC_051415.1:29280192-29280479 GCF_015228065.2 Penaeus monodon
TTTCTTTCCACTTGTTGTAGATACGCTAAACCTCACCCTGTATCCTTGCTTCCCTCTCTTTGTGTCCCTTCGTAATCCTCTGTGTCCTTTGGCTCCCTCTATTATTCTCCCCTCTCTCCCCTCGTTGACATTTGCTTGTCACTACACTCTCCGTATCCCAGTGCATTTTGCCCCTGAAGGAAAGTCTCCGGTAAATATTCGTTCTATTGACTTTGCATTCAGGGCCGTCCTTATGGGAAATCTCTTTTGCTGTTCCCTCTGTCTGTGTGTCGATCTCTTTATATGCC
>NC_051415.1:29281440-29282087 GCF_015228065.2 Penaeus monodon
ACACACACAACAAAATGTATTAAAAACCTAGTTTTCAGTATTCTTTAATGTATCAGGTTTTTCTCCACCTTTTTATGACTTGCTTCCCCAAAAGATTACAACCTCATCAGTAAAGATAAAAACACTCGCCCCCGGGTTTTAAAAATTTCAAATTTTAAATTTTTGTATAAGCCCAAGGAAAAATGTAAACGGTTTCAAAAATTTTTATTATAGCTGATTTTATATTAGTGTTCAAGGAAATTTTAAAAAGTGCAAGAGCTTTTTAAGATGAAAATGCATTAAGGAAAAGAAAAAAGGTACACAATTTTAATCAAGTGAAAGCATGAAAATGTGAAACGAAAGAAAGAAAGCGAGAACTAGATTAAAAGAGACTAAAGAAAATTTTTAGAAAGTGAAAAATGGACGGATAGAAAAGAAAGAAAAACAAATCTTAAAGAAAAAAAAGTAAGCGAAGAAAAAATCAACAGCGAGAAAAAAAAGGAAACAGGTTGAAAAGCGTATTGAAAGAAAGTTGTTTCAACTTGTGTGCAATTCTATCCTTGTGCAAGAAATGGAACTTATAATGAACAGATAATAGTATTTGGTGTTTTGATGTTTAAGGAATCTCCATGTTACTTGTCATTTCAGATACGGTTTGGTACACTTTG
>NC_051415.1:29283204-29283350 GCF_015228065.2 Penaeus monodon
GTCATAAGGGTTGATCTTCATTCTTTAATCTTTAATCTTCAATCAATCCTATTAATAGATAAACAATAATCTACACCATTTATTGATATAAATAAATATGAATGTATAATGTTCATTTTATTTTAATTGATTCATTTTTATCATTG
>NC_051415.1:29283495-29283564 GCF_015228065.2 Penaeus monodon
CATCATCATTAAGTGCATGTTTGTATGAGTATATCTATATCTATACTTATATTCACATGACTATGTACC
>NC_051415.1:29283631-29283721 GCF_015228065.2 Penaeus monodon
ATTTTATAATAACCTCATTATTATATATTATACTACGTATAATTATATTATGTACTATAATGTATAAGTACTAAAGTTAATATTCATTAG
>NC_051415.1:29283970-29284343 GCF_015228065.2 Penaeus monodon
TTGTGTGTGTGTGTGTTATAGAATTCTATGCCACGTGCAGAGACGCACACACAAACGCACATGCACAGATTTCGATATTCAGATACGAAGGTGATAGAAAAGAATTAGTCCGATAGCCCTAGACGAGAGAACCACAGACTGACAAAACACGCTCTTTTCATGCTGGCCACAAATCACTGTACACCCGATAATATGACGCCTCCAATACCTATCAGGGCTGTGGTGGGGCTGGATGGAGGTGTGGCTGAAAGGAGCAGAGAAGGAAGCCCCGAAGGATGGGGGCAGGATATGCGAGGGCGAGGGAGGAGGAAGGAGGGCAGAGGGGAGGATATGGAGGACGAGGAATGAGCGGAGGATTGGAGGGCAGGCACGA
>NC_051415.1:29286116-29286296 GCF_015228065.2 Penaeus monodon
GGAAAAATGATGGATAGGTAGTGGGAGAAGAGAAAAAAAGAGTAAGAAGGGGAAAGAATGGAAGAAAAGGGAGAAGAAAAAATACTTGGAGCAGGGGAAGGGGAGAAAAAAAAGAGAAAGGGAGAGAGGATCAACGAAAAGCAGAGGAAAGGAGAAAGAAGTGAGAGGAGAAGGGAGAAA
>NC_051415.1:29286824-29286960 GCF_015228065.2 Penaeus monodon
GTGCCAGGTCGAGGCGTCGCAAGTGAAGGTACTAACACAGTGGCAAAATGGCCGCATGTACCACCCCTCTGCAAAATCCATATCAGTAATGCCTCACGTCACGAAATTGGGAGTATTGGACACGGAAAGCTTTTTT
>NC_051415.1:29287453-29287536 GCF_015228065.2 Penaeus monodon
CGTATTGGCACCCTGGCACCCCGAGCCACTCAACTCACGACTCCGCCTTCCTCCCTTCCCTCCTTGCGCACTCCTCTGCCTTG
>NC_051415.1:29287771-29287869 GCF_015228065.2 Penaeus monodon
TTTGTTATCGGCTTAGCGATGCCACAGCGACACTTGCAAGAGGGTTGTTTACATATATATCGTCATTATCAAAGAGAGGGCAGGGCAGGGAGATTAAG
>NC_051415.1:29288068-29288375 GCF_015228065.2 Penaeus monodon
AGTTATGCGAAGGATTATTCTAAGTAGCTAAAATGCCACCGCTGACAGCACTCACGCCTATGCTGACCCAACCCTCAGCTACTGCAATAAAAGTCTTAGGTAAAGCACTAGCGACAACTTCCAACTTAATCGCATTATCAATATTTTTTCTTTCGATTTCTTTATCGTCACTCTTTCGCTCTCTTTTATCGTCACGCTCTCTTTCTGCGCTCTTTTATCATGTTTTCTTTCTTTGTTGTTTTATCATCACTCTTTTTCTAAGATTATTTTTTTTTTATCATCACGCCCTCTATCTCGTCTTGTGTGT
>NC_051415.1:29288647-29288821 GCF_015228065.2 Penaeus monodon
CCCCCCCCTCTCTCTCTTTTATCATCACCCTATTTCTATGTTTTTTTGTTTTTTTTTACACCGCGCCTTCTTTTTGTGCCCTCTTATATTCATGCTCCTTCTGTGCTTTTATATTACCAGGCTCTCTTTCTGTGCTCTTTTATCATCATTCTCCTTCTGCACTCTTTTATCCTC
>NC_051415.1:29288873-29289250 GCF_015228065.2 Penaeus monodon
CCCCTCCCCTCCGCCAACATCCTGTTTTTCCCTATTATTTATTCTCTTCTCTTATCATCACTATTTACGTCTCTATTTCACTAATTCCACCTTTTTATTTTCTCCTCTTTTACCATCACTATTTCTATTTCTATTCCTTCATTTCCATTATTTTTCTAACTGTTATCCAACTATTGATCACCAACTAACCTATTACCGAATTAAATGTAAATGCTATTGGTATCACTATATCATCACTATCTCACTATAATATTTTTCCGTATTCTTTTCTTATCGCCAAATCCCTCACTTGAGTATTGTAAATCTAGTCATTTTTATATCTTTAATTCCCCCGTGTATTTCACTACTTTTTTATGTTAACAGTGATAACAAAGGAG
>NC_051415.1:29290670-29290934 GCF_015228065.2 Penaeus monodon
AAAGATAATTACAAAATATCAGGTAAAAGTTTGAACTCCGATACCACTAACCCTTTACACTTTACGTCATTGTGTTTAATTGGTTGAATATTAATTAATCTGCAAAACCGAACATTTTGTCTACATTGGTTGCTGCTATGATCGTTTTCTTTCATTTTTATATTTTGAATATAGATACGATAGAAATAGTTTTGTTTCTTTCTCCGATGGAGAAAAAAATGCAAAAATTTCATTACTGTTAACTTCGGGTGTAGGAGAAAATAT
>NC_051415.1:29291180-29291296 GCF_015228065.2 Penaeus monodon
AAGTATGATGTAGGAGTATGACAACAAATAATTTTCCTGTAACTTCTAAAGCCTGTTTATGAAAAGAACTCTACCACGAGTGAGTCATTACATTGGAATGAAAATTAGCAAAAATG
>NC_051415.1:29291523-29291727 GCF_015228065.2 Penaeus monodon
TTGTTTATCTATTTGTTTGCTAATCAAATTTATCTTAACAAATATTAAATAGCGGTAGGAACCTGGTTCTAAACAAAAAAAAAAAGAAATACAAGGGAACATTAATTAATTATTTCTTTCTTTCATTCCCTTCTTTATCCTCGATTTTCACACTAGATATTCAACGAAATTTCCGATCTAGTTTTGCACCTTTCATTCGCACAG
>NC_051415.1:29291833-29291930 GCF_015228065.2 Penaeus monodon
TAATCAGGTCAAACAGACACGTAAAACAAAAGAATAACTGTGTTTCATATCAGATCAATACATCACCCTTTCACAAAAGAAAAAAAAGTTATTTTCA
>NC_051415.1:29291954-29292145 GCF_015228065.2 Penaeus monodon
ACCTGACGTGGCATAAATAGGTAGATCTTCGTGCATAAAGGTTTCCCTTGGTAAGCTGAAAATCGGCTTTTATTGAAATATAGTCTCGACGCCGAAAATATTTCGCGCATTTAAAAAACCCGCGCGTCATATCCTGAAACCCGAAATGAGTGCCGGTCTGTTTACACTTCGTTCTTCCAATTTCATAGGCA
>NC_051415.1:29292309-29292439 GCF_015228065.2 Penaeus monodon
GATTAATAGCTCATCGACCCGTTGCAATGTCAGTGGGCGGCTGTGCGGCACGGCCCACGCCCGCCGACTCTCGATTCCCCAAAAATACGAAACACGACAAACGCACCGATATGCTTCTGTAAATAATGAT
>NC_051415.1:29292462-29292596 GCF_015228065.2 Penaeus monodon
TTAATCAGTTTTGGCACAATGTCTTTGGAAATAGGATATGGAGGATTCTTTGTAGTCCTATAAGTGAAATGCTTCGAGGATGTAGCCAATAATAACAGAAAGAAAAAACGCAGTGAAAAATGTTTAGGAAACCC
>NC_051415.1:29292620-29292971 GCF_015228065.2 Penaeus monodon
AACAAGGGAACTATAATACAGAGCATCCCGTTTCTTCTCACAAATAATACAATTGGGCAAGAATAGAACCCTTCACTAATAAATGGAGTTCGACTTAGCCACCATTAGTTAAAGGGGGTATCTGTGTGTTTTTTGTGTTAGCTGGTGATAAAGCATGGGGTAAATAACTGTATTTTCGCATGGGTAATAAGAATAAGTACATGTATCCACAAAATTTATCTCAGATAAAGACAACGACGTTAATAAAGTGTATGAGAAGCTGAATAATGAATCCACGACCCAGAATCCAGCTGATAAAACACACACATCTTTTTGTCCACGAATATCTTTCCAAAGTTTATCTATTAGTCA
>NC_051415.1:29292994-29293825 GCF_015228065.2 Penaeus monodon
CTAATGTAACTGATAAAGGTCATTCGATGCGTCTGCTTAAGTGACGTCCATTTCTAATCATTCCTTTAAAAATGAAGTCGTCTCTAATGCTTCCTTTGGCCATAAACTCTTATTCTTACAACCCTTTGAGTCGACATGTTAAAAGAGAGAGAGAGAAAAAAAAGGAATTTAAGATCGTATTTCTCACACCATTGATTTTCCCTCGACATGCATCAAAGAAAAAAATATATCTATTTATAAATGTATTGTGACACTTAGTGACAGGTAACCACTACTAGTTCAGGGTTACCCATTTCACGTATACAGCTAAGCATGTACCGGAGGAACACGCGTTCAAGAGAAAATACGAAGATAAGAAAGATAAAACAGGACATTAAACCAGAGTGAAACGTGTCCTCGACATGCCCCGATCGAACGAGGGTGGATCGTGCAATTAAGCCTTTTATATCAACAATTGATGAATAACTTATTAAATGAATGATTAAATAGATGCGCGGCGCATAGTGATCAGTTTGGTACGCGCGCCTTAGAAGTTTTAACGATCTGGCGGACTCGCGACCCCGGGCATAGCATGGGGGGGGGGAGGTAATGAAGAAGGGGGGGTGGTATTGCGCATTTATTTTCACACGTTGCGTTGTACCCACCAGCGGCGCCGAGGAGAAGTTGTCCTGAATTATCCATGAATGACGGACAGGAGAATCTGTTGTCGATCTCCTTCTGTCTCGAGTGAAAGTAAGTGACGAAGTTTCGATTCCGAAGTTCAGGCAGTCTGCGCTTGTTTGTTTGTCCATCTTTCTCGCTCCATCTTTCTCTTTCTTCTCTTTCCTTCTT
>NC_051415.1:29294020-29294103 GCF_015228065.2 Penaeus monodon
TTCCACTTAGTTATTCGATATCAATAATGAATTAATATGTGGCGAGTAAACATTTACCACGGATAAATTCTACGCTGCCCGTC
>NC_051415.1:29294153-29294273 GCF_015228065.2 Penaeus monodon
TATTCACGACGACGCTCTGTTCTTCTCCTGCTTTGTTTGTCGTTTCATTCGTTTGTGGTTTGATGTGGAATTTTATGTGGAATTTGATTACCTTGTTAAAGAAAGAAAAAAGAAAAAATA
>NC_051415.1:29295892-29296597 GCF_015228065.2 Penaeus monodon
CGTACCACTCACTGTTCCTTATGCATTAGCACGCGTATCAGTGAGAGACATACAAAGAGGCAACCCGGCATGACAAACAGACTTATTCCCCCATCCTCCCAGAGTACGAATTCCCTACGATTAGCATATGGCTTTGAAACCCAACTAGGACCGCGTTATTTCTAAATATATGCATAAAACACAACGCGCATGCCTATACTACATTAAATACGCAAGTCCCTCCTCATTCTCTTTGTGACAGTGTCCTTTGGGAATTACATTTTTCTCTTCCATTGC
This sequence comes from Penaeus monodon, assembly GCF_015228065.2. NCBI lineage: Eukaryota > Metazoa > Arthropoda > Malacostraca > Decapoda > Penaeidae > Penaeus > Penaeus monodon. The sequence goes on from NC_051415.1 coordinate 29,296,169, forward strand.
GCGTTGGTGGAAAACCTCATTATTTATATGGTATGTACTTATCTATAATCATTCTCTACACACAAATCTAACTAATGAAAACCATTCCAATGCCCCTTATTATATTTTTTTTTCTTTCTTTCTTTCAGATGTCGTCTCACCTAATTCTTACAAAGATGCGTGTCCTAAGTTCAGCACCAGTTCGCTTGTTCATTACTTATGGGTGGGCTGCGTTCGTTAATCGTGGTCTATCGCAGTCATCTCCGGCTCGTCGCGGTAGAAGAGGCGGCAGCTGCTGCCTGGCAGTTGGGTATTGTGTGGATCTCGGCAGGGGAGTTAATTCACGTGGTTTGAATAGTTTTAGGTGGATTGACTGTTGGTTTTTGTGTGGATGTAGATAGGAGTGTTCATCCCCGTGGTTTGAATAGTTATAGGTTGATTGGTTGCCGG
>NC_051415.1:29296792-29297121 GCF_015228065.2 Penaeus monodon
TATTTAAGGTTTATTTCAAGTGGATTAACTAATGGATTGTGTATGGATGTAGGCGAGGCAACGTATCCACACGATCTAAGTAGTTAACATTAACTCTTTTTTGAAAAGGCAGCTATATCAGTGGACGTAAGTTAATCCACAAAGTAGCGGATTAGCTTAGGGGGATAATGACGGCCGGATTTATGTGGATACACTCATGACAGTGGATTGTAAAAAAAAAACTGCTTATTACACAGGAAGGTGGCCCCTGCTTGGATATAATCAGGTCTGGTTAGTGGATTGTGAGATAAACACCAAATCAGTGGTTCCCTGCTTGCGGAGGAGCAGAA
>NC_051415.1:29298637-29299104 GCF_015228065.2 Penaeus monodon
CGTATTATTATATAAAACAGCATTTGAGAGGTATGATCATTTCTTCAAACCGAAAAACAGCGGTTCATGTTGGGAAGTTATGAAACGCCACTTCTGAATATATATAGTCTGTTTAGAGTGCAGTGAAATCTCTGGAAAACTGTTGAAAAAAAAAGGAAGCTTTGATATAACGGATAGACTTTGAGATTGGCTCGGCAAATCTCCACTGTATATATAAATCAACGTCACTTAGATACATAGAGTTGCATAGCGCTTTGTTGCATTAATTTTCGCTTTTGCAATATCATGACACTCGTTGCTTGCTTGGTTATAGGTCGTAAAATACTGCACGCCTGATGCATCTCGCCTGAAAAGATATGCAACTTCTAGAGTCTTGGCAGTTGGTCAGAATGTTGCAAGGAAAAATAGGGAACTTCAAGTCGCGGAGGAACTGAACTCGACCTACTCGAAAAGGGGGGGGGGTTATC
>NC_051415.1:29299725-29300324 GCF_015228065.2 Penaeus monodon
GTTATGATATCTAATTAAAATATATTGATAAACATGTTGTGTACCGATTCTCGTTCTTTCATTCTTTTCAGGTAATTAGACATCATTTACCTGAAAACCACAGGGGTGCAAGCATATTTAAAACCGGCCGCCAACCCACAGCAACGCAATTTGCAAGATCAGACAACGTTGTGGACGTGCAATGTGCTTTCAGACTCATCATATGATTCCACCTACTGCCAAGTCTCATTCGGAAATGGCACAGTGATTTTATTCAGAATGGGTACATCTGTGGTCAAATAGGTGGCTTTGTCGTGCTGGAGGAGATGATCAGGTGTTCAGTGAGACCTAACTGGACCTAACTGACGTCTAGGGGTACGTGAAGAGCACAGTTTACGCCCCACCACCCCCTTCAACCCTGGAGGAGCTGACAGTTGCTGAAGCAGTTCGCATGATAACTTTGCTGCCGAACGTCTGGACCGAAATGGCCTATCGCATCGATGTTTGCCGAGCAACCAGAGGGGCGCACACTGAGTGCCTTTAATGCTACCTTACATGAAATAATGGTATCCTGGATCTGAAGCAAGTGACTGTGAAAGAATAGCACAATAAAGATGCAT
>NC_051415.1:29301512-29302110 GCF_015228065.2 Penaeus monodon
ACTCTAATAAGCGGCGTTATTTATATTTTTCGAAGCAGGATCATAACTTCAAAAAGTGGTTCTTGAGGGCAGACCTCACTTTCTGATAACTTGATATATTTATATTTTTTTAAAGGAAATATATGATACTAAGGCGGATGCTGATTTCCTTTCTTGCTTGCGACAGGAAGAGTTTAATATATTTTTTTGTATATTGAAAGCTCTTCCTTTCTTACATAAGTTGCCACATTTCGTAAACAAAAAATATAGGCTTTTAAATCAGCTATTAACGGTATGAAGATATTATGAACAATAACTGCATAAGAAAAGGATTTACATATTAATATTTTTTTCTACATCAATTTCCTGATGATGATTTTTTTTATAATAACTATAATCTAACAATTCTGTGAAACAATAGATGTGCTTTTATGTTAATTTTTCTCCGAATTTCTTCCTTCGAGAGCAAAATAGGATCATTTATTGAAAGATCAAAAGTTGACGGAATCTTATAATAAGCTTAATAACGATAGAAAAAACAAAGCATTTTCATTTTCGTTACTGCCACTTTATGTAAATATCCCCTTTAGTGAATAATATATAGTTGCTGAGACCAGTT
>NC_051415.1:29302210-29302320 GCF_015228065.2 Penaeus monodon
CAAGGAAAGAAAGTACCGAGACCAGATGAGAAAAAGAAGAGGCAGGAGAGATGCCGAGACCAAATAAGAAGAGAGAAGGATGAAGGAAGGGAAAGTCCTTGAGGCTAGAC
>NC_051415.1:29302371-29302998 GCF_015228065.2 Penaeus monodon
CGAGAAAAAAGTCTCACGCTAATTAGGTCCATCTCGGGGTCCGGAGAAGCCCAGGGCCTCGCTGATCATCCTTCATTGACATCATTGGACGTAAAAGCTCGCATGCAACGAGGTAGTTACTCGGCAGGAACGATAGGAGGTAATGAAGCTGCCTGCCGGTGTGGGACTGAGCATGATCCAGGCCATGCATGACGGAAGGAGTGCATGAGGAATACGCAACTGGTCCGCTTGACAACGTTAATCGCCCTGGATAATGGCGCATTTCGGTCTAGTCGAGTACAAGTGCCTTCTTCTTCTTTTTTAAGCTTTTATTTATGCATTAATCTCTGTTTATCTACTCTTCTTTTGTTATATGTTTGCTTGTTTCTTTGTACATTCATTCGTTTTTGTTTTTGTTTTTATTTCATTTATGCCTTCACTCATTACCTGCTTCCTTACTTATCTATCTGTTTATCCATTTTTTCGCTGTCGATTATATGCTTCGTAACAAAACCTACGCTCTAACATAAAAATACATTCCGTTTTTGACGTCTTCTTGACATCATTTCCTAAACGATGACGTGAAATTCAATCAACTTTGTGAATGACATTAAAGATATGGCATCAAAACAATATGCTATTAATAAT
>NC_051415.1:29303522-29303737 GCF_015228065.2 Penaeus monodon
TGCGCTCAGTCGAGGGAGAGAATAATTGCATTTATAATCCCATACAGTTTTCGACGTTATATAATAAAAGAAAAAAAAATAATGATGATTAAGAAAAATGGAAGATTAATGCAAGGAGGACTTGATGAAACGATACAAAGGATGTGAGACGATAACTGACCAAAAGTGTGACAAAAGCATGCTTGGAAGTTTCGAGAAAACCAGATACTAAAACA
>NC_051415.1:29304152-29304789 GCF_015228065.2 Penaeus monodon
CTATAGTGCCCAACGTTGGCCCTCAAAAACCACAGTGCCCATCGCTGGCCCTCAGAACTTATAGTGCCCATCGCTGGCCCTCAGAACCTGTAGTGCCCATCGCTGGCCCTCAGAACCTGTAGTGCCCATCGCTGGCCCTCAGAACCTGTAGTGCCCATCGTTGGCACTCAAAACCTAGAGTGCCCACCGTTGGCCCTCAGAACCTAGAGTGTCCACCGTTGGCCCTCAGAACCTAGAGTGTCCACCGTTGGCCCTCAGAACCTAGGGTGCCCACCGTTGGCACTCAGAACCTAGAGTGCCCACCGTTGGCACACAGAACCTAGGGTGCCCACCGTTGGCACACAAGACCTAGAGTGCCCACCGTTGGCACTCAGAACCTAGAGTACCCACCGTTGGCACTCAGAACCTAGAGTGCCCTCCGTTGGCACTCAGAACCTTTAGTACTCACCGTTGGTGCCCAAGCGAAACAGAAAATAATAAACTCACAGATTCCACGGATTTATATAAATAACTTCTTTCTGATAATTCTCTCTCTCACTTAACCGGCGCAGTTGTTTAGCGTATGTATTTATTCATGACCGGCCTTGTTCCACCCGGGTTTTCGATGAGCTTTGTGGCGTAACCGCTCTCTTTTTAT
>NC_051415.1:29305312-29306248 GCF_015228065.2 Penaeus monodon
GTGTGGGTTTGTGTGTGTGCCTATGTTTCTTTTTTTTCATTTTTTCTTCCGTGATGTTGTATAGCAAATGCCTGTTTTTTTAATTAAGGACATAATAACGCGGTACAAGTTCTGCTGTGTGGTTTCATGGTGCGTCAGATGAGAAGGAAATAATGTATTGTGGTACTGTGATGAGTAAGAGATAGATGGCGAGTGAAATTGGACTGTTTCTGACTTAAGATTTCTCTTGTGCTTCCAAAAAAAAGGCGTTCATTGTTGTTTTTTGTTGCTATCGCTTTGCGTTCTAGTGTATTTCTGACTTTGAAGATGCGGTATTGACATTATCCTTGTAATTAGTGAGCATTGGTATGATGACTGCATGGCTAAGGGCTATAGCGTTAGTTATCGCGTTAACATACAGTTATTACAAATACTTGGCGTTAAGAGGAATATAGTGCTATCTGATAAAGAATGCTTGTTACCAGTGAGTTGTGACTTTCGCGAGTTACGAATTGCAGTTCCAAAGATGCTCCTGCTGTGTTATGATGATACAACTGTCTTGTTATGCAACAGTGCGGCAACACAACATGATCCTGACAAGTTACTATGCTGTGTTTCTGGCCACGCGGGGGCAACGTGAGGTTTTATATTGAACATTTTTTTCGAATGTGTAGGGAATTGCATTGCTCGTTGCTGATGTAATTTTCCCCTTTTTGTGCTCATGGGTTATGTCCTTTTTAGCATTTAATGTGATGGTATTAGTGTGTTGTTTCTGTTGCAATTATTATGTTGCGTTTGTGATTTTTGCGGTTCGTTCGCCGTTTTGAATATACAGATGGGGTGTTATTCTTTGTGCAAAATTGCTGCCAGAGAAAATACGATGCAGTGTCTGATATATCTGGTAAAATAATGGAAACGTTTTGCAATCGACAGCAATATCAAAACTGAAAAACAAAC
>NC_051415.1:29307744-29307869 GCF_015228065.2 Penaeus monodon
TATTGGCGCATGATATACTATTATGGAAATGTGAAAATGTTGAAATATACCTTTGCTTAATAGACAAAACCCAGCTGTATTAGTTTCCTAAAAAGTGCATGTTTCTGAGGATATATCACAGGGTG
>NC_051415.1:29308312-29310072 GCF_015228065.2 Penaeus monodon
GCAAGTTTCTTTTAAAAGTAAAAAAAAAAAACGGCCATTTAATTCAGCAGGTATTAGAAAAATAAAACAGTAAATGATTAAATATAATAGATAGACGGAGAGACAATTAATCCCACAGATGTGTAAATAGATATTTAATCCCCCGGGTACAGAGATAGATAGACGTGGCGGCAAAGGGTTACATGCGTGCGCTATATCTCCGAAATCGGTAATAAACTCTACGGGGTCCGACGCTAGGTTTCACAAGATCGGTGATCATTGAAAGAGACGGACCATTGTTTCTCCCCAAACTATTTCTCTTTTTTTTTCTCTCTCTCTCTTTCTGCTTTTTCTTTTTTCTTTTTTGTTTGTTTGTTTGTGTTATGTTTTATTGTTGCTCGTTTGCTTTGTTTATGTGGTTTTCGTTTTTAGCTTTGCTTTTTTGTTGATTTTTTGTGCTAGGATTTTTTCTTTTCTTTTTTTTGTATTCCTTTTTTATTGTTCTCGTTTGCATGACAATCTGTTTATCAATTCTATTATCCTTTTTATCCTTTATTCTTTCTCTTTCGCATAAATTTCATTTTCTCTTTCAATTTATCCCTTCCACTCGTTTTCTATTAACCTTCCTCATTTATTTAATTAATTCCTTTTGTTTATTTGTTTATTTTTCCTTCTTCCTCTTTCCCTCCGGACACTTAATGTCTTCATTGTTTCTTTGGCTTCTTGCAATACTCGCAACATTTATCTCAATATTGCAACCTCCGCCTCTCTGGTTGCTATATTTTTCTCTATTTTCTTTTGTTATCTGCTTTCTCTTTGTTCTTTCGTTGTTTTCTTTTCGTTCTATCTTTCTGTTTTCTTCTTATTCTCTTTCCCTGTTTTGTTTTTGTTATTTCTTTCTCTTTGTTTTTCTGCTGTCTTTTTTTCTCTTTTTGTTTTATTTTTGCTTTCTCTTTCTCATCTTTTTCTTTGTTCTTTCTGCTTTTTCTTTGTTTTCCTTTTGTTTTCTTTTTGTTCTCTTTCCCTTGGTTTTCTTTTTCTTTTTATTTTCTCTCCCTGTTTTCTTTTTTCTGCTTTCTTTTTTGTATTCTTTCTCTGTTCATTTTGTTCTCTCTCTCTCTCTCTACATTCTTTTGTCTCTCTCTCTCTCTGCTTTCCTTTTGTTCTCCCTTTCTTCCTATCTTCTTCGTTTAGTTGACAGTAAGGCTTTTTCTGTCCTCTTTTCTTTTTTGTTTCTTATTTTTCTTTTCTTTTTTTATCCATTTTGATTTCGATTTTCTGTTCATTAAATATGTCTTTTCAATTTTTCTTCCTTTCTGTCTTGCTCTCTTATTTGCTTTGTTGTTTTTCATTTGACTTAATCATTTTTCATGCATTTCAGTATCGTTATCCCTGCTTCCTCTATTTATCTTTTCGTTTTTCTTTTCCACCTTTCTTTTTTTCTTTTTATTGGCTTGTGTCCTCAATCTCCTCATATATTATCTTTTTGTTATTGTTTTTTTTCATTTTCCTTTCCTCCTTTTCATATTTCTTTCCTCATTCTTTTTTCTTCCCTTGCCTTTTTCTCCTCTTCCACTTCTTCTCTCCTCTTTCTTTCCGCTTGACCTCTCGACGCATTCGGAGAAGCAAGTAATGAAGGGAAAATCTTTCCTGTTATAATCCTTGGTGACTTGTTTTATTTTCTTTGTTATGATTACTTCGCAGAGAATTAATCTCGGAAGTTATCTCTCTTGAGTCCACAGAGCGAATTCAGGCGTGTTGGCGATTAATGCTTTGCATGG
>NC_051415.1:29310340-29310564 GCF_015228065.2 Penaeus monodon
GGTCAAAGAAAGAATGATATTATGAACCTGTGCGACTCATCCCTGTCGTCAGTCAAAAAGCAACAATATGTCGTGACGTAACACTGACGTATTGCAAGTGAGGTACTAGAGCACATTACATGACCAAGAAATAAACTCTGATTACCTGATGCCCTGTTAACCAGCTTCGAATCTGTTGGCGTATGGTTTTAGTACCTTTATTATACTAGTGTTATTGTTAGCAT
>NC_051415.1:29311491-29311674 GCF_015228065.2 Penaeus monodon
ATAGCCCATTAAGCCCCAATTGCTCATCCGCCGTAACATATGGACCTGTCAATCACGTGACTAGGCTCCTTCCTGCACCCAGACCTCGCAGACTCAGAATCCCAGCTTCATCCCGGCAACACCTCGGCAAACCCTGATGCATTTACAGCAAGAATTAGACCGGAGGAATAATATTCCTCAGAG
>NC_051415.1:29312081-29312243 GCF_015228065.2 Penaeus monodon
TGGGGCGCGATTGACATCACGACTTGCTGAAAGAACAACAGCTGTCATTCCTTCGAAAAGACATGCGCGATGCTAATAAAAAAGTGCAGGATGCGTCGTAAGGCATCCGGTTACAAGATATGCTGGAGGATTATAAGGCATTCGCTTTTATTCGCTTTCTTT
>NC_051415.1:29314133-29314486 GCF_015228065.2 Penaeus monodon
CCAAAAGGAATAAGTAATGCCATTTCTACAACACTAACTCCAATAAATTATGAATAGAAGCACAGGAAAACAAAATCATCTTTCAAAATCTTATTACTCTTTTCTGAAACGATTTTCCTCGAAGCCAAGGCCAGCGCGACCTCCACGAAATCGGACTAACCCATACGCCTTCGTCCGCTGTCTCCTTCAAGTAGAGTCTCCCTCGACGCACGGCATAGGCTAAAATAAAACCTTTTCCTGACGTCCGGGCCACTCCGTACTCCTAAATCTGCCTCTATACTGGTGCAGTGCAGTGCGAGCTGATTGATTCCGAGGCAACCGCCGGTGGGAAGCTGGCCCGTCGTCGGCGAGTT
>NC_051415.1:29314529-29314675 GCF_015228065.2 Penaeus monodon
TCGCCGCGAACCGTCGCCATTGTTGGGCTGCGTTCGAATCCATGCCGCGGCTTAAGAAGGCAGATCAAGTCGCTCTTGTTTTTTTTTATGTACTGTAAATTAGTTTGAGAATGTGATAGCTATGTGGAAGTTTATACGTATATTGC
>NC_051415.1:29315049-29315350 GCF_015228065.2 Penaeus monodon
GTTTCCCAGTATCCTGATCCCTAATTAAAGGCTGTAAATGGGAGATCTCAGAATAGAATCCAAAATAAATAGGAGGTCGACCTTCCAATACAAGAGACAAAATTACAGCAACATAAAATATACCTCTGTGCGTATATACACCAAAGAAATACGGCACCAAAACGCACATGGCTGTTTCCTGTACCTGGCTTATATTGTAATATTTTTACTCTGCAACTCAATATTTCCGCTGGTTTTCTCGAATTGTAGAGATAAGAGAGGCTTTTGATATTCAGGTCACTTCCGTTAAGAAAATACTTAT
>NC_051415.1:29315989-29316149 GCF_015228065.2 Penaeus monodon
AATTCCACAATGCATCGGGACCAAAGATAACATTTTCTGCTTCCGCCAAAGACGAGAACCGAATTCCAGCTCTGAGCGACTCTCGTGCTGCTGTTCTTACTGAGATAATGTTTTAATTCTCTGTATGGAAGATAGAATGTGTATAAAGACGCGTGTTTAA
>NC_051415.1:29316304-29316414 GCF_015228065.2 Penaeus monodon
ATATTGTAATATTTTTACTCTGCAACTCAATATTTCCGCTGGTTTTCTCGAATTGTAGAGATAAGAGAGGCTTTTGATATTCAGGTCACTTCCGTTAAGAAAATACTTAT
>NC_051415.1:29317048-29317248 GCF_015228065.2 Penaeus monodon
AAGAAAGATATAAATAAAGTCAATCTGAAATGAAACGCGGAATTCCACAATGCATCGGGACCAAAGATAACATTTTCTGCTTCCGCCAAAGACGAGAACCGAATTCCAGCTCTGAGCGACTCTCGTGCTGCTGTTCTTACTGAGATAATGTTTTAATTCTCTGTATGGAAGATAGAATGTGTATAAAGACGCGTGTTTAA
>NC_051415.1:29317617-29317888 GCF_015228065.2 Penaeus monodon
AATCAATCTGTTCTACACACACTCACCTTTATTTACGTTTCCATCCATTCATCATCGTGTCAATCAGCTGATCATGTGTCACGTGCACAAGGGCCACCGATGGAGAACCGGAAGTGACGCACCTGGTCAGGAAGTCCTCTCGTTTTGTGTCTCTCCCTCACAGCTGGTCTGGCTCGCTCGCGCGCCCGCAGTCTGGAAAAGAAATACGATAAAGATTTTTAAAATAGATAAGATGTAGAACATTATAATATTAAAGATGAAGGCAACAGAT
>NC_051415.1:29317952-29318045 GCF_015228065.2 Penaeus monodon
GTTAATAGATATAGATATATAATATGAAATGTGATAGAAAAAAATAATTTTGATTGTGGTTATAACGATGGTTTCGATGGAAGTAAAACATCG
>NC_051415.1:29318157-29318331 GCF_015228065.2 Penaeus monodon
CGCATACTATATCCAGCAGTATTTATTGCAGTGGTACTAACAATATTCAAACTACGACAGAAAAATCATAAGTATTGTTATGAATAATAAAACTATACTTATAATACGTCAAAATAAATCATGACAATGCTGAGTCACTGAGCAGGCAAGAGTAATGATAGCATTAATGATAAA
>NC_051415.1:29320217-29320326 GCF_015228065.2 Penaeus monodon
CACACACACAAACTCAACCAAGAAAGCCACGTGGAAAAGACCCGACAGGAAACAAGCTCCGAAGCGCAAGTTGGTGCGTCAAGAAGGCGAGTGTGACGGACAGACGGGC
>NC_051415.1:29320741-29320938 GCF_015228065.2 Penaeus monodon
TTGTCTGAATGTGCACACCTGCGTCTGTGTGGTTCTTGTGTTGAGTAGGCCTATAACTGCAGAAATAAAGATAATTCTGTACAAGAGACCATTTTTTTCGGTCATATTAGATAGGTATTCAAATTTGACTGTTATTCTCGATCTACCCTTGAATATATAAATCATATCACACTTAGTCTGTGGAATGCGAATGCAGG
>NC_051415.1:29321156-29321341 GCF_015228065.2 Penaeus monodon
TTGTGTAAGCCTGCGTGTGAGACTTAATTGCTCATGTTAAGACAATGTGTTATATTTTCATCTTTTTCTCCCCTGGATATCATGTTTTTCAGGTATATACAGCAAACCTCTTGTACGCCAAGAGCGAAGTATAAATTCATTAAAATGTATAAATTCATTAAGACCGCACGCGTGAGAAGCCTATG
>NC_051415.1:29321382-29322720 GCF_015228065.2 Penaeus monodon
GGAAGTGGGAAGGATATTCACAGCTTTTCCGCGAGGCGTTCGACCTGGCCAGTGTATTCGGGCGGGCCAACTTTAGCGAGTAATTTCAGTAATCTGCACAGCCGCATCTAATATTTGAAAGCTCCACTGCGGTTGAATATCTGACCCGTGACATGGGGTGAAGCACTTACAAGTCAAACCAACAACCCTGAATAATGGAGCGTAGTGGTGGAGGCCAGCTCATATTATGTCCCCCTCATAAAGGTGGTGTACCAAAGCTGGTTTGCCACGTTGCAGGGGGGCGGAGATCGAAGGTTGGGCTACCAGGACTCGTAGCTCAGGCCAGGTGGGGCCTTGTGACCCCTACTGCTACCTCCTCCCCCCAAATATACCTGGGCGGGCGGAGCTTATCCTAAAGTCCCCCCTCCCTCCCACCACATTGGGTGTCCGCCCACTGGGTCCATTGCAATCACCATGCAGTAATAAATGGCCTATTTAATTTTGTATTTGTTTCCTCGAGGAGAATGGTCGAGGCATTTGATCCATTTACAATGCTCCTTTACGTTATATAACACCTTCGACCTCTTTCTCCGTATTCACAGGCCAGGTAAACTGAGCGACTCTCTTTCCCCCGCGGCTCGAGGGGCGGAGCCTCGTGACGTCACCGTTCGCACACACCTTAGCGCCCGGCCTCTTTCTCAGGCAGTCCGTGTGTGTGGGTGAAGCGACAAAGTCACGTCCTTACGTTTCTGTGACTTTATTTCTTCTTTTCATCCTCTCCTCCTCCCTGTACCACACAGCGAGCACCACACCGCAGCACAACGCACAGCACGATGACCAGCGTGACCATGGAGAACAGCAACGCACTGTCCCAGAGCATGGACTCTGTCAACACTGCCGCCGCTGAGGAAGAGGTCAGTATTGCACCAATTGCCCCCCTCCCCCTTGCAACAGGGGGGGTCACGTTGCAAGAAGGGAAGCCGATTTTGCCATTAGTGATAAAGTTTCCAAAGGTGATAAAATAAACAAAAGGAGAGGCGAAGACAAGGAGAAGAAAAAAAGCCTTTATAAAAATGTGACAACAAGGTCCAATTGTTAACAAGTATTGACACGATGCTCGTGGTGTGACGAAGGAAAAAAAACAACAATAAACGAAAAATAAAGAGAGACGGAGAGAGAGAGGACGACAATCTGTATGTCTATAACGAAAGGAAAGGTCTACCCCCCAAAAAAATCGCGGGATAGTCTGCAATATCCTGCAACTGGCGCCATTGAGAAGAGATCAACTAGATATATATAATGCTTTAGTGTGTCTGACCCTGGAGTCTCCATTTTGTTTCTCGCTTCGGCATTAGACGT
>NC_051415.1:29322798-29323155 GCF_015228065.2 Penaeus monodon
AAACGGGTCATATGAGTGTGTCACGTGAAATATATATTGCTTGTGCTTGTGCGAAGAAGAAAAGCTTGGATATATAATGGCTAACCTGCTTTCGGGGAACGATTAGTTTAAGACGAAGTTAAAAAATATATATTTGCATGATTATGGTAATGTTAATTGCCTTGCTTATACGTGATGTATGTTTTGGAGAAGGAAATGACATTTAAAACCGTCGGGGATTGAGGGAGAAGGTTCTAGAATACGTGGTTTGAAATTGTTTCAAAAAAAAAATTAACGAAATTCGAAAAATAGCTTTCGTAGTTATCAGTGTGGTGTTGATTGATTTTGGTTTCGGTACACATTTCTCCATTATATGTT
>NC_051415.1:29323767-29323936 GCF_015228065.2 Penaeus monodon
TTAGGAAAAAAATGTAATGTTGCCATAGATACTGCATGCAATAGTTACACCGCTTGATATTAAGGAGAGAAAAGGCCTCGTGTGAATCTAGGAAAATTCACCGAAAGTTCGTTATTTATCTTGAGAATATTTTGTTTTTTAGGTTAGTAGCGGGGAGAGTGTTACCGTT
>NC_051415.1:29324252-29324394 GCF_015228065.2 Penaeus monodon
AAAGCGTTTTGTTCTAAATTCGTGTTTTGTGTCAGCAAGTGCAGTGATTGGCAGCCTTTTGTTACTAAAGACTGGGAAGTGATGTCCACAGAAACGCTGTATACTTAAAAAACAGATAATTATTGAAAAAAACGCAAACTTC
>NC_051415.1:29324500-29324836 GCF_015228065.2 Penaeus monodon
CAGATGAATAATGCTGGACTCGTCAAAAGAAAACATATATTTTTTAATCGCAACGGAGGTGACTCCATCTAATCATCAAATCGCTGTATTCTGTGCAGGGAATGCCGTAATAAGCTCGTTAACCTCATTTCTTGCAATAGCGGACTGACAGAGTATATCAAGTGGTTGCAGGAAGGAAAACCGACCAGTTGTCACTTGGTCAGAAGTATGCCAAGGTCGGGTTGTGTGTTTGTCTGTGTCTTTTCCTGTCCTATTGCTTTTCCCTTTCTTTTTCCCCGCATTTTTTTTTCCTTTTTTTTTCTCCTTGTTATCTCTTGCGTTATTTACTTTCTTTGA
>NC_051415.1:29327389-29327517 GCF_015228065.2 Penaeus monodon
CACACTTAACGTAAACGTGAGAGCACATACTATTGCGTCACCATCTCGGAGTCGGAAGGTAGGCTGGCAGGACGCTCGCCTACGGAAGGGAGGGAGGGAGGAATTTAGAATCAGATTCAAGATTAAAG
>NC_051415.1:29327845-29328055 GCF_015228065.2 Penaeus monodon
TGGGCGTCTCGGTCGATCGGCCGGACGTGTCGGCGATTTAATCGGGCGTTAAGTTACCGTTTCCTTTTGCGGTTCGTTTGGGCCGGATGAAACCGGGGGGATTTTCCCTCGGGTCCGGGGCTGCGGGGGGGATGTAGGGCCCTTTTCAGATGGTGTCGAGTGTGTGTGTGTGTGGGGGCGGGGGGGGTCGAAAATAAGAGTTGATAGAGA
>NC_051415.1:29328076-29328437 GCF_015228065.2 Penaeus monodon
AAGGGAAAGGTGGTCACGAGCGCGTGCATAGCGTTAGTACACTGGTATATAAAGTGTAACATTTTTAATATATTTCATCATCACACCACAGCACGCACCATATCCCCCCACACGCCGTTCACCCATAAACCCCAAACCCCTTCACAACATATACACACACCGCCCCGCGCGCCCTCCCTTTCTTTTTTTACTGTTTTTAAATTTTCCCTCTACCATCTTTGGGCCCCTCATTTTTCCCAACCAATCTCTTTTTTTTTCTTCCCCGTCCCAGCTGCTAGTGTGTCTCCCCTCTTTTCCCCTCTTTTCCCCTCGTCGCTTATCCACCCCGTTGTTTCTCCCCCCCTCGATCTCCCATTAATTT
>NC_051415.1:29328482-29328624 GCF_015228065.2 Penaeus monodon
TTAGGTGTTCGTAACTCTCCCCATTTCTCCCTTAGTTCACGCGGTTTCATCTTTTATCTCTCGAGTATTCATTAACGTTTTCCTCTTATTTCCCTCCTTTCGGTCCTTTCTTGCTCCCTTTGTGTTACAGCGCGATATTGAG
>NC_051415.1:29329337-29330298 GCF_015228065.2 Penaeus monodon
GTCTTCCCCTCCTTTTCCCCTTTTCCCAACCCCCCCTTTTTTCCCTTTAAATTTTCCTTTCCCCCCCCCTTATTTTCCCCCCCCTCCTCTCCCCCTTATGCCCTTCCCTCCCTCTCCCCCCTTATCCCCCCCCCTCCCTCCCCCTTAAGGGGCCCCCCCCTCCCTCCCCTTATGCCCCTCCCTCCTTTTCCCCCCTTAAAGCCCCTCCCTCCTCTCCCCTTTTTACCCCCCTCCCTCCTCTCCCCGTATGCCCCTCCCTCCTCTCCCCTTATGCCCCTCCTCCTCTCCCCTTATGCCCCTCCCTCCTCTCCCCTTATGCCCCTCCCTCCTCTCCCCTATGCCCCCCCCTTCCCCCTCCCCTTTTGCCCCCCCCTCCTCTCCCCTTATGCCCCCCCCCTCCTCTCCCCCCTATGCCCCCCTCCTCCTTCCCCTTTTGCCCCCCTCCCCCCTCTCCCCGTATGCCCCTCCCTCCTCTCCCCGTATGCCCCCCCTCCTCTCCCCTTTTTTGCCCCCCCCTCCTTCCCTTATGCCCCCCCCCCTCTCCCCCCTTTTGCCCCTCCCCCCCTCCCCCTTATGCCCCTCCCCCCTCTCCCCCATCCCCTTTCCCCCTCTCCCCGGGATGCCCCCTCCTTTTCCCTCCCCTTATCCCCTCCCTCCTCTCCCCTTATGGGCCCCTTTCCCTCCTCTTTCCCCCTTTTGGGGCCCCCCCCTCCTTTTCCCCTTATGCCCCCCCCCTCTCCCCTTATTTCCCCCCCTCCTCTCCCCCCTTTTGCCCCTCCCCCCTCTCCCCTTATGCCCCTCCCTCCCTCCCCTTTTTCCCCCCCTCCTCTCCCCCCTTTTGCCCCCCCCTCCCCTCCCCTTATGCCCCTCCCTCCTCTCCCCTAGGGCCCCCCCCTCCCTTTCCCCCTCCTCCCTTTTTTCCAAACCCCCAAACAAGGAAATGGTAAGGGAAATGCTAAGT
>NC_051415.1:29330787-29330873 GCF_015228065.2 Penaeus monodon
AATAAAATTGGGGAAAGGGAAAAAAAGATAGAAAGGGTGAAAAGGAAGGGGGGAAACAAAGGAAGAAAAGGAAAGGGGGTGATAAA
>NC_051415.1:29330987-29331386 GCF_015228065.2 Penaeus monodon
TGAGGGAGGAAGGAAGGGCCTGCGGAAAGATGGAGCAGGGGACTCTGAGGAGGGGGGGGGGAGAAGAGGGGACTCTGAGGAGGGGGGGGGGAGAAGAGGGGACTCTGAGGAGGGGGGGGGAGCGCAAGCTGAAGTTGCTATTGAATTCGATCAGCTGTTTAAACGCCTGGCTGTTGTTTTTTGTTTTGTTCCCGGGGCGCCTCAAAAAAGCCCCGGGCACTTTTAAAAATCTATAATTTCCTCCATCACCGAGATTATTTTCTTTCTTAAAATAAATAGTACCCAAAATTTTGGGGACTCAAGTCCGTCATTAGGCAAATCAGCGCCGCGCCGCTCGTTTTGCGTTTAATCGAGTCCATAATGTTTGTAATGTAAAAACACTTGATTATTAGGGAATGA
>NC_051415.1:29332594-29332757 GCF_015228065.2 Penaeus monodon
AATGTCGAACGCAACCAAGACAGTGATCCTCGCGTAATGCCCAACGTACAAAGTGCTCGCGTACACACCGAGGCAGAATAACATGTGTCCGAGCCAAGTGTTCGGCGCACTTGCTTACCAGAATACAGGTGGAGCGGCAGGTGTACCCCATGAGAGCCACGTG
>NC_051415.1:29332839-29332947 GCF_015228065.2 Penaeus monodon
TCGTGCGTGCGTGTGTTCGAGGGGTTTGGTAAAGTCTTTTAAGTTTAGCGTCCATCAATGAACTAAACAGAATGATAGATTAACTCTCAACAAGTAACGTCTTTTTCT
>NC_051415.1:29332966-29333051 GCF_015228065.2 Penaeus monodon
GTGCATTTATTTGGAAAATGATATAGATAACCTTTTTTTCATCATATCAGTTATTCTATATTTGTTACATGTCTCAGCTGAACGA
>NC_051415.1:29333071-29333306 GCF_015228065.2 Penaeus monodon
ATCAGCGGTATGGCTATCTTAGTAAAATAAGAAAAGGTATACATTCGTTTTTTATTGTCGTTACAAGGCCGGACTGCTGTTATAAATGTTTGTGGGATTAGATAGCAGTATATGTTTAATCTTTATCCACGTTTACCTCTCCTTTTCCTCTATGTTCCTCTACCCTCACCGTGCCTCTTCCCTTCCCCTTCCCTCGTCTTCGTTCAACTTTCCCCCTCTCCCTTCATGTGTGCCT
>NC_051415.1:29333607-29333741 GCF_015228065.2 Penaeus monodon
GACCCCCTGCCCTGCTCCCTTGGAGTAACGTCCCACGCAAGATCAGTGCAGCATCCTGTAGATCGCTCCTAATAACCGGCTACGGGAGGCTGGTCATTATGCATCGATTGAGGCGCCCCGTAGCCTATAACCGC
>NC_051415.1:29334343-29334477 GCF_015228065.2 Penaeus monodon
TCAAGATCCCACCGCGGAGTAGATAGTTTTCTCTTTGACTTAGAGTTTATCAATGTTTCGTTTTTTTTTTTCTGGGGTGTAACTTGAGTTGTCAAGCGCGGGCGAGGAGGCGGGGTGGAGCTTTCAATTTGCGA
>NC_051415.1:29334556-29334689 GCF_015228065.2 Penaeus monodon
TGGATAAATTGATACGAAAGAAAAAAGGGAGGAATAATTGGCATGAGGAGATGAAATGGGAAAATTAAAAATCCAAAATATCAAACAAGAATGAATATAAACTTAAGAAAAGGGGGAAGTAATAGTTACCATC
>NC_051415.1:29334900-29335764 GCF_015228065.2 Penaeus monodon
GGGACGGCACAAACATTGCTATGCAAATTCCAGCAATAAGCAGCGACAGAGGCGGACGGCGCGTGCTTTTATACTCTAAGGTTACACGCGTAGACGGAGATCGCACCCAACAAGGTCGTTGTGCTGTTAAGAGTGTAACTTTAGCCGCCGGAGGAAGAAAAAAAGGTGAAGAAAGGATGGTGCGAAAGGGGAAGGAGGGAAGAGGGGAGGGGAAAAAGGGGGCGAAGGGGAGGAAGAAGGGAGAAGGAGAATAGAAGAGGGAAGGAGGGAAGAGGGAAGAGGAGAGGGAAAAGGGGGCGAAGGGGAGGAAGAAGGGAGAAGGAGGGAAGAGGGGAGGGAAAGGGGGGAAGGGGAAGAAGAAGGGAGAAGGAGAATAGAAGAGGGGAAGGAGGGAAGAGGGAAGAGGAGAGGGAAAAGGGGGCGAAGGGGAGGAAGAAGGGAGAAGGAGAATAGAGAGGGGAAGGAGGGAAGAGAGGAGGGAAAAGGGGGCGAAGGGGAGGAAGAAGGGAGAAAGAGAATAGAAGAGGGGAAGAGGGTGGAAGGAGGGAGGATGGAGGGAAGAGGAGAGGAGGAAAAATATTAGAATAGAAGAAAAGCAAGTACGGAAAAGCGGAGTAGGTTGATGATGTAAATGGATAAAAAGTGAAAAAAAACAAACGAGCAAGGCTGCAAACGAATGTGAGTGATTGAGTTAAAGATAGTGTAGTGGAAAACTCGTGGAGGGCGCAAGGAGGAAGAGAACACGCACGAATGATTCGGTGAATGAAAAAAAATAGATAGGGACAAGGTGGGGGGAAAGGTAAGCTCTACTTACCCCCCCCCCCTTCTCTCTCTCTCTCTCATCGCTCCTCTTCAAAGTCTCGG
>NC_051415.1:29336094-29336406 GCF_015228065.2 Penaeus monodon
GCACGAGGCATGTCCCCAAGGGGTGATGAAGTTCTCACTGCTGGTATAAAAGTCGGGATCACTACCCATCATACGGTGATGCATGGGGAGGAACACCGCCCTTCGTGGTCCCACTCTTGGAAGCGGTGGAAGGGGGGGAGGTGGAGGAGGTGGAAGGGGAGAGGGGGGGAGGTGGAAGGGGAGAGAGGTGGAAGGGGGGAGGGGTGGAGGTGGTAGAAGTAGGGAGGGGTGGATGAGGTGGAAGGGGGGAGGGGTGGAGGAGGTGGAAGAGAGGAGAGGTTTGGAGGAGGTGGAAAACAAGAATAGTAGGGT
>NC_051415.1:29336656-29336784 GCF_015228065.2 Penaeus monodon
TTGGGGAGGAGCAGCAAGACCCATTGCGTCCATTTCCCCCGGTGGCGCTGGCGAGGAGACGGGGATAAACACATTCTTTCTCGATTGGAAAAGGTGTATTTTGGCCTCTGTTTTGGTCGCCATTTGCA
>NC_051415.1:29337256-29337613 GCF_015228065.2 Penaeus monodon
TTTGTGTATGCAGATGAGGGCGTGGAAACAACACTCAGGTAATGGTGTTGTGAGAGATGACAAGCGAAGCGAGGGGAGGGGGGCGTGGCCAGGGGGCGTGGCCTGGGTGTGGGGTGGGGGATGGGAGGGAGAGAGGGCAGTGCCAAAGGGATGGGGATTGGGAAAGGGGGGAGGAGGAGTGCCAGTGCCAATGGGATGGGTTAAGGGGGTGGGGTGGTAAGGAGGGAGGGGATCGTGGGTTCTGGGGATAGGGATAGGGAGTGGGGGGGAGGGAAGAAGGAATGATACAGTGGAGTTGAGTTGGTTGGGACAGACCCCGGCGAGGTGGTGTCCTAGTAGGCGATGGGGTGTCCTCAA
>NC_051415.1:29337660-29337737 GCF_015228065.2 Penaeus monodon
TATTTTCCTTGCCTTTGTGTGTGTGTCTTTATATCAGCGGTTGGGTGTGTGTTACACCGACGTCTGATTTTATCGCT
>NC_051415.1:29338010-29338197 GCF_015228065.2 Penaeus monodon
GCTACTCTGAAAGCGCAAAATTAAAGGAGACCGAAAAAATGCATAAAAAGAGCTATTACTAGTAAAACTGACGAAATAAAAAGAAGGTGACGATGCTACACCTTTTTAATTATACGTGTAAAGTATAACAGCTGTTTCCTCTCACCTTACCGTGATGTAAGTGCCTGGGGGCTAGTTGCTATTAATT
>NC_051415.1:29338421-29338675 GCF_015228065.2 Penaeus monodon
GCCGTGATTGTTAACTATAAATATGTATTTATCGCAGTTATTATCGGTGATATTCTTTCATTCTAGTTTTATTCTTCTTTGGCTATTCATTTTTTTCATAATCATATATTTTTTCTTCTGCTTGTGCTTGTGCTTTCCTACATTCTCTTCGGATGTTTTATCACTTTTTCGAATGTGCGTGCATATTTTGCGATTTTTTTCTCACCGCAACATCCCGCTGGTACCACTTTTCTCCCCCCCTCCCAACCCCCACT
>NC_051415.1:29339060-29339401 GCF_015228065.2 Penaeus monodon
CCACACCCACCCCGCCTGAACAACCGGATGCACAGGTATGGCCGGAAGTTCGGCTACAAGAACAGTTTAAATGCGGATGGTGATGCGTATGATTGTGGAAAAGGGGGGCGGGGGTTGTGGGGGGGGGAGGGGGAGAGTTGTGCGTAGGTTGTGTGGGTGGAGTGTCGGTAGGGGGGGGGAGTGGAGGAGTGGGGGAGGGAGGGGAAAGAGTGGAAGGTTTTGCGTTCTCACGCAGAAATGCTGTGTGGGGGGGGGGGGTTAAAAGGGGGTCGAATTCAGGAAGGTCGTTGTGGGGTTGAATTAGAGTGGAGGGGAAGGGGGGGGGGGTTGTTAGGGCTACA
>NC_051415.1:29339480-29339614 GCF_015228065.2 Penaeus monodon
CTATCTCAGCGTATTGGTTAGTGAATATCTTGTTTTTGTGAAATGGCGATTGCGGTTATCCAGGTGGATTAGCCTTGTGTGCTGGTGGTCACTTCTGGATATTTTTATTTTTAAAAAATGTTTATGGTTTAATA
>NC_051415.1:29340042-29340208 GCF_015228065.2 Penaeus monodon
CCTTCCCCTCTCTCTTGCTTCCCTGTTCCCTCTCTGCGTAAAGAAGCAAGTAAGCGAATAAAGCCCAAGGTTAACCTGTTCCCTGGGTCTATCTCGCTAGTACGGAAGTCATTTTCTTTAATTATACTAATTTCTCGCACTCCTTTCCCCACTCTTTCTCTCTTTT
>NC_051415.1:29340270-29340616 GCF_015228065.2 Penaeus monodon
GCGCCGTGGGGACCAAGTCACACGTCATTTTATTTTGGTATAAAATGCAGCGCATCAAAGGAGTAATTCGATTTGTCTTTGTCCTTTGCAGGTACGTGTTGCAAGACGTCACACTTTCTTGCATGAAACTCCTGTCGGGGAGGATATGAAGACCGGCTTGTGTAAGTGGCCGCTGTTATATCATCTCTTTTGAGCAGAGAATACTGGTTGTTATTAGATTTTACTGTCCACTTTGTCTCCAACATTCTGTTTGTTTTTTTCTTTCATTTTATGGATATGTCGCGTCAGTCTTTTTTTTTTTCACTTGTGTTGTGTATTCGTGGATATTCTCGGATATCTGCGTTAG
>NC_051415.1:29340873-29341119 GCF_015228065.2 Penaeus monodon
AAAAAAACCTGCGTATTGTGGGGCAAATGCACGCTTGATGGTCTCCTTTGGTAACGTCAAGGATCCTCACAGGCACGTGCAGTAGTAAATATATAGCGTACATATTTAACGCAGCTCTCGTGCTGTATCATCAAACAGAATTATGTATTGGAGATGTGTTTGTGTATCCTTACTCTGTAGGGGCACAGTGATATATTTTGTGCTAATGCATACATAAAATACGCAGGTATACATACATACTTGCGT
>NC_051415.1:29341524-29341926 GCF_015228065.2 Penaeus monodon
AGTATGCACCTCTATCTCAATTATCTCTTCCTCTTTTCTCCAAATTTCATCTTTCGACTACGTCCAACATTCAACCTTCTTACATCATTTATCTTCCTGTCTGTTTCATCGCAAAGGAAAATGTTCAAATATGCCTTTTCGATACTTACGCCATCAATGCTTCAACGGTTTTTACAATGTTGTATCCTTGCGTGGGTTACGTGGAATCACAACGACGAGAAAAGTATTATTCCGAAAGGTATGCGTTTTGTTGTATTCCTTTATCTCTACATTCTTCCTTTTTTACTTGCTTCCTTGCCGTGGTAGTGAAACTACTTTCTTGGGCCTTGGTGTAACTTTGATTTCTTTTTCCTATTAGTTTTTTGTTTTGACTCTCAATTTTTTTTCCCGTTTTATCCTTTG
>NC_051415.1:29342120-29342218 GCF_015228065.2 Penaeus monodon
GTGAGGGGACGAGATGGGCCGTTAATTCATCACCACCGCCTTGTGTCGATCACATGTTGGTCGGCTAATGGGTTAATGGGCTTTTCTCGGACGACTAA
>NC_051415.1:29342345-29342455 GCF_015228065.2 Penaeus monodon
ATCTTTCTTTCTTATGACCATTCTCAGTGCCTCTTTTTCTGTGTTTAATCGTTCCCTCTTCCTATTATTCTTCTCTTCCTCCCTCCCCTCCACCTTTCCATTCCCCTCCC
>NC_051415.1:29342545-29342629 GCF_015228065.2 Penaeus monodon
CTCTACGTAAATGTGTCTTTCTCCCTGTTTCATCTCGTTTTCCATTCTATCGCCTGTTTACATCATTTCTTTAGGAGGTGTCGG
>NC_051415.1:29342972-29343087 GCF_015228065.2 Penaeus monodon
GCAACCTTTATGGTAATAAGGATGAACATTAATGATGATGTAGTCATTTTCGGGCCACGAGCAATATGTTAATTATTTAGTGGCCAGGTGTTTTCCGAGCCAGCGAGGAGCCGCT
>NC_051415.1:29344029-29344170 GCF_015228065.2 Penaeus monodon
GGAGAGAAGGGGAGGAAAGGAAAACCCCTAAAAAAGGACAAAGGGTGGAAACTATAGTGGACGAAGAATCAAAACAGAAAAGTTTCCCCTTTTATTTAAGGGGGGTCCATTTATTGCCGGTTTTGTGGGGTGGGGAGGGGG
>NC_051415.1:29344363-29344509 GCF_015228065.2 Penaeus monodon
AACGAAAGGGGAAAAAGGGGGGGGACGAGAAAAGGGGGGGGGGAGGGGGTTGAGGCAGGGGGAAGCCGATGCATTGTTATAGGGAGGTTTATGTAGGGCAGCCGCTTTGGGACGCGATTCTGACCTTTGGAGGCAGATTTGCTGCT
>NC_051415.1:29344651-29345145 GCF_015228065.2 Penaeus monodon
AAGTACGTGAGAGGGGTAAAGGGTTTGGGGGGTAATGATGTGAAAAAAGTGTGAGAGGAAAGGGTAGAGAGAGTGGTAGAGCCTAATAGCATAGCACGGGGATTTTATAGAGTGATCAGAGGTAAGACGAAAGGAAGAGATGGAAAATGCGAAAAAGAGGGAAAAAAAGGTGTTGGGGAATAGATAACTGATAAGATTTTTTTTAAAAAGCAAAATCGAACATAAACAAAAAACTCGAAAAGAAAAGTAAACAATTGAAAAAGAATAAAAAAGGGGGTTGGGGGTGAGGGAAGAAGGTTACCCCCACCCCCCCCTTGGAACTAGTTTGAACCCTTTTCTCTCCTAACTCGGGTTTCTGGCGAGGCGACCGCTGAAGCAACGGTGGATAGCTCATTAGCCTTGCTTTATTATCTGTTTGAAAATTAAAAGCCCGGGGGTACGGGGGGACCACCTTTTTGTACGCACAAAATGACGCCGCCTGAAAAACGCTGATC
>NC_051415.1:29345367-29345659 GCF_015228065.2 Penaeus monodon
TAAACTAGAACCGGGTGATAAATCGAAGATCACGAGAGCTGAAAGAAGGAGGATAAAACGGGAGAACAAAGCCATAAAAGTAAGAAAGGGTATGTCGATGGATCGAGAAGGAGATTTTAGGGTGATGTGAGGGCGTGATGCTGGGGGGAGGACTCAAATGAGGGGCGAAGGGAGGGTTAGGGAAAGGAGCGAGGAGAAGTTGTGTCCGGTTGTTTTAAAAATGCCATTTTTTTTTGGTGTCCAAAAAGCATGGGTTTTAAAAAAAAAAAAAAATTCCTTTTTTAACCGATAC
>NC_051415.1:29345710-29345777 GCF_015228065.2 Penaeus monodon
ATTATTTTTTTTATGTAGATCACCTAGTCTCTCATTTCGCATGCCTTGTGGATGTCGATAGTGCGTT
>NC_051415.1:29345797-29345939 GCF_015228065.2 Penaeus monodon
GTTGGACTAAGGGGGGTGCGGATGTTTGGGTTGGTGCGGTGGGCGGTGGCCGTGTGGCTGTCACGGATGGGTGGCCGCCCGCCCAGTCACTCAGGAACCACGGCCTACCGCTCTCTCGTATCACCCCCGCCCACGTTGCACC
>NC_051415.1:29346630-29346718 GCF_015228065.2 Penaeus monodon
TTTGAGATTAAACCCAAAAAAAGCCCAAAATTAAGAGAGAGGACAATGTTCCAGTGGTAATCGAAGGTTTTTTTTTTTCTTCCCCTCT
>NC_051415.1:29346806-29347010 GCF_015228065.2 Penaeus monodon
AAAAAAAAAAAAGTGGTTGGGGGGGGGGGCCGATTTGGTTTTTATGATTTTTTGGGGCAAAAAACAAAAATTTTTTTCTTGTTTTTCATTTCCCAAAAAATTTTGCAAAGGTTTCAAATTTTCAACCCCAAGGAAAATTTTTTATTTTTCCCCCCCCGAAAAATTAAAAATTTTCCCAAAAATTCGTTCACGGATTTTTTTTTT
>NC_051415.1:29347279-29347446 GCF_015228065.2 Penaeus monodon
TTACGCCCACGCCCATCTCCCTCCCCCCCACACACTCTATAAAACCCCCCACCCGCCCACAACCTCATCACAGCAACGTCACGCCAGGACAATGTTCCAGTGGCTAAGTGCGAGGAGGTTCTTTTGGTACAATATCGTTCCACGTCTCCAGGGTACAATGTGGGACC
>NC_051415.1:29347621-29347715 GCF_015228065.2 Penaeus monodon
ACAGATTGTGCGTTTCCTCGACGGCTGTTGTTTTTATTCGAATTTTGGATTTTTTTTTCGTTCTTTATGAAAAGGGTTTGACTTAATATTTGTA
>NC_051415.1:29347803-29347981 GCF_015228065.2 Penaeus monodon
ATCATGGAATTGGATTTCAGGATACGTGATGCACGTGACCTCATGACGCTTAACAAGCTGTTTCGTTGCTATGTCATGATCGGCAACATACTGTTGTCATGCATATTTGCAAAGTTTCATTCACAGACATGATGTCACCGAGATATTGTTCAAAATTCGTTCACGATATATTTGTTTA
>NC_051415.1:29348080-29348441 GCF_015228065.2 Penaeus monodon
ATTTATTTACTTCGTCTTCAGAAGAAGGAAGTCCTTGTCACTCTTCTACCAAGGTTATATATATTTTTTTCACGAGGGATTGCACGATTGCACAGTCAAATGAGGATATTGTTGTTGCACAGACGAGAGAACATCACGGTCTTGCAGTCTCCGTTGTTGCAGCGTCTCAAGGTAGATGGCGGTGAGGTAAAGGGGGAAGGGGGGGTGGAGGGGGTTAGGAGGGTGATGTCCCGGAGATGCGATGTGGGGGGAGGAGAGGGGGGAGAGGGGAGGAAGAGGGGATGTCGTGTTGTTTGGGGGACGGGGGTGGGGGGGGGGAAGAGTGGGAGTGATGACGTGTGGTGACGTCCAAGCTTCCATG
>NC_051415.1:29348777-29349317 GCF_015228065.2 Penaeus monodon
CCGCCCTCCCCCCTTCCCCATCCCCCTCTTTTCCCCCCCTCCCCTCATTCCCCCCCCCTCATTCCCCCCTCTCATTCCCCCTCCCTCATTCCCCATCCCCCTCATTCCCCCATCCCCCTCATTTCCCACCCCTCATTCCCCCCTCCTCTCATTCCCCCATCCCCCTCATTCCCCCATCCCCCTCATTCCCCCCTTAAGCGTCAGAACGTGAAGCTAATAAGCATCACAGACTCGAGACCGTGACAGTGTTACCTTCCTCTTCCCGCCCCCAATCCCCATTCCTCTCCCCTCCCTTGCTTGCTCCCCCATTTTCAACCCCCTTTACCCGTTACCCCTACCTCCTTCCCCGTTACTCCCTCCTTCCCCGTCGCCAAAGCTTCTCTCCTCCCCCACACATCCCCTCTCCCCCTTTTTCTCTCTTTCACCCCATTCCCCTCCCCCCGTTTATCCTCTCTCCTGTTCTCCTCAATTTTCCTTCTCCTCTTCTTTCTCTTATCAACGTTTTTATCATTTATCGTTTACCACCTCCATCTCCTTCAT
>NC_051415.1:29349530-29349958 GCF_015228065.2 Penaeus monodon
ATTGGTGGTAGCGTAAATAATGAGCGCGGTGTTGCGGCAGCATCATCCCCTCGCCCGCTCTGTTTTTCACAACGTTCGCGTACGGAGCTGTGTTGCTGCTTCTGCTACGGCGAGTTGCGTTTCTTGTGTCTCTTGTAACGTCGCTCTTCTGCCTTCTATCGTCTCTCTTTTCTCTAGCCTCTTTATCGTCTTCTTACATCTCCCTTCTCTCCTCGGTTGGTTGTCTTTTCGCGTCTAAACGTCCTTTTCTCTCTTCACTGGCCTCCTTTCTGCGAACATCTTTCTTCTCTCTTCTCTCTTTTACCATCTATCTTCTATTCTGCTATCTTCTTTTTATGATTCCTTCTTCTCTTTCCTCCTCGATCTTTTATCACCACTTCTCTGCGCTTCCGTTCATATATATTCACACGCCTTTCCTTTGCTTCCGT
>NC_051415.1:29350083-29350233 GCF_015228065.2 Penaeus monodon
AATCGTTGTCGGATAAACTAGTCACCCATCAACCCTTTTACCACGCAATTATGGCGAGCAGCTCCCTCTGTGTGTTTTTCTCTCTCTTAACCCCTTCCCTTGAGAGGAAAATCTTAGACAGTCATTAGCTCCTCATTATTCCCTAGTTGG
>NC_051415.1:29350255-29350368 GCF_015228065.2 Penaeus monodon
ACATGAATGTATTTTGAAGTGCGGTGTTCTGTATTCCGCCGGGCGTGTCTGCCGAGGGTGGGTGGGGTGGGGGAGAAACTCGATGCTCGCGTGGTGGCAATAGCAAGCGATGA
>NC_051415.1:29350507-29350773 GCF_015228065.2 Penaeus monodon
CAGATATCGTGGCAACGGCAGCGATACCTGTGACGGAGGCAGCGATGGCGGACGGACGATGCTCCATTGTTGGCATCCGAAAGTCCGGCCGTCGGGGGGGGGAGAGTCCGAAAGCTCTTCCGGTCATTATCCGCTGTGTCCTACGCTCGCTGACCCGTCCTCGCCCCGGGGGAAATAATTGAATTCTCTCGCCCCCACCCCCCTCCTTCCCTTGCCATTCCACAATCCCCTCCCCCTTCCCCCCTCCCCGACCTACTTCACCCTTG
>NC_051415.1:29350914-29351270 GCF_015228065.2 Penaeus monodon
CGCATCCCTTCTGCTCATCAACCTTCCTTTACCTTCCGTCCTCCTTCTTTAATACGTCGCGTCTCCTCCACCCTCTACCCCTCTTCTTCCACCCTCTACCCCTCTGCCTCCACCCTCCACCCTTCTTCCTCCACCCTCCACCCTTCTTCCCTCCACCCTCCACCTTTCTCCCTCCAATCTCTACCCTTTTTCCTCCCCCCCCCCTCCCGCTGTCCCGGTTTTTTGCATGTTAATCGACGTGGACGGGCCATTTGTCTTAACTTAATTCGCGTTGACATACCTGACTGTGAGGATCGGATGTGTCGAAAGATTAGGCGCACATACATACAGGCTTGCACGGACACACACTCGCTCTG
>NC_051415.1:29351585-29351785 GCF_015228065.2 Penaeus monodon
AGATACAAGCAATAAAGGACCCTTAAACTAGCGAGTCATGCTTGAATTTTTAGCCGGAAGTCAAGTTCAGATCGAGGTGCGAAATTGAGAGATCAGTATATTGTAGGAATTCTTCGGAGACTTAATTAAGTTCGTGTTGTTGTTAAAATGTATTCATTTCTATGTATGTATGTACATATACATACGTATAGAAATATGGA
>NC_051415.1:29351850-29351929 GCF_015228065.2 Penaeus monodon
ACGGAATGATGTTAGCTATATATATAAACCGTTATGAAAAATTAAGTTATAATAGAATATTATCACCGCTGTGGGGAAG
>NC_051415.1:29352088-29352279 GCF_015228065.2 Penaeus monodon
TTTTTTTGAAGTTGCGCACCGATGATTGCCAGTTTTCCATGAGGGAGTAGCCTGAACAGTCACGAAATCGGCGATCATCTCCTTGGCAAGAACGAGGAAGGAGTGTCACGATGTTTTTGTCCCCGGATGTGGAGCGGAGGGCCCCCGGGCGGCGGCCATCTTGGATCCGGTGTATGGGAGAGGGCATTCAT
>NC_051415.1:29352547-29352836 GCF_015228065.2 Penaeus monodon
TTTGCGCATACGTTCCGCCTCCTGTTTTGCAGTCGATGTTTGCCCACGACTGGCGATTAATCCGCGCACATCCCGACATGGGCTCTGTTGACGGTGGGCTTAGCGGGCGCGATGCGATGGGAGGGGAAACTATGGTAATGCCAGCGAGAGCAGAGTGGTCCCCCCCCCCATCTCCCCAGCCCCAAGCCCTCTTCTCCCTCCCCTTCTAGAAGGATCGCGTGACGTGTGCGCCGGGAGATCATTGTGAGCGGTGCGATGTGGCGTGACGTGACGGTAAACACACACATGT
>NC_051415.1:29353309-29353526 GCF_015228065.2 Penaeus monodon
CCCCCATCCCCATCGCATCATTGGACTCGTCATTTTACGTCCATCGCCCTTGTTCCCACAGCCGCGTCGACGCTGCTGTCTTCGTCCTCTCGCCGAATCTCGCAAGTTCTCGAGCGTCACGAGTCACGTTTTCTCCGCGCGAGTTTTCTCACACCCGGTGACCGTTACGTATAATTTTCTCCGCGATAGTTCGAAGTCACATGATTTTTCACGTGTC
>NC_051415.1:29353673-29353774 GCF_015228065.2 Penaeus monodon
TTACAGTTGCATTGATGATAGAGTACAAACGCGCTTCCTTGAGAAAGAAGAGAGAAAAAATGAAGATTCAATTTCATCATCGTCGACGCACCTTCTCGACG
>NC_051415.1:29354030-29354283 GCF_015228065.2 Penaeus monodon
GAGCGGAGATTTTTTTATGACATGAAACATTGGCCAATTTTTCTGGCTAAGTGGGGGGGGTAAAAAGAAAAAAAATCCCACTTTGTCTAAATCGATGTTCAGAAACTTCGATGAATAAACCATGAGGCTGTTGATCGTAAATTAGCGTTTCCCCCGACCTAGTGGACCGAGGTGGCTGACCTGCCGAACTGGGGGTGGGGGGGGGTGACGAAGCGGGTCCTACATACGGCCCGGATCTGCATGATGAAACTCG
>NC_051415.1:29355234-29355579 GCF_015228065.2 Penaeus monodon
AGTGAGTTACTCTCTGAGCCACTCCCACCGGCCTCCCCGCCTCCCCGCGCGGACCGAGGAGCACGCGAGGAGGACGGTTATCCCGTTTCCAAAACCGCGAGTGGAACCCACCCCAGCGCCCCATAACACCGGTACCCAAACGAAGAGAGGGAGAGAGAAAAAAATCATAATTTATCATTATCCATTTTTATTAGCTTCTTTTTTTTCATTCTTTCTTAATCGTTCGTTTTTTTTCATCGAGGAGTATTATTATTTTTTTAAAGGTTGGTGTCGAGAAAAAAAGGCGGGATCTTAAAGACGTAATGGCGGCGAGGGCGGGCGAAGGTGCGGCGGCCATACCTGATG
>NC_051415.1:29355602-29355738 GCF_015228065.2 Penaeus monodon
TATTTTTAAAGATTGGAGTGAGGGAAGGGCTGCCGGGGGAGGGGGGGGGGGTCCTTGTCGGTTTCGGGGATCTTTTTTTAGGGGGGGGGGGGGGGGTATTTGCTATTGGAATGATATATTTTGGTATGAGGTAATG
>NC_051415.1:29355944-29356128 GCF_015228065.2 Penaeus monodon
CCCTTGAAGCTCCTACTAGCTTTAGAGAATGTGTGTTTCTGTAGAGAAGAGAGAGGAGAAGAGGCCGGGTGGGCGTGCGGGCGGCTCCCTCCTTCCCACCCGCCCGCCTGCCATACTTCCGGTGACTGCCACGGAATCCGCCCACGTCGCCGGTGCCCTGCCCTTCGTTAAGCCGGTCGGGGCG
>NC_051415.1:29356660-29356727 GCF_015228065.2 Penaeus monodon
GAGAGAAATCCCTGCTATCATTTTAAGCGAATCTTTACCTCGCGATCTTTTACGCGTCCGTTAATGA
>NC_051415.1:29356752-29357128 GCF_015228065.2 Penaeus monodon
TTGTTGGACTCAACAAGGTTCCTCTTCTCTGCATCCTCTCTTGGGCCCGGCTAGGATCTCCTCATCCCCCCCCCCTCCTTTTTCTTGGACACAGGATCTCTTCCCCCCTCCCCACCCCCCATCCACCCTCACTTCTTGGACGCAGGATCTCCTTCCCCCCCCCCCCCGTTTTCTTGGATCTAGGAAGGATGTCTTTGCTCCCCTCCCCCCCCTCTTTTTGGACCCAGGAAGGATCTTTTGGACCGCTTTTGGACCTAGTAAAGGGTCTCGTGTTTCCCTCTCTTGGACCGAGGAAGGATATATTCTTTCCTCTTCTTGTTGATCCAACGAGGTCTCCCTCCCCCCCTTACCCCCTTCTTGGACCCATTAAGGACCT
>NC_051415.1:29357232-29357298 GCF_015228065.2 Penaeus monodon
TGGACCCTATATCGCTCCCCCCATCAGATAGGATAACGTTACGTAAAAGGGTGAGTCTCGCCGATA
>NC_051415.1:29357330-29357601 GCF_015228065.2 Penaeus monodon
TAATAATCTGCGCATGAGGCCCTCCGTGTCCCCGCCAGGCGCTGTCACATGGCGGCGCACCCGTCCCGTCCTTAGGAGTCTTTAGGAGTCTTTAAGAGTCTTTAAGGATTCCCCCCTCCCCCCCCACACACACACCGCCACCACTTTATTTTTAGGCCTAGGCTCGGGAGGCTAAGGGGAGGGGGGGTGAGGGAGGGGGTGATGCGGCGGCAGCGGCGATGGCAGCGTCGCACCTTTTCCGGTACTTGTCAGCCTCATTACAGGTTACTAC
>NC_051415.1:29357629-29357896 GCF_015228065.2 Penaeus monodon
TTTGGTCAGGGAAAGTATGACAGGTTAACACCGCCGGTATTTGTGTTTTTGCTTGGACTATTGGTTGTATTCTTATTACTGTTATTATTTTCAAAACCACGTTCAGTGTTTGTTATTGCAATTAGTGTTATTATTATTATCCACATTTTATTTGTATTTGTATTACTACCATTATCATTAATATCAATATTGTCGCAGTTCTTCGTATCTTTTTATTGTTTATATTATAGATAATGTTGTTAGTGATTAATAATGATATTGATAATA
>NC_051415.1:29357997-29358186 GCF_015228065.2 Penaeus monodon
GTTGTATTTGATATCGTTATGGTAATAATTATCATCATAATTTATATTACATTATATTCCTTTTTTAAAGCTACGGCATCCAAGCTTTCTTTCTCTGTTTTTCTCAAACAATGGGATGCATCAGCTGTCAGTGTCGCCATGGTTTGACGCCCACGCCGTTTCCCTTGGGAATGTAGGCCGTTGCGTCAT
>NC_051415.1:29358364-29358773 GCF_015228065.2 Penaeus monodon
ATTCTCTCGCTCGCTCGCTCACTAGGTGCGCATCGAAGGGGAATTGACGATGGGGTCATTACGATTTTTTATGACTATATTAATCATTGTGATTGCTTTTGCTTTACGGTCGTTGAGGTCGGTGCTGTTATAACTGATGTTTATGTGTGTGCGCGGCTGTGTTTTGTATTTTAACTGTTTTTTTTTCGTTTTCAGTTAATGTTCATTTTAATCGTGTCTTCATTTTGTCGTTTTCGTTCAAAATTAGGTGTTTAAGATTTTTTTTCTCCATTTTGTTTTCGTTTTATATAGATGGTCGTTGTAATGTCGTTGGATGTATATTTATAACGGATTTTTTTTCTTTAAAGCACATGTTATAACGGATTTTTAAAATGTTTTGATATGGTTATGAGGCTTATCATGTATCATC
>NC_051415.1:29358894-29359004 GCF_015228065.2 Penaeus monodon
AATGGGCCATCCTTCCCCCTCAAAAAAATGTTGTTTGTTCATCGTAGCCACTGCCTGATCCGGTCATAATCGAACATTCGTGTGAAAGTTAGCTCATGGATCAGTGAATC
>NC_051415.1:29359034-29359105 GCF_015228065.2 Penaeus monodon
TCGTGTTGATCGAGAGGCGAGCAAACAGTTGAAATGTTTGTAGGAGCTGCCTCATGGAAAACTGTGGGGGA
>NC_051415.1:29359694-29359898 GCF_015228065.2 Penaeus monodon
GTAGTTTCAAAGAGGCATACAGATTCCAATCTAATTAATCAACATCTATCGGATTTAGAACGAAGAGATTAAAGCATAGCACACAAACATGTACGAGAAGTTACTTGCAGGTAATCAGACTGAAGAAGGAGGCGCACGGGGGCGTGGCGGAGCGTACGAGGGCTAGGTAAACAAAGCTTAATGGATAGGGATGGACGTCGTAAC
>NC_051415.1:29360150-29360232 GCF_015228065.2 Penaeus monodon
TTTCTGTGGGCGTGCTTCTTGTATGGTTGTCTTTCAGTTTCAGTTTTGCTTTAATTTTTTCGTGTTTTTTTCTCTCTTTCTT
>NC_051415.1:29360496-29360681 GCF_015228065.2 Penaeus monodon
AACAGAGAAAGAAAGGGGAAGCAAAACAAAGAAAGAAATATGGCCAGCGTTTCATCTGTTGAGCCAGGTGAGTCGAGGGGCGAGTCAGACCGCGGGGATATGAGTCAGCAGTCAGCAGTCGGCAGTCAGTTTGGGGTTTTGCGCCACAACAAAGCGTAGTTCCGTGACCCAATTTATGCGTCTGT
>NC_051415.1:29360885-29362096 GCF_015228065.2 Penaeus monodon
AGGTGGGATATGGTCAAGTATTTTTTTTTTAGATATGATCAAGCAACGATTTCTTAAAATATGATCAAGCAACGATTTCTTAAAATATGATTTTTTCCCCTATGATTTTATGAAAACGTGTAGTAAATTTGTGTGGTTAAATTCCGTGTAGTCGGGAATTCGATATCAATAAATGTTGAGAAATGTTGACTACAAAGGATGGAAGAATAATTAAAATTTATTGAAGTTGGATCTCTTATCTAATTCAGTAATTTTCAGACGGAAAGAATCAGACGCATAAGATTTAAATCGGTTTCCGGTTCTTTTTCTGAAAGTACTGGGGTTAAAAGGGTCTTTAAGTAAAAGTCCGTTAAGCTGCGTGCAGTAAATGGTGTATTCGAAAGCGAGTTCGCAAGCTTCCGCGGGGAAAGATTTCAACTCGGCTAGTAATCATCCCTCATCCGTCTAACCCATGTTCCCATCCACCGCTCCACCTATCCACCGCTCCACCCACAATTCCACCCGAATTACCCTCCACATTATCCACAACCCCACTTCCCCCTCCCCCCACCCATTTCACCCACAGCCATTTCCTTCACCCACAACCTTAACCCAACCCATCCTCATCACATCCAACCTCTCCCCACCCCCCCCTCATCATCTACAACCTCACCCACAACCTCACCCAACCTCCCTCATCACCCACAACTTCACGCCAACCCCCCCCTCATCACCCACAACTTCACCCA
The DNA here is from genome assembly GCF_015228065.2 of Penaeus monodon. NCBI lineage: Eukaryota > Metazoa > Arthropoda > Malacostraca > Decapoda > Penaeidae > Penaeus > Penaeus monodon. The sequence goes on from NC_051415.1 coordinate 29,361,614, forward strand.
ACCCCCCCTCATCACCCCCAACTTCACCCATCTCACCCTTATCACCCCCTCACCCCCCCCCCTCCTCAGTTCTCGAGAGCTCCGTCCCCAGGAAGAGAGGACCTCCTTGAACGGTACTCGGGGACGTGGCGCTTTCTTCTCTTTTTTTCTCTTCTTTTTCTTTTTTATTAGGACTTCCCTCCTCTTCCTTCCTCCCAACTCCCTCCCTCTCACTCTACCTCTCTCCCCTCCCTCTCCCTTCCTTCCTCCTCTCTCTCTCCCTCTTCCCTCCCTCTCCCCCCTTCCTCTCCCCCCTCCCTCTCCCCTCTCACTCCCCTCTCCCCTCTCCCTCCCCTCTCCGATTCGTCATCATTGGGAAACGTGACGCAAGATATTCTTTCGAAGATGCGATGACTAGTTTGAATGGTGGAGCTTGCGAGGACTTGATGGCCGTGCTATTTTTGGATGTGTGAATGAGACCTTTTAGTGTTTTTGGATTTTTAA
>NC_051415.1:29362135-29362429 GCF_015228065.2 Penaeus monodon
GGGGGGGGGGGAGAGTAATTTGGGTATTTATTTTTTTTATAGTATATTATAAAGAATGATATTAAGTTTATTACTTAAGAGAGTTTGTTTTTTTTATCCGTGGGGTCTTTGTGGATGTCAGTGTGCGTGTATATATATATATTATATTTTTTTCTTCTTTTTTTGAGGGGGGGGGAAGATTTTTAGATATTTTAAAATCTTTTAATCTCGGCATTCCTTTTTTTTTATTCGGATTTTTTTTTCTTAATATACAATTTCCCAATGGAAGTTTCTTTTTGCACTTCTTTTTTTATT
>NC_051415.1:29362472-29362558 GCF_015228065.2 Penaeus monodon
ACGTAATTGGTGTCCGTTGACCTTTGTTTAGGGAAGGTCTTTTGGTCTCTCGCGGTCCGGAAGGCGAAGGAAAATCGCTCATCATC
>NC_051415.1:29362638-29362821 GCF_015228065.2 Penaeus monodon
AATAATGATAGAATAAGGGTGAAAGATGTAGGGGAGAAGAGAGGGAATAATGAAGAGAGGGAAGAAGAAGAGGAGAGAGAGAGGAGAAGAGAAGAGAGATGGAGAAGGAAGAGAAAGGGGAATAATAATAGGGGAAATGGTGATGGTGAAAAGAAAATAGGGGAGAATAAAGGCATAATGAAA
>NC_051415.1:29363553-29363843 GCF_015228065.2 Penaeus monodon
CACTCATGGCTTCTCTCCATTTGCCTCAATATCTGTCCGAAAGTGATGAACGAGCTCAGTAATACTGCAGTTCAGTCTTTTATACGCTCGTTCTGCGTCCGAATTCATGCCCGGCCTCTGCTTCTCGCCGGGAAAGTTCGTCTTGAAGAATTACGGCGTCTTGAAGTATTTCGAGGATCGGGTTGAGAAACAGTCGTCTTTGCAATAAATCCCGGGTTCGAAGGCGGTGGTGGGTTTGTGGGTAGGCCTAGTTGCAGGTTGCGAGGGAAGGAGAGTGCAATTGCGAGTGC
>NC_051415.1:29364234-29364388 GCF_015228065.2 Penaeus monodon
CCCGTCGACGGAGCTGTTGCCTCGGAGATGTTGGCTGACGATGGCCGTGTCAAAGACCCCGCTGGCTGGCTGGTCTTCTCTTGTCTTTGAGGAGCCCTGGAGCGTTGCGGTGCGTGGCGCTTTTTCCAGCACCTCCCGCTACCGCTACCAACGC
>NC_051415.1:29364901-29365019 GCF_015228065.2 Penaeus monodon
ACTTACGCACACACATCTTCTTCTTGTGCTCTATTATGGGAATTCTTCATCTTGTGTGGGAAAAGAGAGAAATTCACAGGGTTGAGGAGGGTAGGGGGCGGAGGGGAGGCGGAGGAAG
>NC_051415.1:29365172-29365288 GCF_015228065.2 Penaeus monodon
AATATCGTGAAGACAGTCAGGACGTAATCAAACTTTGGTCTCGCTTCGCTCATCCAGCCGCCCGTCGACTCTCGCCTTTCTTGTGTGTTTTTTAAGAGATGTTTTGCGAATTCCTT
>NC_051415.1:29365330-29365527 GCF_015228065.2 Penaeus monodon
GGTAGACCGACTCGCTTCTTGTTTACGTTTTTACGGCGCGGGGCATTCGGGGCTCGTGGCTTTGACTGGGGATGGGATTGTCGTTTCATAAGCTCGGTTTTTGATAAATTGTGATTCTGCAGTAGATAATTGCGCTATCGTTGCATGAGACATTTCTTTTCTGTGTTGTAAAATATCTATTAGTTCCTAAATAACTT
>NC_051415.1:29365706-29365950 GCF_015228065.2 Penaeus monodon
GCGTACCCCGGGAAGCTTTTCATCTCTCTTTTAATTACGTAAAGATCTCGGATGGCGCGGCTGCTCTTCGATTGGCATTTTTTTCACTGATTTGCGATTCTTACCCCCCCCCACACACACACACTTTTTTCTTCTTCTTGTTTTAACTTCTGAAACCGGTTGAAATAGTCTTAAAAAAAGGAGATGGAATAGGGAAGGTTTCAGTTACTGACACTTTACACTTGCCTGCCTGTCTGTCTTTCGT
>NC_051415.1:29366137-29366528 GCF_015228065.2 Penaeus monodon
TTAAGAAAGTCCCCCCGAAGCTCCATCTTCACACCTATTACGAGCCTGAACCCCCCCCCCCCCCTCGTCCACTCGCAAACTCGCACGCTCGCTCGTTCAGACAGATTTACTGGCGTTCTCACGAGCCCCCGGTCACTCCGGCGAGTTGCGTTCACCGTCGTCGTTCACAGTCGGCGTTCACTTTCTCTTTGTAACAGGTCGTTGACACCGTGACATGAACGGCAGCGTGACTCACAGTCGGTGCGTGTAGCGGAGCTGATCAGAAATCCCTTGTGGGGGGAGGAGGGGGGGGTGGAGGTGGAAGGTGATTGGTAGGGGGGGAATAAGGTTTTCTTCTCCTCAATTCTTGGGTATTTTGGTTTCTCTCCTGCTTTCTTTCTTCCCGTCATGG
>NC_051415.1:29366638-29366879 GCF_015228065.2 Penaeus monodon
GATTTGTTCTTTATTCACGTATATCCTCTGTCTCCGTCGTTGCTGTCTGACTCTCTCTCTCTCTGCGTTCTTTCTCTTTAACATCGTTTTTTTTTTGATCATACCACTCATTCACGCTCCCCCTGGCGATCGCGCGTACAAAGCACAAGCACAGACACACCGCTGGGGAGCTGGGAAGGAGGTGGCCAGTTCGCATGGTAAGGGGGAATAGGTTTTTGTTGCTCCCTCCCCCTCGTTTCTC
>NC_051415.1:29367013-29367274 GCF_015228065.2 Penaeus monodon
CCTTTTCATCTGATATACTCCGTCTCCATCTGTTTGTCAGCACTCTCACACACTCTCTCCTTTCTCACTCACTCACCACTCTGCTTCACTCTTATCCTCATCACTCATCACGCTCACCCTCACACTCAACTCACACACCACAACACACAACACAACCACCACCAAAACACACAAAGACCCACACACCACAGAACCCACACATGTCTTTATGGCCACTCACTCACCACACAACATTCCACCCACTTTCCCTCTCCCGCCCAT
>NC_051415.1:29367627-29368070 GCF_015228065.2 Penaeus monodon
GACCCCGAGTATTGGCACCAGGACATATTTGTCGGGTGCGACGGGGCCTCTGCGTGTCCTGTTAGTTGACTTGGATGGTGCCAGTCCCCAGGGAGTCGTCCTTGCCACCACCCGCGTCGATCAGGCCTGGGGAGGGGGGTGAGAGGGGAGAGGGGGTCGAGAGAGGGAGTTGGTGGGTGTAAGAGGGGAAAGGGGGACGAGGGAGAGGTGTTGGTGGGTGTGAGAGGGGAGAGGGGGACGAGGGAGGGGTGTTGGTGGGTGTGAGAGGGGAGAGGGAAGGGCAGTGGAAGGGAGTGGGGAGAGATAAGCAACGAAAGAGGGAGAAGAATGAAGAAGGGTGAGGATAAGCAAAGGGAGAAAGAGAATAAAGAAGGGGGAGAGGGAGGAGAAGAGTGTAGTGGAGAAGGAGTAATGGAAGGGAGAAGGAGATGGGAATGGGAGAA
>NC_051415.1:29368208-29368921 GCF_015228065.2 Penaeus monodon
CTATTCTCAGGCTGGTTGCGGTGGGGCGTGTTCAGTAACAGATGTGGTTGTTTTAAGACAGATTATCATGCGTGAGTGTCGCCCGTGAATCACGACTGCTTCGTGTGCGTCATGACGATAAGAAAGAATTCCGCGGATTGCCCTCGGACGCACATGCACCCGCTCTCTCTCACGGGGGAAAATGCGAAAAGGAATGATAAGAATGGCTTGGAGGAAGAAGAGGAGGAGGAGGAAGAGTAGAAAATATGCAGCAAATAGCACGTACGTGCAAATACACTCCTCCCCCTCTCCTCCCAACACCCCCCCATCCCAATCATACGCCAAACCACTTCAAACAACTCTCTCACACCCCCTCTCTCTCAGCCATAAGAGCTTCCTCCTCCATCCATCCCCTCCATCTTCTCTGTCCTCACCCCATCCCACCCCACCTTCTCTATCCTTACCATCGTCCCTCCACTCTCTCTGTCCTTACCCCATACCCTCTCCCCCATCTCTATCCGTACCTCACACCCTCTCCCCCATTTCTGCCATCTCCCCACCCCCTTGCCTCCCATATCCTCCCCCTCCTACACCCCCCCCCTCCCTTTCTCTTCTCCTTTCCATTGAGGCAGATTTGAGTGAGGCCGACGAGACGCTGCCTAGATGCCTCCCGCCGTAGACGCTACATGGCGGTGGCAGGTTTTCCCCAAAGACCCGTAAATAGGATTAGCCTA
>NC_051415.1:29368958-29369206 GCF_015228065.2 Penaeus monodon
TCGATGGCGTTGAAGGGGAAGAGGAAGGGGGGAGGGGTGGCAGGAAGTGAAGAAGGGAGGGAGGGAGGAATGCAAGAGCAGGGAGGAGGGAGGTATGGAGGTGGAACGGGGTAGGAGGTAGGGTGACGGAGAGGAAAATGTGGACGAGGTGGAGGCAGTAGGGGTGGAGGTGGACTAAGGCGGTGTTGGAGAGGAAGGGGTGAGGAAGAGAAGGTGGTGGAGGTAGAGGAAAAAATAACACTCGTTGA
>NC_051415.1:29369289-29369411 GCF_015228065.2 Penaeus monodon
ATGATAAATTTACTCTTATCCTCACATAAGGAGTTACAGAGGGTTAGAAGGGATGAAATAGAGGGAGGGATAGATACGTAGGGACAAGAGAGATTGAGAGATAGTCAGCTGTGGGAGGGAAA
>NC_051415.1:29369462-29369658 GCF_015228065.2 Penaeus monodon
ATGTAATTATTTGGAGAATGGTCTAGGATAACTGTTTTTCTCTTTCCCTCCTTCCCTTCCTCCGTTTCTCTCTCCCTCTCTTTCCATTTTTCGTTAAAGGGGCCGTTTGTAAGTGTAATCGGCACAATCAAAGAGATCAAAGGAAATAGTGAAAGAAGAGACACCTGACTCGCCCCATTGTCGAGTGGGCGTTGTT
>NC_051415.1:29369909-29370333 GCF_015228065.2 Penaeus monodon
CGCTCGTTCCAGCCTTGCCTATTTTCTCGCCCTGTTTGTTTGGTTGGCATGGCCCTCGTGTCGGTTTCTCGCCGGGAGTGCGTGGCATATCGATCGCTTGCGAGAAGGATAATCGCCAGAACAGGAAGAGGGAATACGGCATTGTTGAATAAAAGGAGCACGGGGAGGAACGAGGAATAACGAGGACGAGGTTGGGGGGGGGAAAGAGGAGTTATAAGGAAGGAAGAAGATAGAATTGAAAGGGGAGATAGATAAAGGGGGAAGAATTGAGAGAGGGTGGGAACGGTGAGAAATAGGTAATATGAAAATACATCTATACTTACAAGCAATCACACGCGCACAATCAGACACATGCTTATGCATAATCACACTCACAAACACACACGGACGCACGGATGCTCATCTTGTACCCACAAAGGTATTT
>NC_051415.1:29370991-29371243 GCF_015228065.2 Penaeus monodon
CGAAGAGGTGAAATCATTTTGAAGTCGGAAAGGTTGCTGTGTCGCCTCCGAGTAACGCAGCCTGAAAAGGGCGTGCCTCTCCACCTGCCGAGAGTCTCCAAAGAGGAACACGCGAGGGAAGGCGATTTTTGTGCGCGGAGGAGGAGAAACGAGAAGGAATTTTTATTCTCTCTTGCCTTTTTTTTTTTTGTCTCCTCGCTCGCTCGCTATCTCGTTCTCTTTCTCGCGTTCACTCTCATCCTCTTCCTCGAT
>NC_051415.1:29372098-29372205 GCF_015228065.2 Penaeus monodon
GGGGGAAACAAAGAGGGGACGGGATGAGGGGATTTGTCTGGGATTTATCTCGCGGATTTATTTGCGGGTTACGGTGTCATCAGAGGCGTGAAGGAAGAGATCTAGCA
>NC_051415.1:29372320-29372409 GCF_015228065.2 Penaeus monodon
TGAACGCTCATTGTTTACGTTTATTCTTGTGTTGTGTTTCTTTGTCACTGTTTGTTTTGTCCCAATCAACTCTGGTACCTCACTCTTCT
>NC_051415.1:29372468-29373033 GCF_015228065.2 Penaeus monodon
TCTACCACGTCAACCACCCTTCCTCCCCAACCCTTTAATTTATTTCTCATACCTCTTCTTCCACATTCCCTCTTCTCCCTCTTCTCCCTCTTCTTCCTCCCTCCCTCCCTTCCTCTCCTTCCCTCCCTCCCCTCCTCTCCCACACACCCTCCCTCTCCTCCCACACTCCCTCCCTCCCTCCCACACTCCCTCCCTCCCCTCCCACACTCCCTCCCTCCCCTCCCACACCCCCTCCCACCCCTCCCACACTCCCTCCCACTCCTCCCACACTCCCTCCCACTCCTCCCACACCCCCTCCCTCCCCTCCCACACCCCCTCCCTCCCTCGGTTCGTGTACAATTACCCGACTGACTATCAACTGGCGGCTCGGTCGTCTAATAGCGTTGCTCTCCAGCCCGCTCGGTGTCACTCGGTAATGGCGGCTGACGCGTTTAAACAGCCAAGTGACAGACGTCGGAGGTGAAGGGTTCGCACCCCCCCCCCCACTACGCCCCCTTCTTCTTCCTCTTCTCCGAACCAATCTTCTTTAGCCTCTTACTCTTCCTCTTTCTCTTTCTACTTCTCC
>NC_051415.1:29373695-29373823 GCF_015228065.2 Penaeus monodon
TACTCTCCTTTTCTTTGCCTCTATATCTTCCCTCACTCCCTTTACTACGTTTCTTTTATTCTTTTATGTTATTGCTTGTTACGGTTCCTCGCACTTATGTGACTTTCTAGATTATTTGCTTTATATGA
>NC_051415.1:29373911-29374186 GCF_015228065.2 Penaeus monodon
CCTTAATCATAAATCCACTCTTGTCTCTTACCTGCTGCGTATATCGTGCTCATCTGTTTTGTTTACCCGACCTCGCATATTTCAACCTTTTTTTTTCCTCGAAGCCCATTTAGAAAGAATCCGAAACGCGTGTCGACCCAAGACCGACCTTAGGGATATATTTCGTATGTCGTCGTACCCTTAGTTGTGTTATTTTTATTATTGTTATTTTTCTGACGGCGTCGTCATCTATGTTTACGTCATCGAGGAAGAGGAAAAAGAGGAAAAATCGATAG
>NC_051415.1:29374338-29374483 GCF_015228065.2 Penaeus monodon
AAACGAGAGCGGGGAGGGCCGTGCCGAGATGCTGCTGTGGCGCGCGACGGAAGCCCTCCTGTCGCAGTCTGTCGCCGGAAACCATGATAAACCTGTGCAAAGCCCGTGGGGGAAGTGTGTGCTTTGCTGATGAATAATTAACGAG
>NC_051415.1:29374741-29374817 GCF_015228065.2 Penaeus monodon
GCCACGCTAGATGGGCAGGCTTGGCGCCGAACCATGTACCGCAAACCTGGTTGATTTTCTTTCGATGATTTAAGGA
>NC_051415.1:29375252-29375346 GCF_015228065.2 Penaeus monodon
GCCTCTTGTTGCTGTTAATAAACACACCGTTCGGGGGATAAGCGCGAGCTTGAGAACGGCATCAGAACGCGACAAAGATCTCTTTCGCAGCAGG
>NC_051415.1:29375390-29375897 GCF_015228065.2 Penaeus monodon
TTAATCTTGAAGGGGCTTTTTTCTTTCATATCATGGAGTCGCAATTTTTCTCCCTCTTTTGTATACATATATTTTCCCCTCTTTTTTTATATTCATTTAAAGCTCGGGACGCGTTTTCGAAAAGAGAAACGTTTTTTAGAGGAAGGGGTCCTTGATCGGAGAGGATACCTTGGCACACTTCTTCACCTGCCCTTTCCTCCCCCTGAAGAGGTCGGCGAAGTGGCACTCTGTTGGTACTCCTAACCCACCCCCACCCCCCACCCTCCACGGCCCTCCTACCAGCTGACACTGTCCTCTGATTTTACCTTTCTCACTTTTTTCCCCCGTTTTTTTCTCTACCTGCACTCGCCTCTGCCACCCTCCCTTTAACCCCCCTCCTCTTTTACCCTAATCGAAGTACTATCCTTCCCCTCTTTTAACCCAGTTCCCCTTTTCCAACCGCGTCCCAGGCTTTTCTGTCTCTCTTAGAAACCCTTTCTGTCTTTCTTCCCGGCCTTTACCTCATGC
>NC_051415.1:29376206-29376307 GCF_015228065.2 Penaeus monodon
AGAGGATGAATGGCCCATATTACGGCGCCTCCACGCTGGGCCGCCGCCTCCGCCGGTGTTCGGGTCCCTTGGGAGGCTCTTCCTGCTATCTTCGTTATTGC
>NC_051415.1:29376396-29376495 GCF_015228065.2 Penaeus monodon
GGGAGGAGAGAGTGGTTGATTTTTTTTCTTCTCTCTCTTTTTTTTGTGATGGATTTTCTTTTCTTTGTCGGAATATGTTTTATTTTCGGTTAGTGTCTT
>NC_051415.1:29376742-29377077 GCF_015228065.2 Penaeus monodon
ATTACGTAAAAAATAAAACAATCATTATGCATATACATTATATATTTTAAGTGTCCTTATAACACGTGTTAGATGTATAATTTCTTCTCAGGTAAAATTGGAAGATGAAAAGGAAAGGTTGCCTTTATTTGATGTTTTTACCTTTTTTTTTTACTTAGGAAAGTTGCTTGTCTTTTAAAATCTGATTGATATTTCTTCTAACTGTGTTCGAAGATGATTTTCATTTTTCTTTGTTTTACAGGTAGGTGTTGTGACGAATATCCTGTACAGTAAGTGACTTGATGGGACTCAGAAAATGGAAATTAATACGATTATTAAGAATTCAGAACCGAATT
>NC_051415.1:29377157-29377246 GCF_015228065.2 Penaeus monodon
AACATTTGCTCTTTTTGGACCACAATTCCCGTTCTCTCTCTGTCTGTCGTCCGTTCGTTTGTGTGTTGGTTTGTAATTTCATATGGTTT
>NC_051415.1:29377493-29377919 GCF_015228065.2 Penaeus monodon
ATTCTATTCTATTCCTTATTTTCCTTTCTTACGTTCTTCGTTTCTTTCCTTGTTTTTCTTCCACTCGTCTTTTCCTCTTTCCTCCTCATTATCTCCATCTTCATCCCTCCTTCCCCTATCACCTCCTCCCTTATTTTACCTACTTTCCTCCCCTCGCTTCCCCTCGACTTCCCCTCGCCACAGTAAGTCCCTCGATTCTCTTTCCCCTCCGTCTCTCCTCCCTTCATTTACATTTTACTAACAAATCTCCCTCTCCCTCTCCCCTCTCCTCCCCTCCCTCTCCTCTGTTCCCCCCTCCGTCTCCCTATTTCCTCCTTTCCCCTCTCTTCCCCTCGCCATCCGTTCCCCTTCCTTTAACACCTTCGTTTCTTTTATGGCTCTTAATACGTGTATGTTCTCTTTCATCTTTCTTCCCCCCCCCCCCCC
>NC_051415.1:29378312-29379437 GCF_015228065.2 Penaeus monodon
ACCGTGGCTTTTAATTCACACACCTCCGGTTGCAAAATTTTCTGTGCTTCTACTTAAAGATTGATGCGCCTCCCCCCCCTTTCCTTTTCATCTTTCAAATTTTCTTTTGTTGTATTTTTGTTGTAGTTGGTAATGTCATCGGCAATTGTTCGTATTCTCCTCTCCTCTCTCTTTTATTCACGTGAAAATAATACATATATATAGATTTAGATTTTTCTGATTTTTTTTTTCTTTCCACCTCTTACCCTTTTTTTCTTTTTTCCATCGTCTTTTTCTTTATCCTTTCTTTATCCCTATCGCTATCCTCTTCTTTCCCAGTTTCGATTTTCGTGGAAGACGTCAATAACATGTTTACTCTCGAGATATTTTTTTCTTTGCGTCAGTGTCTTCCGAGTCAATTATTTTCTTTTATTTTTCCTTACTTCATTTTTATTAATTCTGCTCTTCTGTTCTTACTTTCCTCCCATCCTTTGTCGAATCGTTTTTTTTTTCTCTCTCTCTAGATAAGGTGTCATGTGTGTATTGTTCCTGAATTGTGTTTTTTATGGTGTTGCAGGTTGGATCTTTTACAGTGTTGCAGTGTTGTGTTTACGTGTATGGTGTTACAGTATGGGTACCTTTTATCGTGTCGTGGTTTGATGTTGCTTGAATAGAAAGGTTTCATGTGTACAGTGTGCAATATGGTGTCCTTTGCGCAAATATACTGTTGTGATGTAGTGTTATTATTTGTATGTTGTTACAGTGTGGCGTTCCTTTCATAGTGCTGCGGCGTGGTGCCATTTGTGTAGTATTACAGGTACTGTGCAATATGCAATATGGAGTGTGATTTCACTTGTATAGTGTAACCATATAGCGTCCTTTTTATAGTGCTGCGGCATCATGTCACAAATATAGTGTACCGTACTGCCGCGTGGTGTCATTTGCACCCACACGCACTATCAGTGTGCAATGTCACATCGCGGCGGAGCGTTATGCAGTCATTCCCTGTGCCTTCACGCTGCTTGGCATTAGTGTGCGTTAGTGTGAGGCTCTTACTGTGCACGTTGTGAGGTCATTTACAAGGTCGTGGTGGCGGTTAAGCGTAGGTGCATGTAGTGGCGATAATATCACTGTAATGATGATGGT
>NC_051415.1:29379536-29379761 GCF_015228065.2 Penaeus monodon
GGGGGGGTGCATATGAGGAGGGGAGAGGGGAAGGTGGGAGCGTGTGTGAATATGTATTCATGTGCGTTTGTACTGTGTGTGTGTCGTATGTCTTCTCACAAGGCGAAAATAAGCTGAACAATAAGCTGCAATACGTCGCAGGGTCGAAATTAAGGCGGAATCAAGTCGCGGTCGGTATCAGGCCCTGACGTCGGTGCCGGAAAGAAAGAAGGAAACATTACCTAA
>NC_051415.1:29379805-29380102 GCF_015228065.2 Penaeus monodon
ATCAAAACTACCAGAAATTACCCCCTCGCCTCCCACCCACCCCTCACCTTCCCCCATGCAGTAACATAAAAAAATGGACCCAATACTAATTGCCATTTCGCTAGCTTAATCGAAACTCCAGAGGGAGGCTTTTGTGTTTGCTCCAGCGCCCGAGGAGAGGCTGGATGAGGTGGGGTAGGTTGGTTGGGATGGATAGGGTGGGGCGGATAGATGGGCGCACTTTGAGGGAGGATTTTGAGGAAGGGCACTTCCCCACAAACAGATATGCAGGTATAGGCCAATATACAAGTTTACAAT
>NC_051415.1:29380183-29380579 GCF_015228065.2 Penaeus monodon
GGAAACGCCGAGGCAGTTTCAGAAATGTATCCAGGACGGCACAGTACTGATTGTAATATCGTCTGATTTCCCTCGTAGGATATCCCGCTATTTCCCGCCGCGGGATATGGCAACCGGGCAGGGGAGGGGAGGGAATAGGCGGGGGGAGGAAGGGGAGGAATGGGCTGGGGGGGAGGGGAAAGAGGGCAGGGAATGGGCAAAGGGAAGGGGGGGGGGGAAGGGAAGGAATGGGCAGGGGGAGGAAGGGAGGGCACGGGCAGGGGGGAGGGGGAATAGGGGAGGGCATGGGCAGAGTGGGGGAGGGAGGTCTGTAGGGGAATGGGTTTTTGTGCGTGTGCTTGTCCATGAATATCTCGACAGTGAATGGAAAGGACGCGATCTAGGCAGAATGACGGG
>NC_051415.1:29380632-29380880 GCF_015228065.2 Penaeus monodon
AAAAAAAAAAGGTGACAAAGATACAAAGTCAGACGAGTAGACACAAAGACACGAGCCTGATAGACAAACATAGAAAGACACGAAGAAAAAGACGAACAGGGCACAGGCTGGCGAGCGGTAGACACGGAGAAACGGGCCAAAGAAATGAGAGCAACAGAAAAAAAAAACACGAACCAGTTAGACAGACAAAAGAGAGGAAAGACATTCTTGTGACAGAGGCCATTGCATCCATCCCCTCCCCCCCTAGC
>NC_051415.1:29381000-29382007 GCF_015228065.2 Penaeus monodon
CCGTCCCGAGTTTGACTGTAATTCGGCCCTCGGGAACACCTGTCGAGACCCGCCACGGCGCCGCGCTTGTCACTTGTTCCTGCCGCGTAATAGTCCTTGCAAGGAGAGGGGGGGGGGTAGTTAGGAGGGGGCGTAGAAGGGGGATTAGGGGGCGGGGCTTATCGGGGGTTAGGAATAGTGAGGAGTTGGGGAAAGGGGGGGAGGGTAGTGGTAAGGTGGACGGATACGAGGAGTTGGAGTTGAGGAAGGGGTAGAGGAGGTTGGAGGGGAATGAAGGGAGGGTTGTTGGAGGGGAATTATAAAAGGGGTGATGGGGATGTTGGGGGGAAGGGAGAGAGTGTTGGAGGAAAGAGGATGAATGTTGTTGGGGGTGGAGTGGCGTAGGGGAGTTGAAGGGAGCTGGTGGAGACGAGGTGGAGATGGGTAGAGTGAAGGGGTAGGTGGACTAGGAAAGGAAGGAGCTGACAACACAGGAAAAGGAGGGAAAGGAAAGGGAGGAAAAAGCAGAATGGAAAATAACAGGGAGAGACAGGTAAGGGAGAATGATGTTAGTAGGAAGGGACAAGTAAGGAGGAGAATAACACGGAAAATTATGATAAACAGTGTATGAGGACAGGACACATAACAAAAATAAACATTATTTCACAAAATACGGGAACTTTAAATACAAAACGATAGATAAGAGGGGAAGCAATAGGATGAATATTGAATGAAACGGGAAATGACAAGAAATGGTAACAGAAGCATAAAAAGATCTAACTCAATACTTAAAATGTAATAATTTTAGGAAAACAAAAGACAGCAAGAAAAAAGGGGGGAGGGAGAAAACAGAAAGGGATGATGGAGACAACAAAAGAGAGAAGAAAAAAAAGTATTATATGAGAAAGTGAGACAACAGAAAAGTATATTATGAAGAAAACAAAAGAGAAAACAAAAAGACTAAAGAATAATAAAAAAGGGATATTAAAGGAAAACAGACACACGAAAAGGCGAGGCAGATTTACGTG
>NC_051415.1:29382154-29382762 GCF_015228065.2 Penaeus monodon
GTCACGTTGTTATGACTACACAGGACAAATATTGATGATTTTATAAATGAGAAACTCTGGCTCGCGAACGATCTGATCTGTCGAGCGGGAAGAAGGGAAGAACCGAATAATAAAAGGAAGAGCGAGGGAAGAGAGAAAACACAGAGTGAAGAAAATGGAGAGACAGAAAAGAGAAGGGAGAAGGAGAAACGGAGGAGAGAAGAGAGAATGAGAAGCAGAGGAGAAAGGAAGGAGGAGAAGCAAAGAAGGAAAAAAAGAGGAGTGAAGAAGGGGTTGGAAGAGAGGAAGAGGAGCAGGTATGAAAAATGCCCAGAAACAGGGAAGAGAAGAAAGCAAAGAGAGCGGAGGTAAGAGGGAAATGATAAGTAGAGATGAATTTAAGAGAGAAAAAATAGAGCAGAGAGAAAAAAAAGAGAGGCAGTAGAGGATAGAAGCAAGAAGAAAAGGCAGAGAGGTAAAGAGGAATATAGAAAGAGAGTCGAAGGTATGGGAACAGAAAATATACTAATAAATGTGAAAGGAATTTAAAAGTAATGCGAAAAAAAAATTAACAGACAGTTGAGAAAGGAGGATGATTGGCATGCTTGTCGAATGGTTGCGAATAACGG
>NC_051415.1:29382937-29383070 GCF_015228065.2 Penaeus monodon
TTTTGAAAATTTGACAATTAACGAACAGCTGGATATAAAGAGGAAGCACGAGGTTGAATTCCAGAAATTGCCGCTCTCATCAATGTCTCAAATGTCAGGAAAAGTTTCCTTGCCGAGTATGTCGTGCAGGTCG
>NC_051415.1:29383103-29383256 GCF_015228065.2 Penaeus monodon
GGTCAGGCGAGCGAGTGGCTGAGCGTCCCGGGATTGTCCAGGGAGCGCCGGCAGCTAAGGTCGAAATGCCGTTGCCGTTGCGCGGGACTCTCGCGCCTATCTGCGTCGTCGAGAGTGAAGCACTGTCTTCCCATGGGGATTTTAAGGCAAGAC
>NC_051415.1:29383285-29383754 GCF_015228065.2 Penaeus monodon
TGTAGAAGTAAAATAAGATAACGTGGGATGTCATGGTGGGAGGAGCTGGGAGAGAAGGCGGGGTCCACGCCAGATGGGTGTGGACCTCCCGGGGCCGACCCACCCGCGGGCGGCGTCCCTGTCGCGGGCGCGGCGAAGGGAGACTCGGGGGCGCCGAGGACGGGGTTCGTGTCAGGAGGCATTACAAGGATTAGGCGAAGGAGCGACAGCGGCGTGGCTGTGGCGACGCGATGCCGTCGTCATATGCCAGCTGTCTGCCTTCCGACTTCCCAGCTGGGTCGTGTGTCTGCCTCTTGAGTTCTTTCCGGCGTCGTCTGCCTGCATTCTGGCTTTCCTTCAAAGCCACCTGTCTGCCTCACGTATTCCCTTCTAGGTTACTTCCAATGTCATCTGATTTTTTCCCTGTTGCCCATGATAGCCAAGGTCAAAGGGGTCAGAGGTCGTGGAAGCCACAGAGAGTTAGAGTTAC
>NC_051415.1:29383839-29384471 GCF_015228065.2 Penaeus monodon
AATACCTCTTGTTAATGTATTGTGTGGTTGTGATAATTGACTCTTTCAGTACAGAATGCAGTTAAAGCTTGCACTGGGAGGATGAATGCAGTTACAATAACAGACACATATGGTTTGCGTGTATGAGTGTCTTTTTTTTTAGGCATTCATTTCTATGGTGTGTGACAATAACGCTGCGTCACAAAGATCGGGGAATGCAGATGTATACGATGAATGATGAAGTAATGAACACAAACGAAGTGGATACCGAAAGACAAAAAAAGTAACTTCTGTTCTGTAGGACTGGACGTTACGAGTAACTTTATTTATTTCTAGTGAAATACTATACGAATGAAAATTTATTAATTATGTTGAAAATGCACATACATGAACAAAAACAACTAAAGAAGAACCTTTTATTAGAAAGGGAAAGGAAGTTAGAAAATACAACAAAAATCCTCTCGTGTACGAGGAAGAATAGAAATAAAAAGAAATCCGTTCTGAGGAAAACGATGATCGTGAAAAAATACGTTAAGATGAGGCGTAAAAGTTGCCATAGATCCCTCTGCCTCTTGTCCTTCATGGCGGACGTGCGGTGTTGACATCTTGGACCACAGAGCCGTCGCTGGCTGGGTCGGGCGTGATTGCGGACC
>NC_051415.1:29384859-29384990 GCF_015228065.2 Penaeus monodon
CACTCCCGTGAGACATCGAGATAGATAAGACAAATTGGTATTGGCCTCGTCTTGAAGACCGGAATGTATTTTCAGGCGGCCGGACCTCGGCCTGGCTTTCTGGTCGCGAATGGTATTTAAAGAGGAAAGTA
>NC_051415.1:29385141-29385516 GCF_015228065.2 Penaeus monodon
GATTGTCATATATGAATGGTGAAGTGAGTCTGTTCATGCAACAGAATTTCCAATAGAGCAATAAACTCCCACCAAGAATGATAATGATAAAAAGCTAATAAGATGATGATTAAAAAATAAAAAAGTCCTTTGACGCGGCACACTCACGCACAGATAATTATCCTGGAATTGACTTTTCCTGCGAATAAGCCTACCATGTCAGACGAATAAATGAAGTAGAATAATGGCAACGAGAATGTTATTATAAGCATAATGGTGATAATGGGAGCTGCTGATAATGAAGATAATGATTACCGAAGCAAAACCGACGTAACAACAGTTGGTGGCCAATAACTGCGGCACTGGTGGTTAGGATAACAATGAGAAAAAAAGAAC
>NC_051415.1:29385655-29385777 GCF_015228065.2 Penaeus monodon
CCTGAGCTGGGTGGGTTCGTGTTGGTCACGCGCGAGACCGAGAGTGGGCCGCCTTTGTCGTGCTCTCAGTCAATATTTTCAAATGATCGATTAATTAAACTCGGGGCTCTGGGCCCTTGTGT
>NC_051415.1:29386009-29386245 GCF_015228065.2 Penaeus monodon
TTTAGGGCGTTGGGGAAAAGAAGGGGGGAGGAGAAGGTGGTGGGGGTGAAGTTCAGAGGTTTTTATTTATTTAGGAGAAAGGGGTGAGATTGAGGTGGTGATCACCTGCTCTCCCCCCCCCCTCCCTCCTTCTCACCTACACGCACAGGCACGCGCGTGCGAGAGAAGGTTGAGGAGGAGCTCTGCATTTTTTTATTTTTTTTTATTTCAGTTTGACCTCAGATATATTTTGACGT
>NC_051415.1:29386307-29386466 GCF_015228065.2 Penaeus monodon
TTTCGCAGGTATTTTCCTGGACATTGTGAGGTCATTTCACAAACCTCGAAACGAGGGGACAATGGAATGTTGGATGATAGCTCTCGGTAATGATAAGCGTCAACGATAAGGTTTTCTTAGAATTTCGTTTTCGTTTTATTGCGGAAACTTATCGTTGAA
>NC_051415.1:29386505-29386582 GCF_015228065.2 Penaeus monodon
AAGTACGGGATATACGGGACAAAAAAAGCTAGCTGGTGGTTCTCCCTGAGCCAGAGCGTCGCCAAGGGTCGGTGGCT
>NC_051415.1:29386725-29387096 GCF_015228065.2 Penaeus monodon
CACCCCCCTTTCTAGTCGACCCGGATGTGACCTGTCAATAAGTCTTTTCCCCTCGGGATTCTCAAGGCCCTGCGTGCATGTGCGTCTGCGTGCGGGTGTAGAGTCTTGCGTGGGTCTCTTCTTGGGTCTGCGCATCCCCCCCCCCCCGGAGCACACGGAAATATGGTTCATGCCCAGGAGTAGTCGGCGCTGTGGAGACGGAGCGCGCGGCCCGGAACACGTGCGCACCGCCTACGCCGCACACACGAAGGGCGCAGCGCACGAGCGGGGCCTTCGTACCTGGCGGCGGTCGGGGGCGCGACGCTTCCCCTCGTTGCGTATGTGCTGTGGGGCGGGTGGAGTAGGGTGGGGGAGGGAGGTTCTCTCCTAAA
>NC_051415.1:29387179-29387468 GCF_015228065.2 Penaeus monodon
CCCCCTTCCATTTCCCCCCCTCCCTCCCCCCCTCTCCCCCTCCTCCCCCCTCTCTTCCTCTCCCTCCCTCCCTCTCCCT
The DNA here is from genome assembly GCF_015228065.2 of Penaeus monodon. Taxonomy (NCBI): domain Eukaryota; kingdom Metazoa; phylum Arthropoda; class Malacostraca; order Decapoda; family Penaeidae; genus Penaeus; species Penaeus monodon. The sequence goes on from NC_051415.1 coordinate 29,387,259, forward strand.
CTCTATTTCTCCCACCCACGAACTCACCATCTCCTTTTTCCTCCCTCTTTCTTTGTATCGTGCTTGCAATTATTGTTCAAAAGATAAAACCCCTTTTTTTAATGGGGTTTAATGCAGAAAACCTCCCCCCCCCTTTGCCCCCCAACTCGGTTCTAGAAACATGCCGGAACAGGTAATTTTTTACCAGGTGCTGTGGTAATGCCCCGGGCC
>NC_051415.1:29387713-29387993 GCF_015228065.2 Penaeus monodon
CCCCTTTTCAACCGATATTAATGTTTTGAAATTTAATTCACTTTTTACATATCTATTTCCCAAACATAATCTACCTATCTGTCAGTTCTTTCATACACGATTCAAAATTTTTTTTAAACACTTTTCACAAAAATGAAAATGTTTTCCCCGCCGGTAAAGTGGGGGCCCAAACTCACCCCCGTGCGTAAAAGAGTAGGTTTGCCGAGGCTGTCTATCACTGGAGCGGCAATAGCGGCACGAGAAGGTGTAATGGGAGAGGGGGGAGGAGTAGGTGGGAGGG
>NC_051415.1:29388025-29389665 GCF_015228065.2 Penaeus monodon
GGGGTTGGGTGGATGGGGGAGGGGGGGTGGGGGGGAATTTGGGGGAGGGATGAAGGGGGGAAAAAAGGGGGGGAAAGGGTTTAAAAAGGGGAAGGGGAAAGGAGGGGGGGGGGAAAAAGGGAGGGAGGGGTTTTTCCCCCCGGGAGCTTTTCTAGGGGGGTAAGGGGGGAAACCCCCCCCCGTGGGTGAAAAAAGGGTAAAAAATTGGGTTTTTTAATTTCGTCATGTTATGTGCTAGAAGGCGAGTTAGGATAGTGTTAGGAGGGGAGATGGAGGAAGGGGAGGGGGGATGGCATGAAGCCTGGAATGGAATGCCAGTCGTATTATGCAGTTTGTAGTTGCAGATTTGCAATGTTTATCCCTAGATGGGTAGGTATCCCCGTGTCGATTTTGTCTGTATCGTAGGGTATCAGGTGTATTGTGCGTTCCTTGCTCCGTATCGAAGACGTTTGGGGACAGCCCTAGGGAGAAAAACGGGACGACAGAAAGAAAGACTAAGAAAAAAAAGTCTGAAGGACAGACAGACAGACCTTTGACACGCGATAGACAGACATATAAAAAACCGGGAAAAAGACTCCGAAACGAAACAGTGGGTTCCTCCCCCCCCCCCTCTCCCCAGGCAAAGAAAAGTTTTATCGGGGGGTGCGTCGGGGTCACCCAGAGGTCAGCCCCTCCTCCGAAAACCACCACCAGCACCATTTCGGCGCGGGTTTGATAGCCCGGGGTCTCGTGGGTGGGTCCGCCCAATTGGCTTCTCGGGGGGTTTGGGTGGCCCGTCTCAGCTGGAGTCGTGGGGCCCCGCGGAAATTTTTTTTTTCCCCCATTGATCTCGGCCGGGTGGAGGTGTGCCCGGTCACGCGAGCCCAGGTGGAAGAGGGGAAGGAGGGGGAGGGGAAAATGAGGGGAAGAGGGAGGAAGGCAGGCAGGGAGGGTGGGGAAAAGTGAGGGGAAAAGGGAGGGAGGGGAAATGAGGGGAAGAGGGTGGAAGGCAGGCAGGGAGGGGAAAGGAGTGGAAGAGAGTTGGAGGAGGGGAATGAGGGGAAGAAAGGACAGCGGGAGGAGGGGTGGAAGGAGGGTGTGGGGACGTGAGTGGAGGAAGGAGGGAAAGAGGGAGGAAGGGAGGGAAAGAGGGAGAAGAAAGAGAAGAGTGGGTGGAGGGGTGAGAGGACGGAGGGAAATGGCAGGTAAATGTGGGAGATGTAGGAGAAAGGGGAGGGAGAGAAGGAAGAGTGGAAATGGGGGAGTAGGAAGTCATGACGAAGAAAAAAAAGCAAAGGAAAATGGGGTTGAAAAGGGTAAAAAAGCGAATGAGGAAAGGTATTTTCAGGGGGGGGGGGGAAAAAAAGGGGGGGAAGGAGAGGTAGGGGAAAAAGGACGGGTTTTTACTAAACGGTTGGGGAAAAGGGGAAGGAAGAAAGGAAAGAAGGAAGGAAGGGTAGAGGGAAAATGGGAAGGAAAATAGAGATACAGTATATGAAAAGGTTGGAAAATCGAGGTTGTAATGAAGATCGAGAACGATACGGAACGATAAAGGGAGAGTGAAGGAAAGGGCGGAAAAAGGGGCAAAAGGACAGACAGACAGAAGAATAAAGAGGGGAAAAAAGTAGATGAGGGAAAAGTAAGGGGGAATCAAAAGAAAA
>NC_051415.1:29389802-29389895 GCF_015228065.2 Penaeus monodon
CCCGTGGACTTGCAAAATATAGCCTCAAGTCAGAGAGAGTAGAAAAGGGATCATTTCTTATCTTACGTGATAATTTTTGTGTGTGGCTTTGGT
>NC_051415.1:29390515-29390806 GCF_015228065.2 Penaeus monodon
CTTCTTTTTTCGGACTCTTTCTCCATTTTCCTTTTATTTCCTCTTCATCCAGTAAAAAATCTTTTAAAAACCCCATTGTACGGCGTTGGAAAAGTTTTATTCAGCTGTTGATCGCAATGGAATTTTTATCGTGGCCGCTCATTCACATTATTTAAAGTGTTTTGAATTCCCCGCGTTCGTAAAGATCGCGCCCCCTTTTTTTACACGATCTGTCCCTCTTTCCCCAAACGACCCTTTCCCTCTTTTTCCTCTTTTTTAAATTTTTGTTTAAGCGTTTATGTGCGATTTAAA
>NC_051415.1:29390847-29390944 GCF_015228065.2 Penaeus monodon
CATCCGTTTTGTCCTCTTCGGTTAGTTTACCATATTTGATCTTCGTTATTATTTCGCTTGATTTATTTTCTTATCTCGGTCAGTTCTTCCTTTTCCC
>NC_051415.1:29391234-29391386 GCF_015228065.2 Penaeus monodon
TTGTTTTTTTCTTTTCTTTTCCGGTGCCCCCCCCAAGACCGGCCGGGCCAATTTGCGATTCCCGGCACAGGTCTCTCGCGGCCTTCGCGGCTGGCCATACAGACTGTTGATTTTTCCTTCCCCCTCTTCGCTTTCCCCTTCCCCATTTCCGA
>NC_051415.1:29391631-29391717 GCF_015228065.2 Penaeus monodon
ACCCCCTCATTCTCTCCTCCCTTCCTCCCCTTGCCCATTCTTCCCGGCCTCTCGCGCTAAGCCCTACAAGCCAGCGAAATTAATCA
>NC_051415.1:29391799-29391874 GCF_015228065.2 Penaeus monodon
CAAAGCTGGGAAATATTTGTTGCAACGCCGCGGAGGAAAGACGTGGTGGAGGGTGGATGTTAGGGAAGGGAAGGT
>NC_051415.1:29391958-29392358 GCF_015228065.2 Penaeus monodon
GCAAAGAACGATGCAGAACGTAGGAGAGGTATATGGAGGGAAATAACAGGTAGAAAAAAAGGTATTTATCTCCATTTCTTAGAATGAATTCGTCCGGGAACCAAGAGATATGTAAGATTTACAGCAGGGACCTGAGATCACATGTTCAAAAATCGGGGGCCGTGGCCCGGGGGCATTTTTGGGCGTAAGGGCTTTTTGCCCGTCGGTTGCGTTCGGGGGGCCGAAACCATTTCCGCGTGAAGAGAGCGAACTTAATGGTCGGCTACGCGGGTCTTGGGCGTGAAAAAGCAGCATATGGGGAGGGATCTTCACCACCTCGATGATTGATGGGCGGGTATAGGTTGGTGGGCGTGGAGACCGGTTTCTGCTCATCGGCGCGCGTGCAGTTCGCGTGTTGGAA
>NC_051415.1:29392393-29392567 GCF_015228065.2 Penaeus monodon
CAATACGGCACGGCGGCGTTTTTGTAGGGGCTTTATTTTTGGGGGGGTTTTTGGGGGGTTTGGGGGGCGTGGGTGAGTGGAGGAGGGGAGGCGCGGCTCGGCGAAGCAGAGAAAATACGAAAAAAGTTGTGAATGTTACTGTGTTTTTTTTCACTCTCTCTCAGTATGTTTTTA
>NC_051415.1:29392644-29392864 GCF_015228065.2 Penaeus monodon
AAAGCAATCCCATGGCGCGTTCCAAAAAATTCCGGTCCCCAAATTATGGCGGCAAAAAAAAAGGAAAAAAAGGCCCGAGGCAAAAACCTGCGAAAACTTTGTGAGGGGGGCGTGGGGGGTCGGGGGGGGCGATCGGCCACGGGGAATTTTGGCTGGGGTGGGTTTGGGGAGGAAGGATAATGGAAGAGAGAGGAGATTTTTAGAGAAAGAGGGGGTTTTT
>NC_051415.1:29393279-29393538 GCF_015228065.2 Penaeus monodon
CGCTCCCTGACGAGCTTCTGATGCCTCGGCCGGAAGATTTTCGTCCCCGGCTCGGATGCTTTAGTTGATCCCACCTTGGAACCTCCCTCGCGTGGGTTTCTTAAATTCATTTTGGGTGTTTGGGGGATTTTGTATTTGTTTCTGTTTTGGGGTTGCTTTGTTTGTTTGTTGTGTTGTCTTTTTTTTGTTTTTTTTCGTTTGTCGTTTTTATTTTTTAAAAAGGAAATTCCCCCTTTTTTTTCCCCCATTTATTTTTTTT
>NC_051415.1:29393877-29394002 GCF_015228065.2 Penaeus monodon
TGTTTATTTTTGTCCACGGGGCCCAGAAGGGGCCCTTACCCAGACCCCATGTGGGGGTTTTTTCCCCTTGCCTGGGGCGGTCCTTTTTTGAGAGGGGTTTTTAAATTTTTCCCCTTTGAAGACAC
>NC_051415.1:29394073-29394143 GCF_015228065.2 Penaeus monodon
TTCGTTCTTTCCTTTCTGGATGTTGAAAGGTCGCCGTTTGTTTTTTTTATTAATTTGTCAACATTGCAGC
>NC_051415.1:29394191-29394415 GCF_015228065.2 Penaeus monodon
AATGGTGTTTCGGTTCCCCCTTTTATTTCTTTTTTCGCTTTGGCCTTGTAAAAGAAAACAGAAAAAGGTTTTTTTCCCCCCTCGATGAAGCCGACCCCCCCCCCTGCTCCCCCGCCCTCCGTTCCCTGGCTACATCAACGACTCGTGCCCCCCGGAAAAATACCAAGGGGGGAACATTGATCTGGGCCCTCCCCCCACTTAAGAAACACTTGCTACTTTTCGCA
>NC_051415.1:29394583-29394694 GCF_015228065.2 Penaeus monodon
TTCCCACTTCCTTCAATCGCTTCTTCTTTTCCCCTCTCTCTCTTCTTCACTTCTACTCGGCTTCCTTTTCTCTCAATTGCTTCCCCCCCTTTTTCGTAGACGTGTTCCTTC
>NC_051415.1:29394765-29395443 GCF_015228065.2 Penaeus monodon
CTTCGACATGCCATTTCTCTTTTGTTCCTCCTCCTTTTGTGTTCTCTTCTCTAAGGGGTTTCTCCTTTTTCTGGGGTCCTTTATCCCCTTTTTTCATTAGTTTTGGGTTTATTTTTTTGGGTGGGGGTAAAGTGATGTAGAATGCTATGTGAATATTGCATATATATCTCTCTTTCTGTTTCCTGCTTCTCCTCTCTTTACTTCGAGTTACTTTCTCTTTTTCTTGTCCTCCGTCTAATTTATCCTTTAATCTCTCTTCTTCTCCCCCACGTCCTTCTCCTTTCTTTCATTTACCCCCTCTTCTTCGTTTCCCCCCTCCTGGTTGTTGGTTTCCCCTACTCCTTTCCACCATCTACTTGCTTTCTCCTTCTCCTCCTTTCCCCTTTCTGCTCTTTGCTAGCTCCCCTTCCTTCTTTCCCCGTTTATTCGCTCTTTCTCTTCTCCTACCTTTCCAACGTCTTCCTCTATCCATCCTCCTCCCCTTCCTCCTGAATTTCCCTATGGGTTGCTTGCGAAGGGCGTTTCCCGTGTCACCAGGAAGACGGGACAAAGACCATTGCCTTCTGTGTATTTCTTTTTATTTTCTTGATTTTTCTCTCTCGTTTTCCTCATCTGATTCTGTTTTTTTTTCCATCTTTTAATTTTTTTCCAGGATTTTTCTTTTTTGTTTTCCTCATC
>NC_051415.1:29395528-29395811 GCF_015228065.2 Penaeus monodon
GTATTTTTCCCCGTGCCCCTTTTAAAGTTTTTTATTCCTCCCCCCTTCCTTTTCTTAAACACTGAGGCTTTCATTTCGGATATTTTATGTTTTCTTCAACACGTTTCTTTTATTTGCTTCCCTCCCCCTCCCCTCCATCACTCGCCGCGTGTCCTCTTTCACTTCCCTTTATCCTCCCCCTCTCCTCTTTCCCCTCTTCGGGGCTCCCTCTTTAACTAAAGCTTTCCCTTCCCTCCCCTTTTTTAAACTCTCTTTTCTCACCCCCTTTCCTTTTCCCTTTTCC
>NC_051415.1:29395982-29396368 GCF_015228065.2 Penaeus monodon
CAAGCAATTTCCCTCCCTTCCGTTTTCCTCCCCTCTTCCCCTCTTCCTTTTTCTCCCCCCTCCCCCCTCTCCCTCTTTCCCTCCCTCCCCCTCCCTCCTCTTCATTTCCCTCCCCTCTCCCCCTTTTCCCCTCCTCCCCTCCTCCTCTCCTCCCCTTCCTCCCCTCTCCCCCTTTTCCTTTCCTCCCCAACCCCTTCCACCCCCTCCCCCCATTATCACCCTCGATGTCTCGCCCTTCTACTTGTGAGCAATCTTCGCTTCCCTTTGTCGCCGTGTTTATCTTCCCGAGTGTCGATTGAGCCTAGGAAAAACAGGCACGGCGGCCACGGGAACAAAACACAAACACGCCGAACAGAATTTTGGGCTTTGATAGGGTAGCCACCCCC
>NC_051415.1:29396704-29396865 GCF_015228065.2 Penaeus monodon
AGGGTGACTTATAGTTAGTTATAGAATTCATCACTAGGAAAGCTTTGGACTTGGAGATGATTGACAGTCAGTCGTGCGGATCCGTCGGGACGAAGCCTCAGGAAACAATAACTTTTTTGTTTCTCTCGTTACTAATCCTAAAATTTTAACATAGTTATTCC
>NC_051415.1:29397134-29397429 GCF_015228065.2 Penaeus monodon
CTCAGCCAACACCCATTCCCGCATGTGAGTGTTATTACACTTACCCATAACACCTACGCGAGCTCGTGTAGCCGAGGCTTACTAGGTTAAGACAACATGTTATACATTAACAGGACGACGAAGAGAGCTACAGAGTGAGACACATGACATGAAAGAGGGAGTTTATGAGGTAATGGAAGTTCCAAAAGAGGACGCTACTCTTTGATGCCAAAGGGGATGAGGTAATGAGGTGATGAGATGACGCTCGGGAGGTCCATGGAGTGATCGGCTGCATATGTACATACGTATATATGGA
>NC_051415.1:29397533-29397815 GCF_015228065.2 Penaeus monodon
ACTAAAGACTTGTATTAGCTTTTAGCTATTTGCATAGGTAGAAAATGACTAATGGTTCCTTTCTTTTGTTTTCAGGTGAGTTTGGCTTTGCAGTCTGGAATGAGAGATGGAAGTGCCAGTTCTCACATCAGGTTGGTAACACTGGCGGATGTTCAGTCGCTGACTTATAAGAAGCTATATTTTTTTAACGTTAGTTTCCCCCTTGTTACCTTAGTATCTTATCTATTAGTTAGGAATAGATAATCCCAGCGAGTTGAATGAAAGCTGTATTGTTATGAACGG
>NC_051415.1:29397844-29398137 GCF_015228065.2 Penaeus monodon
CCGCCTTGCAACTTAACGGTTATGAATGGCTCGTTGCAAGATCGCACAGGTGTTGACACCGAGGGTAATTCGAAGCAAACCAAACACCTCCGCTAACATACATTCTTTCTTTTAAATGATTGTCGTTCCTCACTCCTCCTTAAGAGGCGGAGCTTGAAAGACCAAGGATTTTATTATATCTCTTTAATTAATCCTCTTTTGTTTCCGACCTTTGTACGAAGCCCCGCCCCGCCCCCCGCGACTCTCCAGTTTCCTTTTCATCGTCGGGGAGGGAGTGTGCAAGTGCCGAGCGC
>NC_051415.1:29398356-29398420 GCF_015228065.2 Penaeus monodon
GCTTTTCCATTTTGAGCTCGGGCCGTCGCTGGAACTCCGGGTGGAAGGGGGAGGATGATAAACG
>NC_051415.1:29398515-29398685 GCF_015228065.2 Penaeus monodon
TCTTTTTCTTTAATTCTGTTTTTCCTTCTCTGTGTCTTTTTCTTTCTATCGTGTCGTGTCTCTTATTGCTTGTTGTGTCTCTTTTTCTCGTTTATTATTTATTATTTATTTATTTATTTTTTTAGGGGGTAGGGGTGAGGTGAGCTGTGTTCCTTTATCTCTATATTTTC
>NC_051415.1:29398770-29398994 GCF_015228065.2 Penaeus monodon
ACTCATTCTCTCCCCTTCGTATTTGGGGATTAATGAATCTAAATTTGAAGCTTAATGACTCAAGGACCTATGAACGAAAATAGTTTTACGCCCAAGGAGTTTTCTCCTTTTTTTGGCGTTGCTGCATGCGACTTTCGACCGTATGATTTGTTATCGTAAGGGCGACGGCACAGCGCTACTAATGAGCTGGGCAAACATACTCGACAAGAGCTAGGAGAGGCTGG
>NC_051415.1:29399434-29399519 GCF_015228065.2 Penaeus monodon
TACCGCCCTCTTGCCCATTTCCTCTTTCACTTTCCTTTGTACAAGTCTGCCTCCCCCCCCCCGTTCGTCTGAAGTGTAGAGGAGT
>NC_051415.1:29399682-29399849 GCF_015228065.2 Penaeus monodon
TGTAAATAGACAGCAATAAGCCAAACCTTTGAAGAATGAGAAAAATAAGGGAGAAATAAGGAAGGGGGGGGGGATATCAGTACTACAGAGGCGAAATAATGAAAGAAACAAGGAATTACCGGGATAGAGGAGTTGGCTAGTGAGAGACGAGAGACTGGAGTCAGAAG
>NC_051415.1:29400176-29400311 GCF_015228065.2 Penaeus monodon
ACGAAGATGGAGATGGAGAAAAAAATGAGTGACGATCACCATTTGCGTATGGACAGACATACCCCCCCCCCCTCTCGCCTTGGCTGCGTCGCATTCCACTCAATAGACGAAATTGATATTTACGAGAGAAAGTGA
>NC_051415.1:29400334-29400613 GCF_015228065.2 Penaeus monodon
CGTGGGACCCGTCTGACATTGCAGGATCTGGGTAGTAAATCCCGTAGAGTATAAGGCGCCAGATCAGTGAGGGGAGAGGGGGTGGGGGTGGAGTAGTAGGTACTTTATTTCAGGGGGAGAGGGGTGGGATGGGGAGGGGGCGTGTACGTTCCTCCCGTGCTGGGGGAGAGGGGGGTCTGTACATCCTTATCGAGGAGGCGGGAAGTGGGAAGGAGAGGGGGGGAGGAATGAATATTGCAGTGCCTAGACTGATTTTTCCTGTCTCGGGTTTGTTAACGA
>NC_051415.1:29400981-29401093 GCF_015228065.2 Penaeus monodon
TTATTTGATTTAAAGTCTTGGCGGGATTATTTGCCGATGTATTTTCTGGTCCTAATTTCATTTCCCTTTTGTCTGAAGCGTACTTCCCCATCCCTCCTCATTCATTCCGCGT
>NC_051415.1:29401492-29401643 GCF_015228065.2 Penaeus monodon
AATAACTTTTTCATGTTGTCCTTAAATGAGGAACAACGATGGCCTGTTCTATTTAAGAGCAATTTTCTTCTTCTAACACTTGCTTGTGTCTATTTACATATATTTACACGAACATGGTTGATAAGGAAGAGAATCTGTGAATATATATTTA
>NC_051415.1:29401780-29402602 GCF_015228065.2 Penaeus monodon
ATACGCGTGATAATAATAATAAATGATAAATAATGAACTAAAGAGGGGAAGGAATCGAGATGAGTGCGAGGACAGTCATTTTACATCCAAACGCGTGCGTGTCTGCATGTGTTATCTCTAGGCTCTTCCACTGTACAAACAGCGTCGTTGTTATGATATGCGCCGTATGTCAGCGGTGAGCGCAATATGCATAATGAAGCGCCGTCGAGACGTGAACATCGGCAATTAGGGTACTCTGCGATAACGGGATTGATATGTATATGATTATGGGGCAATTACGAGTTAATTACGAGGCAATCGTAACTGTGGCATCAACGCTAGCGATAGTCAGGAATAGAATTTGAATAAGAAAGCGATATTTGCGTTTTGCGAACGTCGCTGAGGAGAGAGAAACACGATGGATAGCACTGTTTTCCAAATGGGCCTGGATGGATTCTCGTAATTATATTTATTTTGGGTCTTAAGAAACGCTGCTCGTTCATTGGCTTCGTTGGCGTGTTCGGACGCGTGTGTTCGATTATTTTTTTGTTTGCTTATTTTGCTTGTTTGCTAATGTCTTGTTATATGATTTTTTTGTCTGTTATTTTTTTTTCGTATTTGTTGTTCGTATAATGGAATGGTTGTTAATGAGAGAGGATTGTAGTTTTCAAGTATGTGTGTTCGTTTTGGTGATCAGGCTTGTGTTGTGGTGTTCGATTCCGTGCGTTAGTGTGTTGATTGTCCTTCCGTGACTTCTCTTCGCTAAATGATATATTGTATCTGCCGAAAGAATTAATTGAACTCAATTTTAGGGTAATTGAAATAATGGGAATGAAAATAATG
>NC_051415.1:29403050-29403234 GCF_015228065.2 Penaeus monodon
AGGGCGTGTGAGGCATTGTTACCGTGTTCCGTCTTCTGTGTCTCGCCATGTCAAGTTATTTTGGTAGTTGATAATGGTATCTCCTTCTTTTTCCTCTTCTTTTTCTCTTCCGCTATTTCCTTTTCTCTTTCCTCCTCTCTTTTTTCTTCCTCATCTTCCTTGTCTACTTGTTCCATTTTTTCTT
>NC_051415.1:29403299-29403491 GCF_015228065.2 Penaeus monodon
TTTCTTCCTGTTTCTTTTCCTCTTCTCCTCCACCCTTTATTCCTTGTTCCTCACTCTTCCCTCACGTCCTCTGCATTCCTGCTTTTTTTTTTTTTTTCCTTTCTACCTCTGCCCGTCTCTCCTTCCGTCCTCCGTCTCTTTCCTCTTACCCTCTCCTTCCTCTCTCTCTGTTCCTCCCCCACCACCGTAATG
>NC_051415.1:29403827-29403925 GCF_015228065.2 Penaeus monodon
GACTTAGAGCTTGGTCCATAATTAAGCATGCAGTATAGACTTTCAATGCCAGACTCTCGAGCCAAATGTACCTGAAGGGCTCGAGAATACACATTAGA
>NC_051415.1:29404082-29404524 GCF_015228065.2 Penaeus monodon
TCGTGTTTTCTCCCATCTTTTCTCGGAAATCAACCTCATTAAAAGCTCTCTCTCCCCTCACCCCCCACCCCCACCCCCCTGTTATGCGGCGCTGTTATGTCGGGCCGGTTTTGGTGAAAGGAATTGATTTTATTTTTGTTTTGATTTTTTTCTTTTTTTTTTTAACTTATGGCGCGTCAGATTCTTTTTTTTTATGTTCGTGGTTGTTGTCCTTATTGTTTGTTGACGTTTTTTTATTTTTTATTATTATTATTATTTTTTTTTAGATCTTATTGGACTTTTTTTCTGCGATTTGTCTTGGTTTGATTATTTGTTTGTTTGTCCTTTATTTTAATGGCGGCTTATCTCGCGTCGAATCCGCCTTTTGTTTGATTTTATTGGTCCTTCTTATTCTGCCTTGTGGCTCGTCTTTCTATTATTACACTTATAAAGTCAGAGTCGC
>NC_051415.1:29404888-29405348 GCF_015228065.2 Penaeus monodon
GCTTGGCATTTTCATCGGAGATTGACACCCACTGGCGTTGCTCAGTTGTTGATAGATGGGAATGTTCTCTGTCTGTGTCCCATTCCGTCCTTCGCTATTCTTGGAGCTCTTTTGTGTCTTGGTGATTTATCCATTGTCGTCCATTCCCCTATTTTTCCTCGTTGTGGATTTTCTTATAATTATCTTTTCTCCATATTTTTTTTTCTATTAATTATTGTTTAACCTTCTTTTCCGTTTCTCTTCCTCTGCCTTTCCTCTTTTTCCAATTAATTTCTCTTTCCATTTTTTCTTATTTTCCCTTTTTCTTCCTTGTCTCTTTCCTTTTTCGCCCTTCTTTTCCATTTTCTTTAGTGCTCTGCTCCTTCCTTCTTTTTCCATTCCTTCTCGTTTTCTCTCTTCTTCCGCGGGATAATAATCAGATGAATATGGGGAAGCGAAAGGAGGGGGATGATGACGACGA
>NC_051415.1:29405390-29405589 GCF_015228065.2 Penaeus monodon
GCGATGAGAACGATGACGAACAGGAAAAGGAGTAAGAGGAGGACCAGAAGGAACAGGAAGAGGAGTAAGAGGAGGACAGAAGGAACAGGAAGAGGAGTAAGAGGAGGACAGAAGGACAGGAAGAGGATAAGAGGAGGACAGAAGGAACAGGAATGGAAGATAAGAGGAGGACAGAAGGAACAGGAAGGAGGATTGGGTA
>NC_051415.1:29405790-29405868 GCF_015228065.2 Penaeus monodon
CGTTATTCCTTGTTCCCCACTCTTCCCTCACGTCCTCCGCATTCCTGTTTTTTTTTTTTTCCTTTCTACCTTGCCCGG
>NC_051415.1:29406047-29406135 GCF_015228065.2 Penaeus monodon
GAATGTTATCGCCAAGAGACCCGAGAAAGAAAACGGAACTAGAATGGGTTTTCCATCAGAATTTAGCGCGTTCTCGAACACTCAAGGA
>NC_051415.1:29406414-29406512 GCF_015228065.2 Penaeus monodon
GACTTAGAGCTAGGTCCATAATTAAGCATGCAGTATAGACTTTCAATGCCAGACTCTCGAGCCAAATGTACCTGAAGGGCTCGAGAATACACATTAGA
>NC_051415.1:29406605-29406722 GCF_015228065.2 Penaeus monodon
AGGGGGGAATGAAGTGTTGGGGGGGGTTGGGGAGGGGGGAGGGGTGATGGGGAGGAGGGGGAGGTCGTGTTTTCTCCCATCTTTTCTCGGAAATCAACCTCATTAAAAGCTCTCTCT
>NC_051415.1:29406749-29407114 GCF_015228065.2 Penaeus monodon
TGTTATGCGGCGCTGTTATGTCGGGCCGGTTTTGGTGAAAGGAATTGATTTTATTTTTGTTTTGATTTTTTCTTTTTTTTTTTCAACTTATGGCGCGTCAGAATCTTTTTTTTTTTTTTTTTATGTTCGTGGTTGTTGTCCTTATTGTTTGTTGACGTTTTTTTTTTATTATTATTTTTTTTTTTTTTAGATTTTATTGGACTTTTTTCTGCGATTGGTTTTGGTTTGAATATTTGTTTGTTTGTCTTTTATTTTAATGGCGGCTCATCTCGCGTCGAATCCGCCTTTTGTTTGATTTTATTGGTCCTTCTTATTCTGCCTTGTGGCTCGTCTTTCTATTATTACACTTATAAAGTCACAATCGC
>NC_051415.1:29408489-29408745 GCF_015228065.2 Penaeus monodon
CTTTCAAAATTTTTTCCGCTACGTTAGTCAGAATGCTTGGATTTCCGGAGTTTGACAGCCCATGGCGTGCTCATTGTTGATAGTGGGAATGTTCTTGTCGGTCCCTTTTCCACCCTTCGCTATTCTTGGAGCCTTTTGGTTTGGGGGTTTATCCATTCGTCTTTTCCCCCTATTTTTCCTCGTTGTGGTTTTTCTTATAATTATCTTTTTCCATATTTTTTTCTATTGATTTTTTTAAAACCTTTTTTTTCCGTTT
>NC_051415.1:29408813-29408985 GCF_015228065.2 Penaeus monodon
TTTTCCATTTTCTTTAGTGCTCTTCTCCTCCCTTCTTTTTCCATTCCTTCTCGTTTTCTCTCTTTTCCCGGGGGGGGATAACATTAGATGAATAGGGGAAGCAAAAAGGGGGGGGGAGATGCGACAAAAAAAGAAGAAGAAAAAATAAGACGAAGGCGATGAGAATGATGAC
>NC_051415.1:29409121-29409304 GCF_015228065.2 Penaeus monodon
CGCGGGGAGGGAGCCGAGAGGAGCGGCCCCAACTTGGTATGCTCGGAGCGCCTCCCTCGACCAGGCACTTGAATTACGCCAATGCTCCGTAGATTATCCCATTTCCCACTTTTCCTCGTCATTTGCGCGCGGATTCTCGCCCTTAACGCCCCCTGACGGATGGCGGCGGCTTGTCATCTACGC
>NC_051415.1:29409625-29409907 GCF_015228065.2 Penaeus monodon
TTTTCCTTTACGTGGTTTTTGTATTTTTTTTTGCTTACTTTGTCAGACGATTAGCCCGTCACTTGTCTTGCGTACAAAAGCATATACGTTATGCATGCTGCAAGTTGTATCGTTCAAGATTGCGAAAGTATTCCGGTTAATTGCCGGCGATTTGCATATTTGATACGGAGTTGAAAGGGAGTAAAGGCCAAAGAAGAAAACGATACGGATAAAGAAAATTGTCGGCCGTTGCTTATCGTCTTTGCCCTCCGAAAGGTGAGCGTCTGCCGAGAGGGAAAAATG
>NC_051415.1:29410044-29410249 GCF_015228065.2 Penaeus monodon
CGCATTGTTGACCGAGGAAACTTTTCCCCTCCGCCAAGTTGCGAGTTACTTTGCCGATGTTGCGCAACGTGCTAGTGGGCGTGGGGGGAGGGGGAAGAAAGAAGGATAAAGGGGGAGCTCAGGGAGGGTAGAGAGGGAGAGGAGAAGGAAGGAAAAAAGAGAGGGGCGAAGGGGATAAGGGGGCGAGTCTTGGGGGGGGGGGGTC
>NC_051415.1:29410291-29410398 GCF_015228065.2 Penaeus monodon
GGCAAAACAGTAAACGACAGACGCGTCAGGAATGAAAAAAAGGTGGAATAAAAGTGATTGGGGAAAAGGGGAAAGGAGGAAAAAAGGAAAGAGGGGGGGCCCCCCGC
>NC_051415.1:29410447-29410541 GCF_015228065.2 Penaeus monodon
TAAACAAATCTTTATCAAAGACCCTGCTTTTTCTACTTTCTCCGGACGGTTTGGGAGTGAGGGGAAAGCGCGGGATAGACGCAGAGGGGTTGTC
>NC_051415.1:29410725-29411004 GCF_015228065.2 Penaeus monodon
AAATTTTGAAGAATTTTATTTTTTCCCGGGTTCGGGGGGGAGAAAAAAAAAAAAGATTAAGGGGGGCGAGGGGGGTTACAGAAGGGAAGGGGGGAGAATTTTGGGAGGAAGGATTTTTTCGGGGGAAGGGGGGGGTTTTTTTTTTGGGGGGGGGGGGGGGCTTTTTAAAGGGTTTTTTTTTTTTTTTTAACCAGGGGTTGGGAGGGATAGGGATGCGGGGTGGTTTTGGGGGGGGGAGGGAAATTTTTTTAAAAAAAATTTTTTTTGGGGGGGGGGGGG
>NC_051415.1:29411207-29411794 GCF_015228065.2 Penaeus monodon
CCCCAAAGCTAAACTACGACATTCCAAACCCCTACTACTCTACAAATTTAAACTTACTTTCTTTCAATTTTTAAATAAAAAATTTTTAAATTAATTATTAAATTCTCTTTAATACTACTGTTGCTTCGGTTTTTCTTATTACAAAAATTTTTTTATTATAAATTCCCTTATTTTTTCATTAATTTTATTCATTCATCATCCTCCTCATTATTTCTTTAACTAAAAAATATTATTTTCCCTCTCTTTTCCAATATTTAAATATTAAAATTTTCCTGAAAATGAAATTTTTTATTCTCTAAAAACCCTTTCCCAACTTAATAAAATTAAAAGAAAATCAGTCTTACAAATGTAAGCTTTTTTTTTTTCCCTCCCTCCCTCCCCCTAAACCCCTCCAAAAAAATTTTTTTTCCCCCTTTTTTTTCCCCTCCCCCCTACCCCTCCTTTCCCCCCAACTTTTCCCCCCCCCTTTGCCCCTCCCCTTCACCCCCTCTCCCTCCACCCATCCCCCTCACCCCCTACACAGAAGGAATTGGTTTTAAGTCTTTCGGGCATTTTAGTTTTCGGTGTGTATCGATTTGTTTGATTTC
>NC_051415.1:29411878-29412030 GCF_015228065.2 Penaeus monodon
CTCTCTCTCTCTTCCAAAACTGTAAAAAAAATTGTTTGAAATGAAGTTACGTTGTGCTACAGTGTGGAGATTCTCTCTCTTTGTATACCTGTTTATAGGTAGATAGAGATAGCAGAAGAACCCATTGTACAGAACCTGACTTTATGAAATGG
>NC_051415.1:29412350-29412535 GCF_015228065.2 Penaeus monodon
CACAAACGCCACTGGTGTGTTATCAAAAAGGCGATGCGATGGCGCCATAACGCGTCCTAGGGGAAATTCCCGTCGCATAGCATTATGCTCTGGATGTATGGTGCGTATATGTATACAGACCGTGGCGGCAGGAGAGCAGAGGCCCGAGGGTTACACGACACGCCCTACGTGACCGGCATAGATGG
>NC_051415.1:29412693-29413007 GCF_015228065.2 Penaeus monodon
TCTATCTTTATTCTTTTATTCATTTGTCATGTTTCGGCTTCTTTGGTTCTGTGGATTTACGATTGAATGTGATCTTTGAAAAGGAGATTCTAGATATAACAATTTACAGCTGTTAGTTTAAAATACATCATCATCCTTATTAGCATTTCTTTATATCATAATTTTCCTATTTTATAGGTTTATTACACTTCTCTATCTAACTTATGAGTTCGAAGAACTTTTTGATTTTTTAAAGTGGTAGTATGTAGTGATACACATTATTACTGTAATTTATAGCCTTGTTTTGAAATCGTCCTTTCGCATCCACGCGTGTA
>NC_051415.1:29413043-29413133 GCF_015228065.2 Penaeus monodon
AGTTGTGTAGGATCCCTACCTCTTTACTAATTTCGTTCTTAATATACTTTCTCATTTTTCTTGGCTTGATGCTATTTCAGCTACCTTTGC
>NC_051415.1:29413232-29413507 GCF_015228065.2 Penaeus monodon
AATAGAACTATCCACCAGATTTGTATCTCCCATCTTCTTGCAAATAATATACGTCCAGTCTTATTTCATCGTCACTCCTCCTACACATCGTAAAGCATTTGATACACAGCAGTTGGGAAAAAAAAGGGAAATGAAAAGAGTATTTAACTGAATAACATAAAAAAAAAGATACGGAAGAGTCACTTATGGTATGATCCTGGAAATGTGTTTATTGAATAACAAAAAAAAATGAGTACAGTAAGACGAGAAATGTATACAAAATGATTCCTTCATTT
>NC_051415.1:29414271-29414426 GCF_015228065.2 Penaeus monodon
TGTGACGTATCTCGGATATCTTGATCTGGCCTCTCCAGGGTGTTCTAAGGTGCGCGGTAATTGACACGGCGCTCGCTTCTTAACGGAGGTGAGCCGCCGGATGGATATTTGATGAAACCGGCCGCTTCCATAAGTGCACGCCCTCGATCGGCCCC
>NC_051415.1:29415079-29415185 GCF_015228065.2 Penaeus monodon
CATTGTTACGTTGTTATAACTGGTATTAGAATTAGTGATAAAAGTTTTGGTGATGGAGACTGCATATTCATTTCCTCACATAAACTTAAAACTTACAACTCATAGT
>NC_051415.1:29415490-29415672 GCF_015228065.2 Penaeus monodon
AAGTAGCGTTGTACGTAATATCCAAATTCTATTTCCTGGCATTGTTCCTCCCACATTATCACTCCTGCATCTTGAACGGCCTCTTGTCTCCCTCATGGCCTTGTTCTTCTCGTTTTCTTCGCCTCTTCTCATTCTCTTATTCGTTTTCGGATTTTCTTCCCGTTCGTTTCATCATCTCTGCG
>NC_051415.1:29415704-29416015 GCF_015228065.2 Penaeus monodon
AAATTATTATTTGTGTGTGTCATCGTCTTCGTGTTTTGTCTTGTGGGAAGAAGGATAAGAAAGAGGAGTTTTTTTTAGAGGAAGGGCGGATGGAGGAGAAGAGTAGGTGGATAATGGGAGTAGAGAAGGAGAGGAGGAGGGAAGAAGGGATGCGATGACTGGTGGTGAATGTGACGTCATAAGCAACGGCCTTCTGTTGCTTTTCTTGTTTTCCTTTATCTCTTTTTCGGATTACTTTTTTTTTTCTTCATTTCTTTTGCTCTTATTGGTTCTCCTCCTTCACCCTTTTTTCCC
Organism: Penaeus monodon; assembly: GCF_015228065.2. NCBI lineage: Eukaryota > Metazoa > Arthropoda > Malacostraca > Decapoda > Penaeidae > Penaeus > Penaeus monodon. The sequence goes on from NC_051415.1 coordinate 29,415,999, forward strand.
CTCTTCTTTGTCGTCTT
>NC_051415.1:29416190-29416357 GCF_015228065.2 Penaeus monodon
GAGTTTCTTCCACGACAACTGCATCGAAACTCCCCCCTCGGTGTCTCTGTCGCTGCATAACGTGGGAGCTTCAACACTGCCTGGCCTTTGCATGTTTTGGTTCTGTTGTGTGTCTGGGTCACGCGTCCGCCAGGTGTTGACAGTTTGACCGTAATGCTTGTTTGTGG
>NC_051415.1:29416884-29417928 GCF_015228065.2 Penaeus monodon
CCTTTCGATTTTTTGATAGTTTGTGCATTTCCTCGCCTATGTTGTCATGTTCGCCAGTTTTTCGTGTGACTCGATGATCGCTCTGGTTCACGAGAAAATGGCGTTTTGGAATGAGAGATCGAGACGAAGATAGAAGAGGGAAAAGTGTTGTGGGAGCTTTGGCGATGTTGCGATATTTTTATTGGCAATTGCAGCGCCTTCTGGAGATAGATGCAATCACAGGCAGTGGTCACACATCTTTTATTTAAGTTTATTGAGACGAGTTGGTGATTATATCTCCAAAGACCTGCTGTCCTTTTTATCTCAGTAAGGTCCTCCCCCATGAGCTCTCATATACAAAAAAGAAGAAAAATAGTAAGTTAACAAATTAAAACTATGCAAAGTACTTTCTCTTAGCATGAGGTTGGCAGCTACAGGAAAACCATCAGGGTTGCGTCATCGCCAGCGTGGAAGGAAGGTGGAGGATAGGAATAGAGAATTGCGAAAGAAGCTGGATAGTAATGGGATGGGATAATGTGAGGCTCTAAAGAAACGAAAAAGAAAGTTAGAAGGGAAGAGAAATAGGTCCGGGATATGATAATAGGAACGGAGAAGAGAAAAAAATAAGGCGAAATGGCAGAAATAAGTGTGTGATATGAGAGTGGACAAAAGGGGAAAAAAGAAACAAAGTGGAATGAATAATTACGAAGTAGGAGAATATGGATGAAGAAAGAAAAAAACGAAGATAGGATAGGATAAGACGAGGTGAGTGAGTTGCGACGCCAAGGTGAGTCAGGGGCGTGAGCGCGATGCATGGCAGAGGGGAGTGAATCTGCGTTGTGCAAGGAAGGGGAAGAGGGGGGCCGCGTGATAGGTGAGTCACGAGCGTGCATATTGCATGGCAAGGGAGTGAGTCATCCCGCAAGCGTCATGCAGTGCGTCGTCGAGTCACTAAACGTTGGCAGGAAAGCGCTTCAAAAGGGAAAAAATAACCGTAAGCTGGAGATCCGCGGGGAAGGCTGAAAGGATGCTTCGGTTAGGCTCTCGCGAAGGCCGGGTGTGGTT
>NC_051415.1:29417987-29418291 GCF_015228065.2 Penaeus monodon
CAGTGAGTCCAAGACGCGAGTAAACCACGCCGACTCTTGTCATTGTGGTGACCACCGGCATGCAAGTGAAAGTTCTGGGAGACCAATTGCACACGCATTTGTGCACTCGTACACACGCGTACGGTGTACAGTACGTACACGTCTAGATAGATAAGTAGATGTACATTTAGTGGTGTATTATTTATAGAGTTGATGCGAATTCAGAAAGGGAATGCGATTTTGCATGTTGCTGTTATTAATATCTATATTTTTTTAAATTACTCCCAGGTGTTCTGTACACATACACTTGTGTAGGCTATTTTAT
>NC_051415.1:29418316-29418507 GCF_015228065.2 Penaeus monodon
ATAATATGCATGTATGTATATACCATGTGTGCGCTCTGTCTATATCACTATGTAAGTATGCGTGGATAAAGGCTAAATTCTTTCCAGTGTAAAGCCGGGAAATCTCACGATACACATCACAAGACAGACCCGACGTATCTAGTACACCGCTATCTCTTTCTGTGCGAGTGACACGGCTTCGCTTCACACCG
>NC_051415.1:29418574-29418686 GCF_015228065.2 Penaeus monodon
GCCCCGAATTAACGAGAAATATTGTAATCTGGATCCGCGTGTGCCACATCCACGCCCGCGAGCCTTTCACTTCCGCTTTCGGTAACCCCTTCGTCGCGCCGACTCCCCCCCC
>NC_051415.1:29418769-29418838 GCF_015228065.2 Penaeus monodon
CACTCCTCTTTGTCTCTTGTCGGCCCTTATTTTACGTACGTAAGCGTTGTTGTTACGCTCGCTCGTTTG
>NC_051415.1:29418983-29419543 GCF_015228065.2 Penaeus monodon
CTTCCCTTCTTCCTGCTTCCCTGTTTCCCTTCTTCCTTTCTTCCGTCCTACCCTCATGTCCCATTATGCCCCCCCCCTACCCCACCCCTAAAGCTCAATTCCCTGGTTGTCTCCCTTTCTATCTCCCCTTTTCCCCTCACCTCCCTCTTCCTCCTCACCTCTCCCTACAACCCTTTCCCCCTCAACTCTCCCTCCTTCCTCCTTTCCCCTCAACTCTCCCTCCACCACCACCTTTCCCCTCACTACCTCCTCCTCCTCCGCCACCTCCCCCCCCCTCCCCCCCCTCCCCCACCACCTTTCCCCTCACTACCGCCACCTCCCCCTCCCTCTCTCCAAGCTTTCCCCTCGGTCTCATTTCCCCAATGTTAACTTGTATTTCCCTCTTCGATTCGGCTTTGGCCTGCCTTAGCTTCCAAGCCTTTTCTTAGCGCATTTGCCCTTCCATTAATTTATTCTCGCGTCCTTCTCCGTCTTAGTTGTCTTTACACTCTTTCCTCTCCTTTTTGGTTCTCTCCTGCCTGTCGTGTTTTTTCTTATCTGCCCACTTGTCTTTCTTCCTC
>NC_051415.1:29419639-29419733 GCF_015228065.2 Penaeus monodon
TCAGCAATCTGTGTAGTCTGATTTGATACTTACTACAGTCGATAATTGATTAGCGATTAAAACTTAGAGATCTTAATTGCATCCTGAATAAGTA
>NC_051415.1:29419933-29420310 GCF_015228065.2 Penaeus monodon
TTTATCGTGTCAGCGTTTGCATATGTATATGCGTGCGTGCGCATCTGTCTTTGTGTAAATCTATAAGGATTTCAGCATACAATCAAAGTTTAATTCGTGTTATCGCTATTACTGCCGCGCTATCACTTATTATAATCGTCTTTATCATGATTTTTCCCTCTGTATCCTTTTCGCCAATCGCCGTAGTCATTTCGCTTGCGTTCCTTCTTGCATTGCTTTCGTGTCTTCTGCTTCCACGCGAGAGCTTTTGCCAGCTGGATTATCTGTGCGAGACAATTGAGTGTGCCTGGTCTTGTGGAATACATGTGGCGCTGTCATTGAATCATGAGACATGGATCAGATGTATTTGTATTTGTGTCTGGCAGAGGTTTTGTGCT
>NC_051415.1:29420493-29420646 GCF_015228065.2 Penaeus monodon
TGTACTTCACTTACACCTTCCTTCCTCTTTCCTCTTCTCACTTAAACTTTCTCTTCGGTGTTATGTCAGCTTTGCCATTAAGGTTTCAAGCAATATGCTAGTCTCTATTTTCCTCTGATGCGATGCGGAACGTGGAAAAGTAAGAGCGAGACC
>NC_051415.1:29420886-29421443 GCF_015228065.2 Penaeus monodon
CAAGGCAGAGACGATTTGGAGAAATTGCAAGGCAAGAGTAACTTTGCAGTTTGTCATCATCGGGGCTTCAATGGCAGTTCGATCCGTTGTTAAATCCAGGTTTGTCACACGCCGCGCCAACGACCGTCACGTTACGCTCTCTGCCTCCACGCTTCGTTTTCCGAGATGTCACAAGCTTTCGTTTTCCCTTGGCGTGCACTTCGGCAGCTTCGATAAAAAAAAGACTGTGATCTTTAATATTCTAGTTTCACCTAAGATTTCTCTAAATTTTTCTTTCATTTTTACGGAGACTTATTCATTTTTTATTTAGACTTTTTTTTTTCTACTAACGCACAGTATTCCAATTTCATCTGTGATTTTAACGAACACGGTAATCAAGTTTTTCTCTTTTTTCTTCTTCTTTTTTCATTTCTTTTTCTCTCATACGCATTTGCCTTACTAAAACCTTGTACTTTGTGTATTGCGGCGCCGCGAGTCTCGCTGGCGGCCGTCAGCTGGGGGATTGCGTCATCGCGTCATAACGTCACGTGGGAAAACAAGGCAATGGTTCGCATATG
>NC_051415.1:29421803-29422413 GCF_015228065.2 Penaeus monodon
AGACGAGCCACTCGCGAGTGTTTCGCCTATCGGCTCGTGACCGCAACCTTGATCAAGTTGCCGTCAGTACAAGTGTGTGCTTTATTAAATAGCAGATTCATAGTTCACTAACTAACCTTTTTTATCTTTTTCTCTTGCAGGTAAATGTCGTGTGGTCTTTCCTTATTCTTTCCCCACCTCTCCCATTCTTCCATGGCCGTCCTTCGTAAGGTGTGAGTATAGAGTGATAAGAGTGAAAAAAAAAATGATTGTGATTTATCAGATTGTTGTTAGTTGTCTGATGCATTCGCTTTTGAAATTTTAGTTAGATTAGTGGCCTAAGGAGGACTTTAGAGATATTAGTGTAGCATTGTGTTCTTTACGAGCTAAATCTATGAAAGGGCTGGCTGTTGCAGGGTAGATAAAAGTGGACTAACATTTTCTGTAACGCTGTCCAATAATTTTGTGTTGCAAAAGACATCCCATGGTTGCATCCTCCTCCAGCCAGGTACACGTGATGCAACTTTATTCATCGTTCTAGTCATGTTATTATTAACCAGCGTTACATCATTGCTACTCTTTCGTTGCTAGTACGTTTGCCCTTTTGTTATCATTATTCTTCTTTCTCGTG
>NC_051415.1:29422452-29422630 GCF_015228065.2 Penaeus monodon
CACTGCGTACTTATTTTTATGTGTCATGTGCCATCGGTGTTACGTGTATGCATAGTCTGTGAAAACGAGAATGCGTTTCATAACGATGACGTAATCATTACTAACGTCACGAAATAGATTACCGAAGAGCGTCATAGCAGCAAGGAGGGCGAAAGAGGGGAATAGGAGTCCCCGAACC
>NC_051415.1:29422685-29423608 GCF_015228065.2 Penaeus monodon
TCCGTTACAACACCGGGAGGAGAAGGGGGCCAGGGATCGATTTTCTAATTATGATGTAATCTGGCCGTGTTTCCTGTCCATGGGTGAAGGTCGGGGAACTTATTATCTATATGTTTAGATGGCCATTCTGGGATGGGCTGGAGACTCCTAGGCGAGCGGGGAAAGAGGGCTGGGGGGGGGGGCATAGGAGAGTGCCGTGGGGTTTCTTTATGCATAATTGTCAAGGGATTTGTACGGGAAAATTGACGTTGGGTTTTATGCAGAGGGAGAATTGCCATGGGTTTTATCCTAGAAATTTGGCTCGGGATTTATGCAAGAGACGATTTAGCATGGGACTTGTGCAGAAGAGAGAGATCGTGGGGTTCATGCAGAAAGGAGACTTGTCATGCAGTCTATCCAGGAGATTTGACTTGAGGTTTATGCAGCTGGATTGATGCAGGATATTTGCCTTGAAAATTATGCAGCAGGAAAAGTATCACGGGATTTATGTACGGGGAAATGTGGCGAAAGACTAGCGCACCGGGAAGTGGTTGTGTATAATTTATATGCAAGATTGATATGCATATAATCAATTCACAGAGAATGATCGCTGTAAAATTCCCGATGACACCACAGACGTCATACAGTGACAGCGAGATTAATGTACCTTATACCATTGTGAATTTAACGGTACAGGAGGAATCCACCTCACCGAGACCCAATTAAAATGAAAACTTCGCGATCGGAGTCAAAACAAGGGGCGGGGAGAGAGGGACGAGGGTGACGCAGAGCGGGGGAGAGGAGCGTTTGGTTTAGTCGAGGGAGTGTCTTGGTATAACCTTGTCAGCGGCGCGAATGTGGACGGCTGGAGTGGCGGGTTCAGTCGTAGTTGGATTATTTTAATTTTTATTTTTTATTTGGGGGTGGGTGGGAGGTGGAATTTA
>NC_051415.1:29423742-29424422 GCF_015228065.2 Penaeus monodon
AATCAAAAATAAAACGAAAAAGGAGAGAAAAAAGGGGGCGACAGGGAAATGAGACCTGGAGAGACCTTCAGACTTGGTAATGGAACTGCAACTCCGTCCACCAAATGAGTCATCTCCACTCTCTTACCTCCACGTCGCTAGGTCAGGAGAGACAGTCGAGGTTGTCACACGGGAAATGTTTTATTTATTATGGGCTAATCCGTGAGAGTCGTTAAGTAAAATTAGCAGCGGGAGGGGGGGGGGGATAGAAGAGAGATCGCGAAATTAACGCGCCGCTAATCATGCTAGCTGCTTGTCACCCGGCGCTATCGGTTGTTTTAGGAAAAGAGGTAAGTCCGCAGTTGCTAATCTATCAGTTTTGCTGTGTGAATAATTCGTGGGTGATTGCAAGAGGCAAGGAAACTGGTTAATATTTATACAGCGTCATGCTGGAATCTATCGTTACCGCTGCCTGTCTGTTTCTCTTTTAACGAAGTGAAGGAGAGAGGTAGGAAACGTGGGAGAAGGGAAGGAAGGAGGAGGTAAGGGTGTCAAGGAAAAGAGGTGAAGAGGGGGGGGAGGAAGGAAAGGGAAATGGTATCAAGGAGAGAGAGCCTGTACATACACGGTGCTTAAGTGATGGTTAAGCTGATTTTATGCTCCGCAAAGCTTCATCAGCCTTGAAATTTCCCTCCTCTCGG
>NC_051415.1:29424485-29425091 GCF_015228065.2 Penaeus monodon
AGCTCCCCCCCCCCCCACCCTTTATATGCGATAAAACACGGCTCTTGATATTTAGACAAAGATGATATCTGAAGAGGGATGGCCCTAAGCTTCCCTTTACTTCCCTATTTTCCATCACTATCCCCGTTCCATCTTCCCTTTCTCCCTTCCGTACGTTAGTTCTCTCGTCCAATATCCCCCCTCCTGCATCTCCTTATTCCTCCCCCGTTCCTGTTTCATCAATTCCTCCTCCCCTCCCCATTTTCCTCAATCCAGTTCCGTCTCTCTCCTCTCCCCCACGCTATTGCTCCTCCAGTTCCGTGACTCTCCTCTCCCCCTTCCCTCCCCACCCTATTCCCCTCGCCCCAGTTTCCCAGTTTCATCCCCTTCTCCAGCCCATCTCCTTTCTTCCTTCCTCTCCCTGCCAAGCCCTTTCCTCCTCTCCCTGCCAAGCCCTTTCCTCCTCTCCCTGCCAAGTCCTTTCCTCCTCTCCCTGCCAAGCCCTTTCCTCCTCTCCCTGCCAAGCCCTTTCCTCCTCTCCCTGCCAAGCCCTTTCTTCCTCAGGTGGGATGAGGGGCAGGGCAGCGTGCCACCTTGAGAACGACCATCAAGGGCTTCCCATTCAGG
>NC_051415.1:29425344-29425603 GCF_015228065.2 Penaeus monodon
CCGTTTACCTCCTGTAAAAGTATAAATTTTACCCTAAAGAATTGGAATAAAGACATAGAGGCAAAGATAACATAAGAGTAAAAAATAATATGATAATAGAAATAAAATTAATAAAGAAGAGTAAGAGTAGAAAAAGGAACGTATGGGAAAGATGATAGAAGATTAGAAAAAAATAGATAAATAAGAGTTAGAGTAGAAAAAAGGGAAAAGAATGGGAAGAGAGACGTAGAGGTAAATATAATATAACAGCGAGGGGAGA
>NC_051415.1:29425707-29426104 GCF_015228065.2 Penaeus monodon
TGTTAGAGCATGACCTTGAGGGAACAAACGCCAGGTGGCACAGCGTTCAAAAGAGGATCTGTCGCCATAGACCGACGACCGAGGTGGGGGGGGGGAGAAGGTACGCCTCGGCCGTGTCGTTGTCCTGCACGTGAATACCACAGTACCCGTGCACACGCGCAAAGGTTTGCTGGCCCCGCTCATCCTAATTCGTGCATCGACGGACGTGCATCTTGTTTCGTACATACTGCGTCGTGCATTATCTGCCGTGTATCGTAAGTCCGTGCTTCCTACGCCGTGTATCGTTCCCTACCGTGCTAGAGCGAGGAGCACGGGGGTATGGGCAGGGCACGGGGGTATGGGCAGTGATACGGGCTATGGGCAGAATCAGAGGAGTCAGTCGTGATGGGGGACTTTA
>NC_051415.1:29426500-29427655 GCF_015228065.2 Penaeus monodon
GGCTGGTAGAGGCGGCGCGGGCGGCACAAGTATCGACCTTTACGACCTGCACGGTAGCGGCGATCCCCCCAGGGCAATTATCGCAGGCGGGATCCTCGTCTTGTGGTCCCTACCCTCCTTTCCCTTTCCTTCCTTCCTTCTCTCTTTCCCTCTTTTCATCCCTACTTTCCCCTTTTCCCCTCTTCGCTCCTTCCCTTTTTTCCTTCCCTCACTACATTCCCCCATACTTTCTTCCCTTACTTCCATCTTTCCCTTGTTCTAGTCTTTCCATTTTCTTCTCTTCGCTCTTTCCATCCTTCCTTCCTTCCTTTCTTTCGTTGCTGTCTTTCTCCTTGCTTTTTTCCACTTTCTGGTCTTTCTTAGATATCCTTCTCTAATCCTAAAACTCTCCAGTCTTGCTTTTTCACATTCCACCTCTTCTTACCTTCTAATCTAATTCTGGTTCTCTCTCATTCGCATACCCTCCCGGCGCTTCCGTCATCCCTCCCTCCTTCTCTTCCTCCTTCCTTTCTCCCTCCTCCCTCCCTCCCTCCCTCCTTCCCTCCTTCCCTCCTTTCCCTTCTCATGTGCCCTTCTGCCCACCCTCCTTCTTTACCTTTTTTTTCCACTTCTTTCCTACCCCCCCCCCCCCACCGCCGCCGCCGCAAGCACATGACTAACACTAGAATTTGTCGTATTCATCAAGCAGCGTTGCCAATTAGCCGGCGGGGAAATCGCATCTCCAGCGAAGAGGAACGAAAAGAAAAGAGAGAGAAATGGGACGAAGTAAACAACGGCGAAAAGGTAAAACAGGGAAAGGAAAAGAATGAAGAGGAAGACAAATGGAGGAGCGATAAGAGGAAGGGAGGGAAAAGGAGGAAGGAGAAAGGGATGGAAAGAAGAATGAAAGGTAGGGGAAGACAAAAAAGAGAGGGGGAGGGGCAAAAGGGAAGGGGAAACGAAGGAGGTGAATAGGGGGGGAAGAGTAGGTGGAGACGAGGGGGGGGTAAAGTGTTGGGATCGAGGGACAAAGAAGTGTAAAGGCGGGTTGCGTTGGCGCCTGGTTTGGATCGAGTGCGAACCTCACGTCCCTTGAGGCGTTCTGGCCTTGACCTTTTTTCCCTCAACGAATTCACCAAGTGGATTCCTCCCTGGGAGAATTAACCTGAAAAAAAG
>NC_051415.1:29427840-29428006 GCF_015228065.2 Penaeus monodon
AAAAGAAAAGACAGGTAGCTAAACAAGGGGATAAAGGTAGGTCCGGAATAACATGCCGCCGTGTTCTGTCGAAGGAGGGGAAAATAGCCCGTAAATAGGACACATGTGTAAGCATGGAATAGGGTCGGGACTCTCGTGGCGATGCTCATTATGTCGCTACGGTTAC
>NC_051415.1:29428292-29428363 GCF_015228065.2 Penaeus monodon
TAATGACGTTAAGGTAGCGATTGCCATCGAGTTGCTGCAGTTTATGACGAGCAACGGACGGGTGAATGGAG
>NC_051415.1:29428441-29428910 GCF_015228065.2 Penaeus monodon
CAATTGTTTGGGCTTGTTAAAGGTACAAAGGTGCGTGATAAGGCAAAGCGTTTGACATAGGAGCTGAAAGAGATCTAGCGGAAGATAACGTTCGTGAGAGAGATAATGGGGAGGGAGTGAGAATAAGTAAAGGAAGGAGACTAAGAGAGGGGAAGAGAGAATATAAGGTAAAGAGGAGGAAAGAAGGGGAGTAGAACCATGACAAGGGGAAAGGTTACAAGAAGAGAGGAGGAAGGTGACAGAAAAGGGAATACGAAAAGAACCAACTGAAAGTCGGAGAGAAGATATAAAAAAAGAGAATGAGAAAGAGAAAAATAAGGTCCATAGAAGAAGAAGAAAAAAAAACAATGGACGAACTGTTCAGGGTGTCAGTGATAAGAAAAAGGGGAAAAGAAATGCAAAAGACGGGGAAGAGAAAACTGACACCTGGTCGTGAAATGCATGAATGAGTGTAGCTGCGTGGGCGGAG
>NC_051415.1:29429185-29429376 GCF_015228065.2 Penaeus monodon
CCGGGTAAAGGGAAGCGACCATTGCCGAGGGTTTGCGTGGAGTGGTAGCAACAGCTCGCAGCTCAGGAGCAACCACATGGCCGGTTTTAAGGTTGGCCAGCCATGATGTACAGCCGCCCGCGAAAAATACCTTGTCCTCATGGCACTGTGATGTGGCGTAGGGTGAGGAGCCCTTTGAGAAACGCGTGTCG
>NC_051415.1:29429508-29429812 GCF_015228065.2 Penaeus monodon
TTTTAAAGAAAGATGGGGTTTTCTTTCTCTTTTCTCTGTTTTCATGTTTTCTTTGCAAGCAAGATCTGGAATCAGAACATCATGCAGCATGACTAATTTCACACTCTCCCCCCCCCCTTCCCCCCAAAAAAAATGAATATGCACATGTAATTAGGCCTGATGGGAGCGGTGTAAACAGAAGCCTGGTGTTGATTTTTCAGTATTCAGGAGGTTGATGCATAAAAAAAATGTTAAGAAAATATACATAAAGAAGTTTCATAAAGGAGAAGAAGAGTAAGGGAAATCGGCATGAAATTAGGAAGAG
>NC_051415.1:29429958-29430091 GCF_015228065.2 Penaeus monodon
CATGGAAGCTGTATATAGTGTTACGAGAGGTCTGGTCACGTGACTTGCCTCGGGGCCAATTAGACCGAGGCGAGTTTGACTGATGGCACAGACTGCCCTGAGGATTCTTGACAGCCTTGACAGATACGGGTTT
>NC_051415.1:29430137-29430236 GCF_015228065.2 Penaeus monodon
GTAAAGATAAGGCGAAGCGGAGAAGGCAGATACATGGGGGGGAATAAGGGAAAGGGAAGAAGGCAGATAAGGGAGAGAAGTGAGGTGAATTAGGAATGG
>NC_051415.1:29430335-29430641 GCF_015228065.2 Penaeus monodon
GCAATACGCAAAACAAATCAAGGAATAGAAGGGGGAAACCAGGCATAGGAAAAGGACAAGATAAAGGAAGGAATTAGGAGAGAGATAAGAAAAACGGCGGCACAGCCAGGATGATGATGCAACTCGACTCCCTTATTAAGTTATGGATGAACTTTCGTGCTTATTATCAGAGTTTGTTCTTTATGTTTTTTCCCCTTTTTTGACGTCTTGTCTAAAGAATAAATGAAGTTGTGGTCTAGACACAATATATGAAATATGTCCTGTTTCTGTCTTCCTTTCCTTTTTTTCTTCTATTTTTTTCTTTTT
>NC_051415.1:29430799-29431517 GCF_015228065.2 Penaeus monodon
AAACCCCTCCCTAAGACGTAAACCAGTCATTCATTAAAATTTGCCCATTAATTTTACTTAATCACTAACCCATGACTATGACCCATTAAAAAGGAAAGTAAGCCCGCCCCCTTTCCTCGGGTAAATATAGAATGAAAATGAAAATGAGCCCAATGAATAAATATTCGAGCTGGAGATCTGTGTCCGTGGTTGAATATTTAAGTCCGTCGCTCGCTCGTGAAATGGCGCCGTGACACAGGTGGACTCGCTGTGCTAAATTTTTGACCGCGCCCTGTCTGTTCTGCCTGTCAGGTGCGGCGGAAGCACGGCGGCCTGGCTTGCAAATAGTGAATTATTGGTTTTCCGTCTGTTTTTGTTTTTTTTCTTCTTTTTTTTTTCTTTTCCCCCCGAAGTGTTTTCGGTGTTTGTTGGTTGGTATTTTTTTCTCTTTATTTTATTTTATTTTATTTTATTTTTTTGTTTTTTATTTATTTATTATTATTTTTTTTTTGGGGGGGGGATGGTTGGTTTCGTTGTTTTTGTATTTTTATTTTTATTTTTCTTTCTTCTTCGTTTTCTTTAACTGTGGTGTTATTTTCACTTCAGTTTTTTGCTTCTTTTGTTCGTCCTCCGTATTTTTTTTGTTTATTTTCTTTTCACTTCTTGCTCAGTTTCCCCCCCCACTTCTCTGCTTTTTATGACAGTGTTTTGCGTTATTTTTGTACCGTCAGTATGCTTC
>NC_051415.1:29431613-29431814 GCF_015228065.2 Penaeus monodon
CAGAGTATCCGCGGTATTTAAAACCTGCTTCAGTCTTATCCGACTCCCCGTCCGCCTTCCCCTACTTTTCCCCTCACGAACTACTCTCTTCTCATCTTCTTTCATTCTCTCCTTCTTTCCCCATCCCCTTCTCGGCTTCTTCCCCTATCTCCTATCCCTCTATCTTTCTTTTTCTCACCCCTGTCCCTCGCCTGTTTCAAT
>NC_051415.1:29432667-29433613 GCF_015228065.2 Penaeus monodon
ACTTTCAATGAGCACGATCATCTCTATGGGCTTTTGCATTTATCTTCTTTTATTCCTTTTTCTTGTCTTTCTTTTCTCTCTCTCTATCTCTCTCTCGCGCCATTTGGTCTCCGTTTTCTCTCTCTTTCTTTCATGCTTTCTTTTCGTTGACTCCTATTTCCCTCCTTTTGGGTTTTTTTTTTTGCGCTTCACTTACTTCTTTCATTTTCATTTTCTCTGTTTTTTTCTTTTCTTTCTTTCTTTCCTTCGGTGCCTCACATTTCCCTTCCTTTCGTCGTTTATGCTTCACTTCTCTCTCTCCCTCTCTCTCTCTCTTCCTTTTTTTCTTTCTTCCTCATTTCCTCTCGTCGTTTTCTTTTTTTCCTTTCTTCGCTCCTATCTCTCTTCCCTTTTCCTTTCGTTGTTTCTCGTTGTTCTCTGTGCTTCAGCTTCTCTCTCTTCCCTGTTTCTTTTCCTTCTTTTCTTATGTTGCCTCTCGTATCCCTCTCTTCCGATTTCTGAGCTTCATTAACCTCAATTGCCTCCTCCTTTTTCCTATCGGTGTCTCTCTCCTCTCCCTTCGGCGAGCCCCATCGCTTCTTATTTACATTTTTCATCAAGTCCCTCCATCTCCCTCGTTCTGGCAGTGCCTCTTGTTATGTATTATACGTTACACGTGATTCTTCGCACCTTTTTGAGCCTGCTTTTCCCTCCTCTTGTGTTTCTCATGCCTCTCTTTATCATCGTTATCATCGTGTCGCTTTTTAATTATAGTTATATTTTAATCTTTCTAGTTGGTGTGTTGGCCTAAAATCCCTTAGCCATGTCTTCTTCTCTCCCCTTCCTCTCCTTCTCCCCTTCTCCCTTCCTCCCCTTCTTCCCTCCTTCCCATTCTCGCCTTCCTGGGCTATTATAACATATTCCCCTTTTTATTCTCTCCCTCCCCTCTTTTGGTCTTCGCCGATTG
>NC_051415.1:29433660-29433726 GCF_015228065.2 Penaeus monodon
TTTGTGGCACTTTTCCCCTCAGCGGGGTCGCTCTGGTGGCGGGGAAGGGGGGGGGGGGAGAAGGGC
>NC_051415.1:29433825-29433952 GCF_015228065.2 Penaeus monodon
GACACAGAAAACAGGAAATGCTACAGGAAAGGAAGGAGAAGAGTAAAAAAATAAATAAAGAAAAGTTATTCACTTCCTCATTTAATACATAAAAGAATGAAGAAGAAGTAGGAAAAGAAGAGAAAGT
>NC_051415.1:29434060-29434214 GCF_015228065.2 Penaeus monodon
AGCAAGAACGAGATAAAGACACGAGAGAAGAAACTGTCTTCCAATCCTCCAGATGAAAGGGAGACATTTGTGAAGTATTGTTAATGTAATCGTGAAAAGTGACTGAATGGGAGGAAGGTATTGATTTTTTTTTCTTGTGATCAAAAGGTTGAGC
>NC_051415.1:29434667-29434909 GCF_015228065.2 Penaeus monodon
GTGTATCTGCAGTCTGCCACGGGTCATCTGTAGGCACGCGGCGAAGGTCTCGCTAGTTAGTTCCGCGTGAACTTGTGATAATTCCCTCTAAACACAGCCAGCGAAGCAGAGGGTCCAGGCCCTCGCCTCGTAAATATGTTGAGTTGGCACCTGCATGTTGATGAGTTGCCACTGCGGCGGCTCTGTCACCTGGCCTCGCCAAAGGCACACTCGAGACATGCTTGAAGAACGTTTTTTTTTTT
>NC_051415.1:29435266-29435783 GCF_015228065.2 Penaeus monodon
CGCCTAAGAGACAAGGGACATATTGCATGGAGTGCACGCTCACCACATAAAATTAGCGGGAATTAGCCAAAAAAGATACGCTCTTTTCCGGGTCATACGGCACTGAAGAATATATTTGGGTTTATGTGACATAACATTTGGAGGAAGTTACCTTTTTCTGACTTTTTCTGTAAAAGGTAAGTCAATAGATAATTCTGTGACTCAGAATTCTTAGGATTTTGGAAGTCAGGGAATATAATACAGAGAATTTAAAAGTTGTAATTGGACAAAGTTATTGAGAGAGAAGAGCGTGTGGGCGCATGCATAGTACGTAGATTTTATATGTATGGACTGCTGCAACCACCTCTTAAACATTACACAAGTGTTTCTAGATTACAATTTATGACGTTCAGTATTATTCAATGTTCTATATTGATCTGTTCTCGTTGCCATTATCAGATCCATCATATAAATACATAATAGTAAAGAGCTTAGCGCCAACAGCTGTGCGATCATTTTTTCCTGTCATTACGTACCA
>NC_051415.1:29435958-29436129 GCF_015228065.2 Penaeus monodon
CTCCCCCCCTCCCCCCTCCCCTTGCCATCACAACACGGCGCTCTTCGCTTGTGGCTTCTCTCTTCTCGTCGCCTCGACTCCATTTCCCCCCTCGTGGCTGTCCTATTAATTCAAGATGAGTGTTGTGTTGTAGGGCTTCCGGTGGATACTTAATGATTAATGCGTTGTGTA
>NC_051415.1:29436242-29436365 GCF_015228065.2 Penaeus monodon
GACTCGGTGGCTATAAAGGAAGGTGCTCTGATAAGGTGGTAAGGGTATTAGTCGAAGGGCGAAACGTTTAGAAATCCACATTTCTTGTCATTGGGTGACGGAGTAAAGGTCTATGGCATTTCA
>NC_051415.1:29436771-29437078 GCF_015228065.2 Penaeus monodon
TCCTGTATTATTTTTAGGATGCTAAGTCATAATGACTTTCCCCCTGTATTTTACCTTTTTATTCTTCTATTGTTTCACCGAGTAATGACACAAATACAAGTATCTGTTCGTTTAGAAGTTGTGTACGTCAGATCTCACTACACATAACGAAACACACTCAAGTACTGCACATGTGTACTTGACAAGGACGTCCTCAGCCGTTACCACTCGTTTTCTCACACGCAGTCCAATACCCATTCGAGAACATTCGAGACCATTCGAGAACAAAGCGAGAGTCCTGAATCACAGCACCATCTTCGAAAACGGA
>NC_051415.1:29437151-29437361 GCF_015228065.2 Penaeus monodon
GTCGATAAACGTCTCGTGTTCCGGGCGTTCGAAATGAGGTCGTTCGTGTGTCCGTTGCTTGTTCGGATGTAACGGTCTTAACGTGCGTCGGAGATTTGAATTTGAATGTGTTTATGTTGATTCTTCGGAACAGACGTTCTCTTTTTTCATCGACTGAATTCGCGGAGGACTTCTTTTCTCTGCGTTTGATGGTCTAAAGATGTTTTGGGG
>NC_051415.1:29437774-29437898 GCF_015228065.2 Penaeus monodon
GACCCCGTGCCGCCGCGGAGTGTCCCAGCGGACGCAGGCACTATCCCCGTCTAATTTTACGTAGTAAGGGAGGCCTCTCTGCTGGCACTACGGGCACTCCTGGTGTGCCACAGCTGCTGCTGGC
>NC_051415.1:29438074-29438148 GCF_015228065.2 Penaeus monodon
TCATGAATTATTGTCATTTAAGCGTTTGCTGATGTTTTCATTCCAAGGTTTTACGACACGGGAGTATATCGCAG
>NC_051415.1:29438186-29438302 GCF_015228065.2 Penaeus monodon
CCAACGGTTCCCATTTGGCGAAGTTATGGATGTGCCGGCGAGAGAGTTATACATCGTTTGCATGTTCTTCGATTAATGTTTGCCTAATGTGTGTATATTTGCGAAGAATAAAATTA
>NC_051415.1:29438447-29439207 GCF_015228065.2 Penaeus monodon
CCGGAATGGAAATTGGAATTGGAATCGGAACGGGAACAGATAATCATGTGGCTTCTTGCGTTGGTTACTGGGTTGCCAGATTCATCATTTTTCACCTGATACAAGTATACACGCAGACATAAATGTGTACACACTTGCAGTGCATATACTCTCCGCATATTCTCACCGTAATGCAGTCGACGTGGTCATATTTGCCTTTAGTACACCTACACAAAGAGCATATCTCATATTATACATTTGGGAAACTATACTTTACAAAAGCATATCCCCAAACATCTATACATTTATGTAAAGATATGCTTTATGGAAGCATATTTTCATGCATACATTGGCACATACTTTTAAATATATAAGACCACATACCCGTAGACGTAAGAGCATACTTTCAAACATAGCATCGAAAGTTAGGTGTATCTCCAGGCATATACAAGAAAGTATACTTCCAACCACAGACAGAAAGGCATATCCCCCAGCACATATGCGGAAGAACATACCCCCAAGCATACACATATATAAAGCGGCAACACACTCGCCCGGAGACGTTATATGGCATGCGGTCACGCACTACAAATAAACCTTACGATTTCGTATATTGATTTTTATGTTACGGTTAACCTTATAGTCGGTGCGTGCGCGGGCGAGGGCATAAAAGTCCCCGCGGAGAGCGCAGCAATGGGCGTGGGCGCGGAGGGGCGTCGTTTGATATGGGCGGAAGAATGGGAAGGGGCGGAAGCTCTCCTCCGTCATCGCCTTTTCCGTC
>NC_051415.1:29439611-29439850 GCF_015228065.2 Penaeus monodon
TACCCAACCAAGCCCACTCCTACCCCCCCTACCCGCCCCCACAACCCCCCCCTCCCACCCCACCCGGCGCCCTTTGCTGTGTCGGGTTGAGCGCCCTTGTTGTGCTTGCATTTGCCGGTTTCCTGCAGAAGGCCGTAATTATCGCGATATATGACGGAAAGCCTCCTTCGGCAGGTTGGTGCTGGCGCGGAGAGGCAGGAGAGGTGTAAGGGAATTCGTGTATGTACGTGTGTGAGTGT
>NC_051415.1:29439945-29440199 GCF_015228065.2 Penaeus monodon
AGCGTCCGTTTGTGCGTGTGTATCGCGCCGTGGTTCCATCTATTTTGAGTGTTTCACAATTAGTGTAGTTGTACTGGAGATTAGGCCGTGCCGAAACGCGAACCTTGTAAGTACACTGGAGGAAAGAAAACGGAAATGGCCTTCAGGGAGAAATGAAATGAAGATAGCTAAATTTAGCATCGCCAGAAACCAGAGAGAAAATAAGTCACATATTTCGTAGATTTTAAAAGTAGATCCAAATTGCGCGTGCGCAT
>NC_051415.1:29440293-29440669 GCF_015228065.2 Penaeus monodon
GTGCACGCCTACACGCATACACATACACGAGTGCGCGCGAACGTTTATTCAAAGCAAACGTGTGTGTACAGGTAAGCAAACAAGCCGCGGCGGTTTGGTGTTTGCACGCACAGGAAACAAATCTCTGTATCCAACACCAGAAGGTCAAGAGTTAGCGCTGGAAATGCGAGGCGGGTGGTGCCTGGGTACCCTTGCTTCTCTTGGCCCCCCTTCTTATCCTTCCTATCCTTCTTAATCTTCTACTTCTCTGCTTTGCGCCTCTCCTTATCCGTCTCCCCTTCTGCTTTCTTGCTTTTTTTCTCTCGTTTGCTACCATTTTATCTTACTTCTCCCTCTGCCTCCGGCTCCCATTTTACCCCTGTGGCTCGTTCTACTT
>NC_051415.1:29440723-29440814 GCF_015228065.2 Penaeus monodon
TGCTTGTTCTTCAGTCTTCCTTTTGCCTCGCCCCCCCTTCACCCCCCGACTCGACTTTGATCTATCGTATTTCTTAAGACGTGAGAGGAAT
>NC_051415.1:29442500-29443247 GCF_015228065.2 Penaeus monodon
CTTCCCGATACGGAACTCATCCTCCTCTCTTTCTCCTTCCTCCTCTCCCTTCCCCCTTTTACGTCCTTCTCTTCCCTTGCCGATCGGGAAACCATCCCCTCTCTTTCTCCTTCCTCCTCTCCTTCCCCTTCTACGCCTTTTCTTCCCTCCCCTCTCCTCCTCCCTCCCCCTCCTTTCTCCCTTTTTCCCCCCTCCCCTTCCCTCCCCCTCTCTTTCTCCCTTCCCCCCCTCCCTTCCTTTTACTCCCTTTTTTCCCTTTGCCGATACGGGGAAATCGATCCTCCCTCTTTCTCCCTTCCCCCCTCTCCTTCCTCTTTTACGTCCTTTTCCCTTTCCCCTTTGCCCATACGGGAATCGTCCCCTTTTTTCCCTTTCCCCCTCTCCTTCCCCTTCTAAAGTTTCTCTTCCCCTTTGCCCATACGGAATCGATCCTCCCTTTTCTCCTTCCTCCTCTCCTTCCTCTTCTACGTCCTTCTCTTCCCCCCTTCCCCCCCCCCTCCCTCCCCCCTCTCTTTCTCCTCCTCCCCCTCCCCTCCCTCCCCCTCTCTTTCTCCTTCCCCCTCTCCTTTCCTTTCTACTCCTTCTTTCCTTTGCCGATAGGAATCGTCCCCTTCTTTTCCTTTCCTCCTCCCTTCCTCTTCTACGTCCTCTCTTCCCCTTGCCGATACGGAACCGATCCTCCTCTCTTTCTCCCTTTCCCCCCTTTCCCCCTCTTTTACGTCCCTTTCTTCCTTCGCCTACGGACCG
>NC_051415.1:29443957-29444669 GCF_015228065.2 Penaeus monodon
TTCCCTTTAAGTCCTTCTCTTTTCCCTTCGCCCATACGGAACTCGATTTTCCCCCTTTTTCCTTTCCCCCTCCTTCCCCCCCTCTTTTTTCCCCCTTTTTTCCCTTTCTCCTTTCCCTTCCCCCCGATCGGAACTCGATCCTCCTCCTTCTCCTTTTCTCTCCCTTCCCCTTTTTAAAGTCTCCCCCTTCCCTTCGCCGATCGGAACTCGATCTCCTCCTTTCTCCTTCCTCCCCCCTTCCTCTTTTACGTCCTTCTCTTTTCCCCCTCCTCTCCTCCTCCCTCCCCCCTTTTTTCTCCTTCCTCCCCTCCCCTCCCTCCCCCTCTTTCTCCTTTTCCTTCCTTCCTTTCTACTCCTCTCTTCCCCTTTGCCCATACGGAAATCGATCCCCCTCTCTTTCTCCTTCCTCCTCCTTCCTTCACGTCCTTCTCTTCCTTCGCCGATACGGAACTCGATCCTCCTCTCTTTCTCCTTCCTCCTCTCCTTCCTCTTCTACGTCCTTCTCTTCCCTTCGCCGATACGGAACTCGATCCTCCTCTCTTTCTCCTTCCTCCTCTCCTTCCTCTTCTACGTCCTTCTCTTCCCTTCGCCGATACGGAACTCGATCCTCCTCTCTTTCTCCTTCCTCCTCTCCTTCCTCTTCTACGTCCTTCCCTTTCCCCTTTGCCGATACGGAACTCGATTCCCTCCTCCCTTCCCTTTCCTCCTTTAA
>NC_051415.1:29444701-29445868 GCF_015228065.2 Penaeus monodon
TTTTTTTTTCTTCCCTCCTTCCTCCTTCTCCTTCCTTTCCCCTTCTACGTCCTTCTCTTCCCTTCGCCGATACGGAACTCGATCCCCTCTCTTTCTCCTTCCTCCTCTCCCACCTCCCCCCCCCTCTCTTTCTTTCCCTTTCCCCCTCTCCTTCCTCTTCTACGTCCTTCTCTTCCCTTCGCCGATACGGAACTCGATCCTCCTCTCTTTCTCCTTCCTCCTCTCCTCCCTCCCTCCCCCTCTCTTTCCCCCTTCCTCCTCTCCTTCCTCCTCCCCTTCCCCCTTTCTCCTTCCTTTTTTCCTCCTCCTCCTCCCTCCCCCCCTCTCTTCCCCCTTCCTCCTCTCCTCCTCCCTCCCCCTCCTCTTCCCTTCCCCCCCTTTTTCCTTCCTCCCCTTCTTCTCCTTTCTTTTCCCTTCCCCTCCCTCCTCTTCTACGTCCTTCTCTTCCCTTCGCCGATACGGAACTCGATCCCCCTCTCTTTCTCCTTCTCCTCTCCTCCTCCTTCCTCCTCTCCTCCTCCCTCCCCCTCTCTTTCTCCTTCCTCCTCTCCTTCCTCTTCTACGTCTTCTCTTCCCTTCGCCGATACGGAACTCGATCCTCCTCTCTTTCTCCTTCCTCCTCTCCTCCTCCCTCCCCCTCTCTTTCTCCTTCCTCCTCTCCTCCTCCCTCCCCCTCTCTTTCTCCTTCCTCCTCTCCTCCTCCCTCCCCCTCTCTTTCTCCTTCCTCCTCTCCTCCTCCCTCCTCCTCTCTTTCTCCTTCCTCCTCTCCTCCTCCCTCCCCCTCTCTTTCTCTTCCTCCTCTCCTCCTCCCTCCTCCTCTCTTTCTCCTTCCTCCTCTCCTCCTCCCTCCTCCTCTCTTTCTCCTTCCTCCTCTCCTCCTCCCTCCCCCTCTCTTTCTCCTTCTCTCTCCTCCTCCCTCCTCCTCTCTTTCTCCTTCCTCCTCTCCTCCTCCCTCCTCCTCTCTTTCTCCTTCCTCCTCTCCTCCTCCCTCCCCCTCTCTTTCTCCTTCCTCCTCTCCTCTCTGCCGCCGCAGTATTGCCGTGTCTAACAAGCTCATTTAATTGGACATTATAATGATCCAATAACTTAATGGAGGAGCATTTTCTCAAGGACTTAGGTACACGCGGCTGTGGTATAGATGGGGTGGATCCGCCCTTCCCCTTATAT
>NC_051415.1:29446045-29446271 GCF_015228065.2 Penaeus monodon
TTGTTATGCCTATTCTTGATTCTTCCAACCCCCCCCCCCACACACATTCGTGTTTGTGTTAATTCCTCTTATTTTCTATGTATTTATGTTTATTCCCTTTACCCTTCACCCATGAAAGTCACTCTTTCTATGTTGACCCCTTGTGTTAAACCTGACCCAGGTCTCTCTTAAGAACACAGCAAGATTATCCTACGAAACTTTAAGTGAATTCCGAAAAGAATTAGAC
>NC_051415.1:29446566-29446729 GCF_015228065.2 Penaeus monodon
ACACACATTCGTGTTTGTGTTAATTCCTCTTATTTTCTATGTATTTATGTTTATTCCCTTTACCCTTCACCCATGAAAGTCACTCTTTCTATGTTGACCCCTTGTGTTAAACCTGACCCAGGTCTCTCTTAAGAACACAGCAAGATTATCCTACGAAACTTTA
>NC_051415.1:29447195-29447409 GCF_015228065.2 Penaeus monodon
TCCCCATCCATCCATTTCCGAGTAAGGGACAAAGTCACTCGTGTGCCTAAGTTTTGTGTGTTATTGCGGATGGGATAAGTTTGTTACTGTGTTTGTTTTGTGCTTTGTTTGTGTGATTGTTTGTTTGCACATTCTAAATTCCTATTTTCATCAATTTTATCGTCCTTTCTAACTGTTTTCCATCTTTCATTCATATTCAGCGTTTAATTGTTTC
>NC_051415.1:29447535-29448224 GCF_015228065.2 Penaeus monodon
CACAGTCCCTTTGCTCCTTCCCCGATTCCTCCCCAACCCTTGGTATGCCACCCTTCTCCTCTCTCTCCCCCTCCCTCCCTCTTTATACCTCCCTTCCAGTTCCATCCTTTTTTCCCTTCCCCTCACCACCCAATCTCCCTCTCCTCCCCTCACCACCCAGTCTCCCTCCCCTCCCCTCACCACCCAATCTCCCTCCCCTCCCCTCACCACCCAATCTCCCTCCCCTCCCCTCACCACCCAATCTCCCTCCCCTCCCCTCACCACCCAATCTCCCTCCCCTCCCCTCGCCACCCAATCTCCCTTCCCTCCCCTCGCCACCCAATCTCCCTCCCCTCCCCTCGCCACCCAATCTCCCTCCCCTCCCCTCGCCACCCAATCTCCCTCCCCTCCCCTCGCCACCCAATCTCCCTCCCCTCCCCTCGCCACCCAATCTCCCTTCCCTCCCCTCGCCACCCAATCTCCCTCCCCTCCCCTCGCCACCCAATCTCCCTCCCTCCCCTCACCACCCAATCTCCCTCCCCTCCCCTCACCACCCAATCTCCCTCCCCTCCCCCACCTCCCCAACACCCACCTCGCACCTTCGACAAGTGGAGGAAAACTGGCTCATTGGATCACCGCGAAAATCCCTCAGAAGACTGGAGGATTTCCCCCCGTGGAAGGTGCTCGATAGTGATGGCGGCGCGGCTGCT
>NC_051415.1:29448375-29448691 GCF_015228065.2 Penaeus monodon
TGAGGAAGACGGGACAGGGAAGTGAGTGGGTGGTGGGGAAGGAGAGGAGTGGAGGGGGAATCGATGGGGGGAGGGAAATGAAAGGAGGTGGTGTTGAGAACGGGGCACGGAGGGGGCACGGAGGGGGGGAGGGTAAATAAGAGGGTAGAGATGAAAGTTGGGGAGGGGAAGACAAGGGAAGAAGAATAGAGAGGGTGAAGGGGACTGGGATGATGGGGTTGAGTGAAGGGGAGGCGAGATGGGGTGATGGGAAGGAGGAAGTGGCTGAGAGAAGGGAAGGATATCGGAGGATGGGAGGAATAGCTGGGAAGATGAG
>NC_051415.1:29448715-29449039 GCF_015228065.2 Penaeus monodon
AATAAGGGAAGGGTAGGAAGAGGAAATCAATAAGGAAGGAAGAAGTAGCTGTTGGAGGAGGAAGAAGAGGAAGAAACTGATGCGGAAGAAAGGAGGAGAGAGGAGCATGAAAAACGGATGAAGAATTAGGAGATATGAAATAAAACACAAAAAAAAAGCGGTAGGGTGAGAGGCTTGTGGAGGAGATAAAGAGAAAAGAAATGGGTGGATGAGGGTGTAAAGTGTGATAGATAAGAATGAGATAAAGACCATATTAACTATTGAAATAAAGGAGATGTAGAGGAAAGAGTGGCAAGAAGAATATTTCACGCAGGAGTCAGGGTT
>NC_051415.1:29449258-29449491 GCF_015228065.2 Penaeus monodon
GTAGGAAACGGAAAACAAAAGAGCCATGTAAAGAGGTTCAGAGGTTAAAAGGTCAGAGGTATTTTTTTTAAGAATGAAAATGAAGGAGACCAAACGATGAAAGAATAAAACACCCACAAAAAAGAAGTGAAATGAATCGAATGAGAGGTAATTTGCGGTTGCGGTAATGACTGTAATGACCAGTGGACGTGGTAGTCGGCCATGAAGCTTTTATGGAGTTACGTCATCGTGTG
>NC_051415.1:29449571-29449642 GCF_015228065.2 Penaeus monodon
TTTAATAGAGGTGAAGATGTCACGGTTTGCGAGGCTGGTAGTACTGTTTGTGGTGATAGCGAAATAAGTGG
>NC_051415.1:29449770-29449945 GCF_015228065.2 Penaeus monodon
GTCGTTATGTATTACGTTACGACATATTTCTGTCCGTCACCGTAACGGGCGCTGCAGTAGCGGCACTCGTGTTGGCACCGAAACCCTGAGGGCGAGTGAGAGTGCCGGTTCGGCGTTCGGGGGGGGGGGGGGCTAAAATGCTGTCGCTGCCGAGGCGTTATGTTGGGCGTAAAAG
>NC_051415.1:29450266-29450646 GCF_015228065.2 Penaeus monodon
TGATCGTGTGTCGGCAACGGATGGCGAGCAGCAGGCAACGCGCGGACCTCGACTCCGCTTCGTAAATTGCAGCAGTGGAGGCGCCGGACGTCGGTGCAGCGCTGGATGTGGAAAGTGAAAGTAGAGACACGGGGAGGGGAAAAAAGGAAAATAAAAAGATTAAAAAACAGGAAAAAGTGTTACGAGGGCGACAGTCGCGTATGATGATACCGAGGAGGGGGAGAGGGGGGAGGGAAGGAGGGAATGAAGGAATGGGGTCGAGAAGTGGAAGGAGAAAGAATGTGAAAAGAAGAGGGAGAGAGTAAAGAGGGAAGGTCATGAAGAAAAGTAGAGAAAAGAAGGATGAGGAAGAAGAGTAACGGCAAGAGAGATATATCGTG
>NC_051415.1:29450989-29451407 GCF_015228065.2 Penaeus monodon
TGAAGCAATCGTGGCACATTTCCCGTCCGGCGGCGAGCGCGTCAAACGTCCGTCCTTCCGGCCGGCCGTGGTGGGTGGGAAGAGGAGGGGGGGGGGGGACCGGCGCGCGGGACAGCTGGAATGCGCGCCACGTGGCTTGGAATCCCCGACATTCCTGCTATTCCCACTCCATTACCCGCGGCTGGAATGGCCCGATTAAGTGGTTATGGGGCTGATTTACCTAGGATTCTCGTTCTTTTGCATTCCCCCTTGTCAGCAGTTTAATTAAATTGGCAAATTTGGTCCTCGGACGGCGAGGGGGAGGAGGGGGGGAGAGTGAATGGAATACGCGAGTTTTGGCCTAGTTTTTCACTCACGCTGGGGCGAGGGGGAGGGTTGGAGGGGGGGAAGTAGAAGGGTTAGGTGATGGAGAATGTCT
>NC_051415.1:29451446-29451521 GCF_015228065.2 Penaeus monodon
ATGATGATAAGCAAAACTAACACTTTCCCCTCCGCCTCTTTTGCTCTGTTTCAAGTTTCCACAAGAAACGCATAC
>NC_051415.1:29451838-29451961 GCF_015228065.2 Penaeus monodon
ACATACACACGGGGCGGAAAGAGAGGACGATCGAATTAATAGCAGATGGTGGGGTCTGACAGGGAGTTTCCAGGCCCTTTAAGCGTTCTTGTGTTATTTTGATGTTCTTGAAGTGATGGAACA
>NC_051415.1:29452087-29452701 GCF_015228065.2 Penaeus monodon
TTATGTTCATACTATCTAACTCTCCTGTTGTGCTCTGATAGTATATATAGTACTGGTATGATGGCTTTATAATTACGGTATCTTTTTAACATCTTCTCGATTACAGTTTCAGCCTTTTTTTTATTATTATTTTTTTTAATGATACTTTTTAATTAATTTTTGGCTTTTCTCTCCAGCAGGTAAGATGGAACTCCTCGGCATGGAAGAGAGTCAGGTGGCGATTATTAAAGCTATTCCTCAGGGGAAAGAAAATTGGTGTAGAGCAGGTAGGAAGTGTAAAAAAAAAAAAGATAATAGTGATGATAATAAGACAACAGTAACAACGAAGAGAGGAATGATCGAAGGAAGAGAACGGTCCTGGAAAAATATGCTGGAAGGGAAAAGAAGTGGAAGAAGAGGGAGAAGGAAAAGAGGAAAATGAGAGAGCGCCGAGATGGAGAGGTCGACCTTCGGAACAGGTAGGCTGGGGCGGGGAGGGGGGGGGACTGTGAAATGAACCGCACGGAACCACACCTGGCGTGGGCGTGCGTTCGCTTCTCCTCGGTCTTCCGCGTGAATGGGCGGTCCAAGGTTGGGGGGAGGGGAGGAAGAAGGGGGCGTCGGAAGGAGAAGAA
>NC_051415.1:29452842-29453016 GCF_015228065.2 Penaeus monodon
AATTCCCGGCCGATCGGAATGGGTCTTCTGTTGCCCGACGGTTCGAGGCGGGTCGGCGGCGTAGCTAAACGAATTCCGGCGGCAGCCTTCCAATCTCAGGTGTGCCTAAACGCGTTAGTCTCGATCGGGCGGCGTAATTCAGGTTGGAGTTCGGATCCGCCACGCGCGCGCCGC
>NC_051415.1:29453257-29453321 GCF_015228065.2 Penaeus monodon
CTCTTTTAGGCCTTCCGGACAAATAGTGTTCGTGGTCTCGGGGTCGTTTACTATGATACAAGAT
>NC_051415.1:29453486-29453669 GCF_015228065.2 Penaeus monodon
GCGTCACGCTCCCAAAAAGGTCTCAATTAAACGGTACTGCATTAACAAATAAAAAAATGAGGATAGCGATGGCATTGACCTTAATCTCCGATAAAAGTTGGTTTGAGTATCTCGTAAAGAATTTGAAGTGTGTGGTTGCCGCCTTTGGCACTACAGCGAAGAAAAAAAAGAAAAAAAGAGAGA
>NC_051415.1:29453912-29454040 GCF_015228065.2 Penaeus monodon
TTCCTCATAATGCCATCACATCACTCGATATAAATTCCTGTATTAGTAATAGCAAATACCTTTCCAACATTATATAGATTTGTACACACTAATTTACCTCATTTAGTGTCACTTTGCGAAAAAAGTCA
>NC_051415.1:29454085-29454253 GCF_015228065.2 Penaeus monodon
CAGTATCGGGCAATTGTCTTTCCTTCAGTTGATGCTTCAGTTTTGAGTTACTTTCAGCTTCATGTTTCAGCGTTTCTTTGTGCTCTGAATCCGTTGTTGTTGCCGGCCGTGGTGCTTCGTGGGCCATCGGCCATGTGCTCGTTTCCTCCGCTGTCAAGGAATTTTGTC
>NC_051415.1:29454542-29454827 GCF_015228065.2 Penaeus monodon
ACGAGAATGCGATGTGAAATTACACGAAATATCTCCTTTAGAGTATGGGAGTCAGAATAAGTGCCATCACAGCGTCACGATTCGACAATGTCATCAAGTGCCATGATTCGACAATGTCATCAAGTGCCATGATTCGATGCCACTACAGTGCCAGGATTATACAGTGCCATGATAGAGTTTATAACTACGACGCGACTTTCGACGGCGACCTAGCGGGGTAGGATACGCGGAGCGAGACGCTGTCACGGAGGCGCGGCACCCGAGTCACGCACGGCGGCGCCCTTC
>NC_051415.1:29454905-29455566 GCF_015228065.2 Penaeus monodon
AGTGGGGGGGAGGGGAGTTTTTTCGGTGCCTGTGAGTGTCTTTCGCTCGAGTATGTGCGCGCGTGTGTGTTTCCGGTCTCTTTCTTCTTCTTCGGTTGGCGTGGCTTGTGTGTCGTTTCTCCTGGAGGTTTTTCTTGTTTCGTTCTTGCCTTGCTTGAATTCTTTCAGTAATTTTTATACGCATTCTTTCATGCATTTTTTTTTCTTCCATTCATTAATTCTTACTTACTTTCCTTCTTTCCTCTATTATTTCTTTCTTGCATTTATTCGTTCGCTGTTTTCTCAATTTCTTCCATTCATTCTCTTTCTCCATTATTTCCTTCTCTTCACACCCGTCAATCATCCTGTCTTTTTTCTTCTTCTTCTTCTTCTTCTTTTTGTTTTGTTTAACTTCTTTCTCAATATCTCCCATTTTCTTGCCTTCGGGGGAACACAAGTTTCTAAACAAAGGAGTCATTCGGCCGTCGAAATAAAGCATTAAATGAAAAGCTAAATACAATATTCATGCGCCTTGTTTCTGTCGCTTTTCTTTGTTTTCTTTGCGAGCGTGACCCCGTCGCTTATTCATGACTAATATGGTAGCGGCTCAAGTACCTGGAGCTGCGTAGTGAGCGCGTGTGCACTTGGCATGCCCTGTCCACCATTTTGTTTGCAAGCTGGA
>NC_051415.1:29455676-29455762 GCF_015228065.2 Penaeus monodon
ACAGTACACAGTGTTGAACGGAAGTTGATTATAACGGGGTTGTTGTATGGATCTGATGTCTTTTATCGCCTGGTGCTGTGTATCAC
>NC_051415.1:29456072-29456178 GCF_015228065.2 Penaeus monodon
CCCCACAGTAAGGAAGAAGCCCCGGAAGGTGCAGTGTTGTCGAGGATTGGTCAGATTTGTGGCCCACGTCCCGACCCTTGCCTGGCTTCCATGTAACTTATACATG
>NC_051415.1:29456475-29456584 GCF_015228065.2 Penaeus monodon
GTCTGAGTGATAGTTCTGGTTGGTCGGTCCTCTGTATACAAATGAACTTAGTTGTAAAAAAGTGTGTTCGTCGGGGTTGTTTGTGTCTGCTTCTCGTGCTCCTCTCTCT
>NC_051415.1:29456635-29456742 GCF_015228065.2 Penaeus monodon
ACCTTCGCTTTCTCACCTCCTTCTGTGGTATCTCGCGGTGTCTTCGTTAGAGGTTGGAGGCCCCTTTTCCGTCTGTCTCGACTACTCTCTCCTCCCCTTTCATCGCT
>NC_051415.1:29457017-29457154 GCF_015228065.2 Penaeus monodon
TTCGTGTACTAGATATCTGATGACCTGTTAGCATGGGCCTCGCCATCCACACCTCACTCATTACGGATCCCGGATGTTCAACTTCCTTTTTTCCGTCGCCGTGGATTATTTGTACATTAATCCTAGCTCGTTGTAGG
>NC_051415.1:29457450-29457696 GCF_015228065.2 Penaeus monodon
GTCTTTTTTTCTCCTCAAATGCTAATTATTTCTACTACGCAGGTGTAAAACTGGCGCAACGTAACTCAGGAAAATGAAACTTGAAAAAAGAGACAAAGAAAGAGAACTGAAATACTTACAAACAGTCTCTGCATAGGAAGGAGGGGGTGGGGGTGGGGGAGAGGGGGAAATTAACTAGGTATGTGTCGTAATGTTTTGTTGTTTTCAGCTAAAGTTGCAGCTGACTACGCCGCTCTGCCAGCAACG
>NC_051415.1:29457986-29458200 GCF_015228065.2 Penaeus monodon
AATACCCGGTTCCGAATCTCTTGGCATATTCCGCTTGTTTTACTTACTTCTTGTATTTTTTGTAATGTTTATTGTTTGTCTGTTTTTTTTCGTTCGTTTTTTTCTATTTTCTGAATCCTGTTTTTTCTGTTTTGCTTCAGTCAGTCAGGCATCTATGATTTTTTGTTATAATTTCAGTGCATGTTTCAAAACGGCCTCTTTCTCCATCTTCGCA
>NC_051415.1:29458239-29458496 GCF_015228065.2 Penaeus monodon
CGTAATTATCCTAATATTTTCCGTTTCTCTGGTCGCTTCATTTCTCTTTTTATCCACACCACTGCATACCTTGTTGACACGCAGGTAACTTGTATTTGAAGTGAAGCTATGCGGAAATGCTTGAAATTTTCCGGCACTAGGCATCTGGGGCAAAGGGTGCGCCATCTCTCCCTCTCTCTATCTGTGAGTTTTTTTTTCTTTCACTCTTTGGCTAAGGATCTGTTTGTCTATCTAGCTGTGTAGCTATATGATTAATT
>NC_051415.1:29458823-29458964 GCF_015228065.2 Penaeus monodon
AACATGTATGTGCGGCTCTATATGTGTATTTCCGCTCTGTCGGTCAGTAATCATAAAACAGGTGGACGGTCATGTAGCCTTGGCATTATTCATCTGTAGTTTCTCGTCCAATCTCATGCAGTTAGAAATCCCTACAACCGC
>NC_051415.1:29459142-29460430 GCF_015228065.2 Penaeus monodon
TGCGCGTCCCCGTCTGTCTCGGCAACAGAGGCGCGCCATGGGCCCCCCGGGAGGCCAGTCATGCGGTCGTGACTCGCCGGCCGAACCGAAGGTCTTTTTCAAATTTTGTGATTATGGATTTCTGGTCTTACGGCTGGAACGGCAAGGGCGGCGGCGTCAGCGTAGCGTGGAGGTCGCGAAGGGGAAGATGCGACCTTATGGCGCCCTGCCGTAGAGGCGAAGGGCGGAGTCCCCGACAGGTAGCAGGTGGCGACACGCTCCACTGCCCGCCACACGCGGCACGCGCCCTCTACACGCACACATTCGCTCTCACGCACGCTCTCTCGCGCTCTCTCTGCGCCGCCTGCAGGTTCGGAGACTGTGCCACTGCTCCGGCGGCTGGTCGTGGTCCGAGGTGCTCGAGATGGCGTGCGTGCGATCGTCAGAAAGGAACTGCTTGGTCAGCCCAGATACCTTTGCCGCTCCGCTCTCTTTCATTCTTAATTTCCTCCTCGTCGATTGCCTCATCCGGTTGTAAAGCCAACTCCTTTGCCGGCGTCCTGGGCCCGGCCTCCTCCTCGTCGTGCCGCAATCCTTCCCTCCCTTGGATCATACCAATCCTCCCGCCGGATCTGGACTGGCCTTGCCCGCTGCGTCTCGACCCTCGGCTTCCCTCGAGGACGAGATTCCGCCTTCCCGGGTCTCCCTTTTATGGCGGACTTTGCGGCTGCGAGTCCAAGATTTCGGGAGATGCTCGTCCCAAGTTTGCAATCGTTCGAGGCCGTTTGAGGAATTGGTTATTTGTCAGTATTTTTCACAAATAATAAGATTTGATAAAAAAAAAGGTTGGATTTTGAGTGCTTGCGACAAGGTCTTCAGGCAGAACGGTTCCCATTTTCTTTGCGAAAGATTCTCGAATATTATGTAAAGTAAGCGAGGTGCACATGCATAGACATGTTTTTTCTACCATAATTAGTCGTTTCGAGTGGAAAAAAAAGGCCTCAAAATCTCTACAATCTCTACATCTGTTAACAGGGGGTTTGATGTATCCGTACACTTGACATCTGCTTTTAATCCGTGCCTTTGTAACAGCATTCACGCCCTATGAAGCACGGCCCTGGTTTCGTATGCCTCTGATTGCATGAGACTGTATATCGATGAGCCGAGAGTTAGTATCACATGCATTGGCGTGTGTGTATCGATGTGTGTCTGTCTGTGTCTTGACCTCCAGCAAGCGGAGAATACGCGGCGAGTCTGAGGGATCTCGTGCTGCATCCCTTTCCCTCTACACGACAGATGTCCGCCAGGA
>NC_051415.1:29460587-29460782 GCF_015228065.2 Penaeus monodon
CTGTTGGAAGCATTGAATTCCTCAGTATGTGTGTAGGGGGGGAGGGAGGGGCAGGCAGCACTTAATCGCTTAAATTATTCTCTCCGCCTCAGATGTTATAACAGACCTCTCAATGCCAGCTTAGCACAATGTTCCATATCGCATAAATCCTCGTATTATACTGCGACATTGCCTTCCTGTCTCTGTATTCTCTCT
>NC_051415.1:29461021-29461576 GCF_015228065.2 Penaeus monodon
TTCACTTCTTACGCTTTCTTGGTGCTTTAGCCATGTGCGTATGTGGCAAAGTTCTTCGCCCTCATAATGGGTAGTGCCACCCCTCTCACACACACTCCACCCTCAGTCTTCTCCCACAATTCGCCACCATCCCCACAGTCCTTCTCCATCCCACACTGCCGCAGCCATCCCTCACATTCTCCTACCATACGCAGTCCCACTATCACCTCAGCCCACACTCTACAACCTTATGTCTGTAACCCTCCCTCCACAACACTGCCCCACATGCCCCCACAACCCTACCCCCACATGCCCAACGCCTTTCCCTCTACCCCCACAACATAGTCCCCGCATGCCCCAACTCCCTGCCCCAACGTATCCTGCATGGCGTTCGGCGAGGACTTGACTCCCCCCCCCTTATCGTGCGTGGCGAGCGGCGCCGGCGCTGTATACCTGGAATACGTATTACCTGAACCTGACAATATCGGGCTCTCACAGTCGCACGGCACGCGACGGTTCTTCATTAGGTAAATTATGTAATTGTCGCAAGGTAACATTTAAGGTCGTATTGCTGCA
>NC_051415.1:29461912-29462080 GCF_015228065.2 Penaeus monodon
CCTGACCTATATGCAGTGCAAATACAAAATCATACAAGTGAAAAACTGATGCATAATAACAGGCAAGTCGAGATCAGATACAGGCGGGGAACAATCAAGGTACATGGCATTTTGTGGAAGAGGAAACAGAGTTAAATTGAGGACAAGGTTGGCTGTGGTGGAATGAGG
>NC_051415.1:29463168-29463373 GCF_015228065.2 Penaeus monodon
CGGGCAGGTGTTCGGCGGCGGGATACAGTCCTAGTGTACAGTAATTACCTGCCGTGTACACCTGGCAGGACACGCGTCAGTACGTACATACATTCCCGCGACTCCCTTGCGAAGTCTTATGAATGTGTGTATACATTTCTTTGTGCGCTGCCTGCATATCGCGCTAGCGTTTTTTGTATATATAAAAAGATAAATAAAAAAATGA
>NC_051415.1:29463640-29464250 GCF_015228065.2 Penaeus monodon
GTAAATGTGTTTGTGGCCATAGAAATATGGATATACGTTCATACATACAGACATGAAGAAATATGTATATGTGATTTGATATAATTATAACATACACATCCATTTCACACGATGCATAACGTGGGAAATTAGAAACACATTTTCACGAACATTTGTACGAGAGGAAATAGGGTTTCCCAATCTGGTAAGTCCTCCTTTTGATGCAGCCGCCCGCAGCCATTGGCACGCCTCCCGGGGCATATCGGCTTCTCTCGGGGCGGGCCATTCAGGGGCTGGCACTTGAGTGAGTGCCACCAATCCGGCCGTGGCACGCGTGTGCTGATGCCAGAGGCGTAATTCAAAATATTCAGGTGGGAAAAAATACAACTAATGAAAAGAGAAGGAGGGATCAGAAGTGACCACGTGTCTGGTCGCAGGACAGGTGTTCGGACCATCCTGCTAAATTTTAACGATGTGAATTGATGAATATTAAATCCCGCAGAGCGACAAGAGAAGAGCAGTGTATACTCCCTTGCCCCCCCCCTCCCCCCGCCTCCTGCTCCACGCTCCGCGGTGTGTGCGTGTCGTGTGTCTTGACTCCGCCTCCTGCCTGGCCTCGACCAATCAGCGG
>NC_051415.1:29464452-29465148 GCF_015228065.2 Penaeus monodon
TGAGTGTTTAGGAGCGCCTTACCCTCGGGCCGTCCATGACACTGAAGTGGCGGGTCCTGCGTCATCTTGGCTCGCGGCTCCTCACTTTCGTTCCTGCGTTGCGTGGCTTCCTCCTCTCGTAGGTATTGCTCTGCTCGTATGCTTGGAGGCCCGCTGCTCTGCTTGTGGTGCTGGGATGTCGCCTGGCTCATTTTACTCTTGATTTTTAAGATTTAATTTTTGGTGTTCATTCGTAGGGAGTGTGATGCGATAAGCAGGATAAAAAAAAAAAGTGTGTGCAGTTAGGTGTGTGGGTTGATATGAATATTGGGTCTGAGACTGAGGCTAAAAAAGTAATTATCTGCAGAAACGTTTGCTTGGTGCTCGGGGTTCGCAGCTGTAGCCTCCTCCACCACCACCCCTCTTCCCCCCTCACACCCTTCCCCCCTTACACCCTTCCCCCCTACCTCCGCCCTCCAGTCCCATCACTTGCCCCCTACCTCCCTCCCCCCTACATACAGTCCTGTACCCCCGCCCCCCTCTCGCCCCGCCAACCCCCACGCGGTAGAAATGTTGAATATGGTGTTGCGCGGGTGGCCTTGGGGGGGGGGGGGATGTTGCGACGCTCAGGGAGGGGGATATTGTCACCTGCCGGGCGAAGGAGGCGTGGCGCTTTTGTTGCAGAGGAGGGAAGGTGAAATCAAGGAAAATATAAAG
>NC_051415.1:29465316-29465437 GCF_015228065.2 Penaeus monodon
AGCAGGTGTAGACCATATCCTATTTTCATATCAGAGGAGGAGGTGGCAGGTGGTAGATTTTGAAAAAAAGAGGACAATCGCTCTAAGGTCTTTGCATGCATTCCCAGGTCTTATTTATCTT
>NC_051415.1:29466212-29466356 GCF_015228065.2 Penaeus monodon
ACATTCACCACCAGTATCCTGTCTTCGGCTCACATTTTTCATCTTGCATCGACATGTATTTTTTTCCTTTAAGAATTTGAGGAAAGAGAGAGGAATGGTAATACATTAGTTCGGCGAAGCGCTTTTGCTCGGAGAAGGAGCGCT
>NC_051415.1:29466652-29466775 GCF_015228065.2 Penaeus monodon
CCGGCCGTGCCTGCCGGCCTGGCGTCCACCTTGCGATGTTTTGTGCGTATTCAGATCACAAAAGAATATCGATTGTGAGAGACCGGGGAGGGGGGGGGTATTCTCTTTCTGCCCCCATTATTC
>NC_051415.1:29466983-29467202 GCF_015228065.2 Penaeus monodon
TTACCTCTATCCTGCCCTCCCCATTCTTCATTCTCCAAAGCCTATCCCCCATTCAACATCCTCACCCCCTCTTTCCAAAAAGAAGGGAAAAAAAAGGTCTTCCATTATATCTAATGAAATAAATCTGAGTTGAAACGCGACTAGGCCAAGAGGTTTTAGTGGGGGGACCAGGTGTAAGGAGGAAGAAACGGAAAACTGGAAAAGAAAGAAAGAAACGCG
>NC_051415.1:29467302-29469227 GCF_015228065.2 Penaeus monodon
ATTATATGTGTTGTGTTCGTGTGCGCCTATTGGTGGGCGTGTTGGTGCAATAAAGCACAGCTACATTCATTAACAAAGAAATTTTAACGATGCAAATCCTCTTTTTTTTGAGGGGTGGGGTAGGGGGTGGGGGGATGATGAGATGGGGTAGTGCTTAGGTATTATATTTTTTTAAAAATATGTATGAAATACCTAAGCTGTACTCCATCTCATTCCCCCCCCCCCCTTAGGGAAATGGGTGAAAAGTATGAATGTCCGTAAAGGAGTCTGTATTAAAGGGAAAGAAGAGGAAATACTATGTGGGGGGGGAGGAGAAGAAAGTGCTAAGGCAAGGAAAGGAAACTGAATATGATAAGAGAACGTACTGGGCTTAGGAAAGGAAAGTAGGTGAGGTAAGAGAAGGAAGTAGAAAGGCAAGTAACCGTTTCTTAATAAGGAAAACTAATGTTACGTTCGCAGTGATAGACACGAGCGGGCGTTCTTCCGGCATTGGAACACTCACAAATAGCTTGTAAAGAGAGACCGTGCCTTGTCCACTTGGCTTTTTAACTCGCCTTGTAAGCCTAGTAAATCTCCCAGGTGGGCCATGTTGCCCCCTTTGTCTGCTTCACTCTGCCTTGCCCCATGTGGTCTAGTGCCTCATAAAAGCTGGTTTTCTCCAAAATGGATCTATGGAGAGAGACCGCTTCCCCGGGGCAAATTTTGTTAGTTTTTTTCTAGGGATTTTCTTTTTTTTTATCTTATTATTGTTGTTTGTTTGTTTGCTTGATTGTTTTCCTTCTATTTTTCGTTCACCATTTGTTTCCTGGTTGTGATTTACTATTTTGTTGTTTGCTTATTTTCTTCCTCTTTTCCTTTTATCCTTATTTCCGGTTAAGATTTATTTTTATAGTGCCATTATATGTCGAGCCCGGCGGTATGGAGGTGGATCTCCATCGTATTTTTCCAGCTCTGCAGAGTCGAGATCTTCCTCTTTCATCGTCAGGCTCATGAAAAGCTTGTGTTTGAGATACTGCCGTGGTAAATTGGGATAAACTGACGTAATTGGAGTATAAATAGATACGATTACCTCGTAAATGGACAATGAGTCTCGACGGTATGATTTTGGATCACTTCAGAAAATGATAAAAAATATCGACGTCAGATATCAAAGATTAAGTGGAAAAAATAATTGATGACCCGAACAAAAATATCTAATTATGCAGTCGCTCTGTGAAACAGGTGGAAGTCATAACCATGGCCAACTTAAAAAAAAAGTCTGATTTGCATTTATAAGGATCTAGATAGTGAGAAGTAAAACAGATGTTTTATAATGATCTGATTAAATGACGCGACAGATGTTGGTTCGTCTTCTCGCGCATTTTTTATGGCTTTGATTGACAGATGTTTGACCGCCGAGGGACAGCTGTTTAGCATAGACCTCGGGAAGATTATAACGATAGCAGCGGTTAACGTATAGTATTCGTGAAGTCTTTACGGGACAACGTGGGATATCTCAGTGCACCAGAAGGATAAGATAGATAGCTAAAAGCAGTGTCCCGTTTTTCGGCTCCTTTGGTTATACTTTGAAGTAAGTGCTGTTGGGTTGGGCTGTCGCGTGTGGTTCGAATGAAGGTTTCTAATTGTTATATTGTTCTTGGCTGTAGTTTGTGTGACCATTTTCGTTATTTTTTTTTCGCTTCATCTTCGGAATTGCGTTAATGTGAAAGAACTTTTCGGAGTGATTCAATGTAATAGATGCTTTCGATATGTCGTGAAAGATTGGAATTCGGGGCGAGAGCAAAAGATGGCTTTGAGAAAGGTCATCGCGAAATGTCTTTAAGGGTCGTTTAAAAGGTCACAGGACAAAGGTCTGGTTCCGGCGGCGTCAGGAGATCGTGAAATTGTGACCTTCCTACCTCCTTTTGCTTCTGTATGGGCCCCTC
>NC_051415.1:29469327-29469400 GCF_015228065.2 Penaeus monodon
TCTTCCATCTCCCTTTTCTGTTCGGTCTGCGTCGTCTTTCTTCCCTTCTTTATTTCCTCCTTTTCATTTTTAC
>NC_051415.1:29469501-29469732 GCF_015228065.2 Penaeus monodon
ATGCTTCTTCGTGGGGACTGCATATCTTTCTATTGTCTGCCTTTCTTCCTTGACTGTCTGTTTGTCAAATCGGGTAGAGTCTAAACAGGCGTCGGCTGAAGGGTGAGGCGAGAGTGGACGGGGTTGAAGGGCGTGGGGGTGACAGTGGCGGCGCATGACACGGTGGTGCATGACAGGCAGAGTGCGTGGCGTTGGGCCGGCATGCAGCCACGCTGTCGCCAGGGATTTTGT
>NC_051415.1:29470175-29470305 GCF_015228065.2 Penaeus monodon
ATCGGCGCGGATTCCACTGTCTTCTCGCCGGTCGATATCTCCCCGCTATCGTGACGGATGCCTGTAAGGTGTTGTTAGTCTGTGTCAATTAGGAACATTCGGCCGGGCTGGCTGAGGTGATTGACGCCCT
>NC_051415.1:29470457-29471533 GCF_015228065.2 Penaeus monodon
ATTCCTTCCCCATCTTGTATAATTAAAGATACAATATAAAATGTGCATGTCCGAGTATAGTTTGTGGATCCACAACATGGTAAGAATTGTATTTTGTTCATCATTAATGTGTTGCGGATCCTTACCCCCCCCCCCGTCCCCCCGTTTTCATTTTCTACCCCTTCCCTGTTCTCTCCACTTCTACTTTTCTTTCCCCTATCCCATTTTCTTCTTATCTCTATCACCTCCTTATCATCTATCCCCTCTTATCCTTACTTCACTATCCTTTTGATCCCCTGTCCCTACGTTTTCTTTCTTATCTCTGTCCTTTCTCTCCCTGATTTTTCCCTCTCCTTCTCCATTCCCCCTCTTCCTCTCTTCTCTCCCTTTCCACCCCTGTTTTTCCCCTCTTCCTCTCATTTCTCCCCTCGCCCTTTCCTCTTCCCCTCTTCCTATCCTTTCTCCCCTTTTCCTCTCTTCTCTCCCACTTCCCTATCTTTTCTCCCTCTCCCCCTCCACTCCACATTTGGAAGCCAGTGTTAATATGGAAATACAGGTTTTCAGCGCGTAATTTCCCGGAATCACGCATTGTCCGTTTTCTTCTGGTAATGTTGCGAGGCCAGGCGGACCCACCACGCCCACATGCCCCCCCCTCCACCTTGCCCTCTCCCTACTCACTTTCACTCTTCCTCTCTCTTTTAAATTGTGTCTCATTATGTCTGTATTTTACTGTCTTTCCTACATTCTCCACCCTCCTCCCTCTCCTTCATTCTCCACCCTCCTTCTCCCTCTCCCTCTCATCTCCCCCTTTCTCCTACTTCCCCTCTCTCACTTTCCCCTTCCGCTCTCCCCCTTCTCTTATCATCCCTCTCCCCACTCCCCCCCTCCCCTCCCCCCTCCTCCTTTCCCCTCCCCCTCTCCTCCTTTCCCCTCCCCCTCTCCCCGTTTCCCCTCCTCCTCTCCCCCCGCTATTCTTCCATTAAATACCCTCAGCCATTGAGGAAATAGCAAGGAGGTATGAGTCATTTGTGAGGACGGCAAGGCGGCGAGATGCCCTTTGACTGGTAACTTTTATTTTCTAGAGTAATGTAGGCAGA
>NC_051415.1:29471571-29471657 GCF_015228065.2 Penaeus monodon
CAAAAGGAAGTAGGAGAAGGAAAATGAATCCTATTTCCACTTTGTAAAGGGACATCTGTAACAGGGCAAGTAAACGGTAAGGGCAG
>NC_051415.1:29471690-29471790 GCF_015228065.2 Penaeus monodon
CGATGGTGTGTTTGAGATATAATCAGTGTTACCAGCAACATTACACCACAGGAACGTATACAACGGCTGTTCCTGCTGGTGCTGCACGCTTTGTTGATCT
>NC_051415.1:29472090-29472520 GCF_015228065.2 Penaeus monodon
GTGCAGTTGGCCGCGGCTCGGGCTGCTGCGTACACCTGTTCTCGCCGTCTCACCTGCTACCCTACAGATGCTCCCCCGCAGCTGGGTGTATGGCGACTCGGGTCATGCTGGGCCGTGTTAGAGGACACCAATTCTCACAATTCTCGGCGCAGGAAAAAAAAAAAAGACTCCCCTCTCCCCTTCTACCTTCCCCAACTCCGATAAGGCGGAAGTCGGATCGTATGTGCTGACGTCACGCGCCGTCGGCAAAAGTGAGTTTGTGCGAATCTGCTTGCGTGCACGTGTTTGACTTCAGAATCGCCAGCGTCCATGGCTGCGCCTGGCTCGGCTGTGATTGGCTATTGCGAGTGCATTGCGTTCAAAGATTTACGCGAGAAGTGCTTGGATGTTAACCCCCCTCTCCTCTCCTCTCCCTCTGACACCCCCCCCC